>NC_080681.1:6000000-6300000 GCF_030445035.2 Dasypus novemcinctus | reverse complement strand
GTCACGCCTGGATGCCGCCCACCCTTCGGGCATCGTGACTTGCTTGCGTGGTGCTCCTCTAAGGGGCCCCTCCAGGTCCTGGCCTCCTCCCGTCCTTCCCAAGCCTCGTAGGGTCAGTTTCCTGAGGGAGCTTCATTCTGACATGGACGATAGTTCGGTCCACTAAGGACTCGGAGCGGCTTCAGTAAGCAGGCGCGGAGAGCTCGGGTGGGCACCAGTGTCTGAATTCCGGGAGGGGCTGAAGGACGGGTCCTCTTCGCCTTTGTTCCCTGGGTCTGCTGTGCCCTCACTGAACAAGTTAACATGTATCTGGTGAATGAATGTACGAACAAATGATCAGAAGAACCCAAGGTGCTCCCCAGCAGAAGTCTACTAGACTCTCTCTGGGTCCCCGTCAGCTGAACATTTTCATCAACGGCTGCACTTTGTGGACACCTAATAACTGGTTGTTGAACGTATAGTGCAATAGGAGATACACTAACAAATTGCAGGTGATGGGGTCTGGGGGTTTCTAATACCACAGCTCTCCAGTTCTAAGACAAGCGTTTAACATCTCTGAAATCAGACACGTCATACGATCGACTACCTGTCATAGTTTAATCGGCCGTGTTTCTTCCTTCTTCGCAGTAACTTTTACAAAATGGTGCATCTCACAATTGAAGAAGACTAGAAACAGACGAAATATGGTATGTCGGCTGACATCATCCAAATCAAAGGCTACGAACAGCATAGCACAAATGCGGGCAACCTAACAAGATGGAATTTTGTAGTGATGAACAGAGTAGTCCAGCACTTCAGTTCAAAAAATCAATTGCACACACAAAAGCTGAAAGCAGCTTGGCGTCAGTTCCACGCCTGTCGCAATGGCAGGAAGAGGTCTGAGCAGAATGCTAACAAAGAGTCGATAGCGACGCTGACGCTGCTGCCTCAAAGGCGAAGGCAATTTTAGGTGGCGTTAATAGAAACAGAGTGTCTCAACACAGGCAGAAATATCTCCTTGTAATTTTCTTTGACCAGATAGAGTCTGAAACATTGTATCAACTGCCACATTAACAAACTGGATCATACGCTTTTATTGAAATTGGGCTTTGGAGTTAAAGACTAGGTCTACATTGAGAGATGCCTTTACAGAAAACAGCTTGAGTAAATGTGCTATTATATTTATCGTTAAGAAAATTGTCCTCTTTTAGAAGGACCCGGGGGAAATCTTCCTTTCATTTCCAGAGCCACGAATAGCTGTGCTCCCACTCTGCTGTTATAATAAGAAACCAAATTGTATAACTGCCCATGTTTCCCTTTTTGCCTTGGCTGCCAGTAAGTTCAAAAGAGATCTATAATGCATGCACTTGTGTACTACACTTAACTTTGGACCAATATTTCTCGCATTCGTTACTTCTATAATCCTGCTGCATGATTTATGCTTTTGAAAGCTCCTTCAAAATCTCTTTTAGAATGAAGTGGGGGATATGAGTGAATAAAAACCAAAATAGCTAAGTGAAAAACTGATGCATATTCAGAGGAGAGCAACTGGGAAGACAAGTGATCAGGAAATTGCTCCTGAGAGATATGGCTGAAGGAACTGAAACTATTCGGAAAGTGGAGGACTTATTAGGAAATGAGAGCAACCCTAAAAACATTTAAAGGACTGCAATACTGGAAAGAGCATGGCATGTATTCAGTGTGACTCTCAGTAAAATCAGTAGACGTTAGTTAGAAATAGATTTTGCTGCCTTCATGTTTAAAAAGAAAAGCTTAGGGAAAATTCAAGGTGCCCAAACTTAGTATGAATGCAGAGTGAGGTAGTTGCTCCCTGTTTCTGGAAGTCCTCAGGCTGAATGGCCACCTGTCCAGGCTGTGAAAGACCGTCGAGTGACCTCGGAAGTCCCATCTGCCTGGGAGTCAACACTGAAATGGAAGCGTGCTGGCGTGGGAGGGGGCGACACATGTCAGGGCACCGGAACACCAGCCGAGAAACTTGACCTTCAAGAGAGGATTCCGGGAGCCCAGCACTTGCAGGAAGAGAGGTCACCCCCCTAAAGGGACCAGGACGGCCCGATGGGGACACTCTTGCAAGCACAGTCCCTCACACTGAGCCGAGCACAAAGGGACATTGAGAACGCAAGCCTTACCTGGGGAAGGGTGGCCTCCCGTTGGCCTCTGACCCCACCCCCCCACGCCCCCCAGCCAGGTTCAGGAACGTGACCTCTCTGTTCTGGGTCTTTTAGATTCTCTCTGCTCAGGTCCAGGCCCAGCCTTCACTCTGACTGGCCGACAAGGACCTCACTGTCGCCTGACCCGCCCAGCAATCACAGCGCCCTCCACCCTCCCCGCCTCTCCCAATGCCTTACTCCCCCATGACAAGACTCCCGCGTTCTGAGCACTCCTCCCCCCGGCTGCCCTGGACCCGCGCTGCCCCTTCTCCCCCCGCCTCCCTCTGTCCCCTTGCCAACGCCCGGGCGCCTTCCTCTCAGCCCCGCTCAGAGCACATCTCCAGCCGCCCCGGCTTCCTCTCCCGCTCGCGGGGCAGCTGAGTGTGCGAACCCCAGGGCCCTCGGGGACACATGGAGCTGGAGGAGGGGACAGGAAGGCCCTGCGCAGGGACCCGCCCCCCTGGTTTACCAAGAGCCGGCGCGGGGGACTCAAGCGCCAGCAGCTGAGGCCCCAGGAAGGCCTGGTCTCGTGTCCCGCCATCTCCCCGAAGCAGCCCCCTGCGCGTCACACGGCCACCGGGATGCTCCTTTCAACTAGATGTTGGCAGACACGGGGAAGTGGGGGGGGTGCTCAGTGTGATCCCCCCTTCCACCCACTCCCCAGGGGGTCTGGGCCAGGAGCAGGGGGACAGCTCTGGAATCATTTACAGCCCAAGACCTCAGAGGGCTGGACGCAGCCGAGGCCATAAACTTCACGAAGGGCAGTCTGATGGCCGATGGGGACCGGCAGGCACGCCTCCCGGCCTGGGCCTGCCCTCCGCTCGGAGCAGCCCGGCCGACAGGGCGGCCGACCCCGAGTGTCCCAGGCCTGGCTCCCGTGCCCTGGGCTCCGCACGTGCGCCAAGGTCCTTGCTCATCCAGTCCATACATACCAAGGCTCTGCACACCCAGGCCCTTGCACACGAGGTCCTTGCACACCAAGATCCTTGCACATCTGGGTTCTTACATGCCCAGATCCATACATACCAAGGCTCTGCACACTCAGGCCCTTGCACACCCAGGTCCTTGCACATCTGGGTTTTAACATGCCCAGATCCATACATAACAAGGTCCTACACACCGAGATCCTTGCACACTGAGGTCCTTGCACACCAGGTCCTTGCACACCCAGGTCCTTACGTAGCAAACTGGTGCAAACAGGGAGGGCGGAGGGCCACAGAGTAAGGTCACCAGCCGTATCCGAGGCGCGCCATCAGGCAGGGGTGAGGGTCCGCCTCTAGCCCCCAAGCTCCCTCTCCTGGGGGAAGGGCGTGCAGAGGAACGGGGGGAGCAGCCTCGGGAAGGCCACTGAGCAAGCGGCGGCAGGGGCGGGGTGGGCGGGGCAGGGGCTTGTGGCCGCGGGCTGCCTGGACGTTGAGCGGACCCCTGCGGCGGCTGCACCAGCCCCTGCAAACGAGCGTGCGTTTCCACGTGGACACGAACGGCGGCGCCTGCCCCCGCGCCCTCGGCCTGCAGGAGGCTTGTGTCCCTCCGCATTTCCGTCCCCAGCTGCTGAGCGCCGCCGGGAGTCGCTCCCTGGCGGGCCCCTGCCCCAGCCGGCCCCCGCCGCCCGCCTGCCCTGCCGCACCCTCGGTGGTCGCGTCCCCTGACGCCTTCCCCCAGGCGTGGGCGCGGGCTCTGCCCTCCGCTCCCCACTGAGGGGGAAACCAGGCGCCCTTGAACAGGACCGCCGCCTGCAGGCCGGGGCGGGTACTGCAGCGCGGGGGCCCGGGGCATTCCCGCGAGGCCGCGCTCCCCCTGCCCGCGGCTCTCAGCGGGAGGCGTCCGTTCCTGCCCCCGCCTGAGGCCGGAATCGCTTACAGCCCCAGCGCCCACCGCCCACCCCCCGCTAAGCCTTGGCTCAGCTCCCAAGGCCCACGGAGAGGAGAGCGCAACTGCCCCCCTCCCGTCCAGGCCTCGCCTCCCGTCTTGGGCGTTATGTCTTCCCAGGACTGAGAACGGGACGGTCACTCCCTCCAGGACCGCCGGGGACGCACCCAGCATCCTGGCCTCTGGGGTCCTCCATCTGCTCGCCTCCCACCTCTGACCTCCACCCCAGCCTTTTTTTCTTTCTTTTTGGAGGTACTAGGGATCGAACCCAGGACCTCCTACTTGGAAAGTAAGTGCTCCACCACTTGAGCTACACCTGCTCCCCAATGGGAGTGGCTTTCTTGTTTTTTTTAAGGAGGTACCAGAGACTGAACCCCGGCCCTTGTACATGGGAAAGCGGGCGCTCAACCACTTGAGCTGTATTTACTCCGTCAGCTGTTTATTCTCCACCCATACCCCAGAGAGGGCTCCCTTGTCTGTTTGCTAGTTGTTTTTGCTCGTTGTTTGCCCTTTGCCTATTTGTTTCTTCTTTAGGAGGCACCGGAAACCAAACCTGGGACCTCCCGTGTGGGAGGCGGTTGCCCAACTTCTTGAGCCACAGCCACTCCCTGCTCCTTTGTTTTTCTCGCTGTCTGCTGGTTGTTTGCTCATTGTCCACTTGCTGTTTTTGTTTGACGTCTGTTTGTTGTCTGCTCATTGTTTGTCTTCTTCAGGTGGCAGCGGAAACCAGACCTGGCACCTCCTGTGTGGGAGGCGAGCGCCCAACTGCCTGATCCATGTCTGCTCTCTCAGCCCACTTATCCCTGTAGTCAGTTTAGACCTTGCCATCACCAAGAACTGCACCAGCTCTGAAAGCTCCCTTCAGACAGTCCACTGACTTCCTGCCCTCCGCGTTGGTTTCAGTGCTCTTGTGGCCATAATTATTTGACTGCATTGAGCCCTCCAGCTCACTCCGCAGCAGTCCTTTCTGTGTTTGCCTCTCTCTTTGCCCCGCTTAGAGTTCCTGGTTTAGCCTGATAAATGCCCCTTGCAAACGCCCTCCATGCCCTTGTCCCTTCTCTCCTGTGTCATAGGTGCCCGATTATACCCTCCCCCTGGCTGACCCTCGGTAACGGCTGTCCGTGTCCAACCCGCCAGATGCTTCTAGACCCAACCCGCCCCCGGGCTGGCGCGCTGCACCTTCATTCAGGCTCTCCGGCCTGCACGGGGCATTCAGGGCTGCCTGCGTGCCTACTGTGTGCACCCGAAGGCCTGATTTCCCACCCGCCTAGCGGCGACTTCCTGTCTTCTTGCTCTTTCCCTAAACTTTCCACACTCTCTGTCACCACATGACCTTAGCTGATGATTTCACGTCATACTTCATGGAGACAGGAGACGCTACCCGATGGGAACACTCTCACCTCCCTACCAGTCCCCGCGCTCCCTGCGTCGCGGTCCTCGCTCCCGTCCCAGGGCTGAACAGCCCCTCCTCCCCTGTCAAGGTCAGGTCCTGGGCCTCAGGCTAGCCCGCATGCCCTCTCCCTTCTTTGACGGCTCTGCACCACAGACCCCCTCAGCATCTCCTGCAGCATCAAGCTCGCTCTTTCTCAGGTCATTTGCTTCACTTTACAAACGACACTCTTTTTTCACCCATTTTTTAAAAGAAAAAGGCATCTGAAAAGATGTTCAACATCGTTAGCCATCAGGGAAATGCAAATCAAAACCACAGTGAGAGACCACTTTCCACCCACTACGGTGGCTCTAATCAATAGGACAAATTGTAGCAAGTGTTGGCCGGGATATACGGAGAAATGGGAAGCGTCGCGCAGAGTTGGTGGGAATGCAAAATGGCACAGCGGCTTTGGAAGGCAGTCCATCATCCCTCAAAAGAGTCAAATATAGAGTTACCGTTTGACCCAGCAATTCCACTCCTAGGTTTATATCCAGGGGAAATAAAGACTTATGTTCATACCGGCACTTATACACAGCATTATTCATAATAGCCAAAAAGTTGAAACAAACCCAAATATCCCAAATAGATAAATAAAATGCCATATATCCATAACGAAAATGACTATATTATTTGGTAATAAAAGAAATGCAGTACTGATGCATGCTATGACATGCATGGACCTTGAAAACATTAAGTGAAGGACGCCAGCCACGAAAATCACCCATGGTGTGTTTCCATTTACACAAAATGTCCAGAATAGACAAAGATGTAAGTGAGGCAGTGGACTAGTAGTGATTGCCTAGGGCTGCAGACCTTGAGGAGAAGAGGGGAGTGACTGCTCAGGAGGGCAGGTTTCCTTTTGGGGTAACGAGAATGTTCTAAAATTGATTGTGGTGATGGTTATACAACTCTCTGACTATGAGGTTTTAAGCAACTGTTGAACTGTGCACTTTAAAGAGATGGAATTATATGCATATGAATTATAGCTCCATAAAGTATTATAAAGAAAGGGAAAAAAAACCTCCCTTAAATCTAATCTCATTCTCCTCCAACTACTGCCTCATTTGCTGTTCCCTTCCGTAGCACAACCTTTTGAGAGAGTTGCTTTTAGCCACTGTCTCTACTTTCTCACCTCCCATTCATCGTTATTTGTTATTATAAAATTGTAATTTATTTATTTTGGGGGCAGAGTTGCAAGGAGTTGAGTTATTCATATGTCTCATCTTTCATGAGGAAAAAAAAGGCTTTGTGTTTTTTAAATTAAATTTTATTGAAGTATATCATTCATACATGAACATACGTAAACTATAAATGTGTAGTGGAAGCAGTGAACTGACAGAACAAACGTGCGTATGGTCACACAAGGCTCCCGTACATCTCCCCACCGCCACCGCCTTGCATTGCTGTGAAACATTTGTTACAAACTCTGAAAGAGCGCTGTCAAATATTACTACTAACTATCGCCCAAATCTTCCGTTTGGTGTATTTTCCCCAAAACCCACCCGATTGTTAACACCCTGTATTCCTAGTTGATATTTGTCATCGTCCGTGGGAGAACGTGCTCATCTTTAGCCCATCAACCACAGCCCATCTCCCACCACTGGACAGTCCCCTGCCTTGTACAGTCCGCTCAAAGTGTACACTCAGAGGCTCTCAGTTTCATCACAGAGTTGGGCTGCCATCGCCTCAGTCAATTTTAGAATGTTTCCATTACTCCAAAAAACCATGTTTTATTTAGTTTTCTTTCCTTTGTTCCGGATCCTGACTTCCTTCCCCTCTCCACCACATAGACACCCACTCAAATACCTTTTGCATTGGTTTTGAAATATGATAGTGCCGTTTTGTGCTCGCTGGTGCTAACTGTACTTAGCGGCAATGAAGTTCAGCGCTGAGAGTGTGGGGGATCCCAGCTCTGCGACCTCCTCAGTGGGTGGCTTAAGCAACACGCCTCGGTGCTTTGTTTCCACATTGTAAAATGAGGACTCATCCAACAAACATTCTCAAATAGGTGATGCAGGTCTTCCATGTGCCAGCCACAAAGATACAGACGAAAGTCCCTGCCCGCGTGACGCTTATATCCTGCAAGTGCTTTGAGGATGAAAGAATCCTCTTTTTATTTATTGACACGTTTGCTTTTTACTCAGCATCATGTTTTAAATATCTATGTATGCTCTTGTATGTAGCTCCTCCTTTTTTTACAGCTGCGTTCCAGGGTTTGTATCCACCACGTCGGACTTGCTTATTATAGAAAGCTGGGTTATGGGAGAAGACGACTCAGAGACAAAAGTATTTAGAAACGAAAAGCAGATGTTCACATGCGAAAAGGACAATGGAGTCAGCCTTTGGAAGGACTGGTTTGTCAAATAAAAAGCACAGCAGCTATTTTAAATAAAACGCACCAAGTAACCAAGATTACACAGCTTTCATTCATGCGTGCCTGGTGGAAAAGCAGCATTTTCTTTTTCAAACGATTTTCCTCTCCTTGGATGCCATCGCAGTCTTCAGACATCAACCTGGCAAAAGTCAGGGCAGAGCTGGTTCCTTCGGTCAAACAGTGACATATGGGCACGCTTAAGATTTTCATTTGTTCTGAGGAGCAGAGCTTGACAGCTCACTCGGTCATTCGTTATACTTGCTCTTGCTGTTTATCTCTGGGTGCGAAGTGTCCCACCAACGGTGAGATGTGGCATACACGCTCATAATGGCATTAGGACAAAGAAGCTGTTTTGCTTCCACAATCACTACAATTTCTTGCCACAATACTGTGATGGATATATGCCCATGCATCCCCTTGTGAGCCTGTCCCTGAGTTTCTCTGCAAAATTACTCAGGAATGGGAATGCTAGAATACAGAGTAAATGGTAAGTGAATACACCACTTAAACTGTATCAAAATATATAAACTATCTAGTAATAAATTTTATTTTCTTTTTATTTCATTTATTTACTTTTTAGGCAGTACCAGGCATTGAAGCCAGGACCTTGTATGTGGGAAGCAGGTGCTCAACCACTGAACTACATCCGTACCTAATAATAAATTTTAAAGGTGTACAGAGGTAGCAGGACAAATATATAAGCATATATTACATTCATTTAAATGGTATAAATGTTTCAATTAAAAGATAAAGATTGCCAGACTGGTTTAATAAAGTACCTATAACAGACCACTTAAACATAGGCTACAGAAATTTTGAATTTAAATAGATGGAAAAAATATGCTATGTAAAATCTAATAAAAATCAAGCCAAGTAAGTTTTAGGACAAAATGGATTAGTAGCCAAAAAAAATTTTTTTTAAATGGTACTCCTTACAACAATAAAATTCAATTCTCCAGGAAGATATAAAATTTTAAATTTTCATGCACCTATAAAATAGCTTCATGTATAAAGCCAATACTGCCAAAATAAAAGAATAGACAATCCCACAATGACAGAGGTTTTAATATACTCCACCTCAGTAAATAATAGAACAAGCAAATTAAAATAAAATGTAAGGATTTAGAATGTATGAAAAACTGCTATCAGCAAATTGACTTAATTAAAATATCTAGAACATTATATCCAACATCTATAAAATACACATTTTTAAAAATTGCATATAAAATATTTAGAAAAATTGACCATATGTTTGGCCATAACACAAGTCTCAACAAGTTTCAAGGGACGGAAATCTTGCAGAGAGTGTTCTCTGGCCAAAATGCAATTTAGTTAAAAGTCAATAACAAAAATATAGATAGAAAAATCTCCCATATGTTGCCCCAAAATGTTTGTTGGGGGGGAATCCATGGATACAGGATGAATTTACTATAGAAATTATAAAATATTTACAACCAACAGTAATAGAACTTTATGGATGCAGGTAAAGCCATGCTTATGACATTTGCAACTTTTAATGCATATATTAAGAAAGAGAAAAGGCTTGCATTCATCCCAAAAGAGCAGAAAATATCAGCAAATAATAAAGATAAAAGCAGAAATTTATGAAATAAAAGATTAGCATACAATAAAAAAGTTCAACATATTCAAAAGTCAGTTCTTTGAAAACATTAGTAAGACTGATCAACTTCTAGCAAGACTGATCAAGAAAAAAAGGAGGCAATATAAACAATGTCAGGAATTGAAAGGGTGGCATCACTACAGAGCCTGCAAATTTTAAAAAGATAATAAAAGGATGTCATGAAAACTTCAAGCTAATAAATTTGAAATTTTAGATAAAATAATATTAATTTCTGGAAATATACCACTTACCATAACTGACAAAGGAAAGAAAAAATTCTAATAAATATAAACTTTTAAAGAAATTGAGTTGATAATTGAAAACCTTCCTTCAAATAAGAATCCAGACCCAGATAACTTCACCAGCAAATTTCACCAACCACTTCAGGAATAAATTTAGTGTCAACATTTTAAAAACTCTTTAAGACAGTCGAAAATCCAGGAACACTCTCCAACTCATTTTATAAGGCCAGTCGGGCCTTGATTCCAAGCTTGTTTGACTAGGTCTTGAAGAAAAAAGGAAAGGATTAGGGCAATCTCACTTACGAACACAGATGTAAAAATCATACAAAATCTTAGCCAAACAAATCCAGCAATATATAAAAAGGATACCACATCATGACCAAGTTGGTTTTATTCAGGAATGAAAATTGATGTAACACTAACAAATCAGTAAATGTAATATGCCATCTTAGCAGAAGAAAGGAGAAAAGTCATATAATTATATCATTTGATTATATTTGATGTACAATTGAAATTAATTTAAAAACCTTTTAGCAAACTAGATATAGATTAACTTCAGTACACTGAGAAGTATTTTAAAAATAACTACAGCATATGTAGCACAACATTAGAAAATTCACTTTCAACGCTTCTTTTCCAAATAGTACTTAAGATACTAGTCAGTGTGATAAGGCATGAAAAAAAATTAGGATATAAGGATTAGGGTAACAAAAAGAAATAAAACTGTAATTATGATCATAATCGTATACAGAAAATCCAAAAGAATTTAAGGTAAATTACCAGCACAGTTACTTATACAGAATAATCATACAAAAATATTTTGCTTTTCTGTATTTAGGCAACATAATTAGAAAGTTAAATTTTAAAAATATGTATTTTAACAACATCAAATATATAAACTATGTATGTTAATCTAAAAATGATATATGGGACGTGAGTATAGCTCAGTGGTTGAGCACCTGCTTTATATGTATGAGGCCCCAAGTTCAATCCCTGGTTCCTCCTTTTAAAAATCATATGTAAGAATTAGAGAAAAGTATAAAATATTTTTGAGAGAAATTAAATAGCCAAATATATGGAGGGGGTATGCCATGTTCATAGATAGTGAGATTCAACAGTGTGAAACTGTGAATTTTCCCCAAACTGACCTATAAATGCAATTAATTCCTAATGAATGTTCCAACAAATGTATAGCAGGGATTTTTGGGGATGAAGTTTACAAAATCATTTTAAAACTTATATGGAAATTCAAAGGTCCATGAATAACCTGGACTTACCTGAAGAAGAACAAAATGTAAAGAATTGCTCTCCTTGAAATCAAGATTATTTTAATGCTACAGCAATCAAGACATTGTGACTCTTGGTGCAAGAACACACTAACAACCTAATGGAATAGAATAGAGAGTCCAGGAACAGACCCATGCCTGTATGGACATTTAATATATGACAAAATAACACTGCAGAGCAGTGGGAAAAGGACAGTCTTTTTTAAAAAATGAGGTATGGTCAATTAGATAAGCATATGAAAAAATGAATATTGTCTCTAGCCTTATAATACACACAAAAAATCATCTCAAGTGTGTCAACATCAGACCTAAATGTTGTGATGCAAATAGTGAATCTTCTAGACATTAATAAAGGAAAATGTCTTCATGACATTAAGGTAGTAAAGTATTTTAAATTAGTACTCAAAAAGCACTAACCACCAAAAAAAAAAAAAAAAGGCTGAAAAATTAGACTGCATTAAAATTAAGAATTTCTGTTCATCAGAAGACATCATTTAGAGAGCAAAAAGACAGTCCACACAGTGGGAAAAGATTTCTGCAACACAAGTAATTGACAATGGACATACATTAATAACATATAAATAATGCCTACAAATGAATAAGAAAAAGGCAGACATGCAGTAGAAAAGAATGACAAAAGATTTGAACAAGCACTTCACCTGCAAAAGAAACCAAAATCGATTAAAAAAAAAAAACATGAAAAAAAAAGTTGGTATCAGACTAGATGTTGTCTGTTGGCCCCTCCAGGTCCATCATCCCATTCTGTGGGATGTTCCACATGAGTTCAGAGGAAGAGGCATGTGAGGTCCAGGGGTGCTATCCTAGTTACCTCCATGAGAGAAGTTGCTTTGGACTAGCTATATTCCTTTACAGAAAGCCAGTGCTCCCAGAAGGTAGCCTGCATTATGGGACTGTCTCTTCTTCTTTTCAGCTTAAGGGTAGTGACAGGTTTGCTGTGGCTAGCCCTCATTTTCTGCATATCTCTGGTATGTCCCTTTACCAGCCCTCACCTGTGTTAATAATCACCCCTCCATGCGCATCCCCCCACGCACATAATTATTCTCATGTGAATATGCCATATTTTTCCTGTGGACACTCTAGCTGTGGTGGTTTGGAACTGTAAGCACCCCCAGAATATCATATTCTTAAAGCTAATCTATCCCTGTGGGGGTAAACCTATTGTCAGTAGGACCTTTCGAATAAGTTATTTCAGTTAAAGCATGACCCAGGGTGGGTCTTAATCTTCTTACCAAAGTCCTTTATAAATGGGGTGGAAAGAGAGAGAGATAGAGCCATGGAAGTAAGAAGCTGAAAGTAAGAACACCAGCAGAGAAGGGAGAGCCCAGCAGACACTGCCATGTGCCTCGCCATGTGACAGAGGAGTCCAGCAGCTGGGCTTCAGGAAGGAGGCATCGTCTTGATGATGACTTGATTTGGACATTTTCATGACCTCAAAACTGTAAGCTTGTAAGCTAATAAATTCCCATAGTTAAAGCCAACACATTTTATGGTATCTACGCTCGGCAGCTTAGCAGACTGAAACACTGACTGATGCAATACTCGATCCCATTATTGAAAAGTGACTTAAAACCACAATGAAGTACTATTTCATATCCACCAGAATGGCTTAAATTAAAATACTAATACTAAGTGTGAGCAAGGGTTTAGAAAAACAGGGACTCTCAGTTACTGCTGATGAAGTACACAACTTTGGAAACCAGATCAACTTTATCTAGAAAACCTGAACACAGGCCCAGCAATTCCACTCCTACATACAGTTAATCCTCTTTATTCAGGAATTCTGTATTTATGAATTTATCTGATGGCTAAAATGTATTTGTAATCCCCAAATCAACACTTGTAGTGCTTTCATGTTTGCTCTTGGCCATGAACAAAGTGACAAAAATTTTGAGTCATCTGACACACATGTTCCCAGCTGAGGTCAAACAATCCTCTGCCTTCTTGTTTCAGCTCTCAGCGTGTAAACAAGTGTTCCTTTTGTGGTACACTTGAGCCACATTGCTCTAACTTTCGTGCTTTTTGTTGGCGATTTCACTGTTTAAAATGGCCCCCAAGTGTAGTGCTGAAGTGCTGTCTGGTGTCCCTAAGTTCAAAAAGGCTGTGACGTGACTCATGGAAAAACTATCTGAGTTAAATACACTTTTTTCAGGCCTGAGTTACAGTGCTGTTGGCCGTGAATTCCATGCTAATGAATCAACAGTATGTATTAAATAAGGCGTCTTTAAACAGAAACAAGATTATATATTCATCAGTTGACAAAATTGTTGTGATCAGAAGCTCACAGAACCTAATCCTGTCTTTCCTCTAGGACCAGTGGTTCAGTTTTCACTGATTCAGTGTTTGTGGTGACTTTATAGAACATAACTACCTGTAAACAGAAAGAATCAAAAACTGACAATGTAGAGCTGAGAGCAGCGCTTCTCAAATGTTAGCCTGCTGGAGGACTTGTGAAAAACTGCTCGGCTCCTCCCTCGGCATTTCTGATTGAAGAAGGCTGGAGTGAGAGTTGAAAATGTGCGTTTCCAGCTGGTCTCCAGGTGATCTGGTGCTGGGGATCACATTTGAGAACCACTGCCCTTTAGGTAGGGGACGTGCACAGGAACATAGAACCATGTTCATAATAACAAAAAGGTAGAAATGTGCAAATAAACTGTGGTATGTGGAATACTAATCAGCACTACAAAGGAATGAAACAGCAAGATACAGTATGAATCATGAGTAAGGATAGCAAATCAAAGAAGGATACAGGGAATAGGATTCTATTCAATCAGAGTTAAAACTACAGGCAACACTAAGAAAATGGTTTTTAGAGATACACAGCACGGGGCTGGTAATCACGAAAACCATCGTGGTGGGGACCTCTGTGGAGAAGGAGAGATTTGTTGGAGGAACCTACAGGGTACGTGACCATGCCATGACGTTGTGCTTCTAATCTGATGGTGACTGATTACCGAGAGCTTGTTTTACAGTTCTGCAGACTGAATGCATCCATCCGTGGGCCAGTCTCTGAGATACGCTGACATAGACCCTCCAGATAAATCCATCAGAAGCAAACTATTGGACATCAGTACTTTCCCAAGTCTGGCTCATTCATTTCTGGAAAGTGAGTGGGATATAAAGAGTGTAATCTGGGAAGCAGACCTGGCCCAGTAGTTAGAGCGTCCGTCTACCACATGGAAGGTCCGCGGTTCAAACCCCGGGCCTCCTTGACCCGTGTGGAGCTGGCCCATGTGCGGTGCTGATGCGCGCAAGGAGTGCCCTGCCACGCAGGGGTGTCCCCCACGTAGGGGAGCCCCATGTACAAGGAATGTGCCCCATACAGAGAGCCGCCCAGTGTGAAAGAAAGTGCAGCCTGCCCAGGAATGGTGCCACACACACAGAGAGCTGACGCAACAAGATGACGCAACAAAAAGAAACACAGATTCCCGTGCCTCTGACAACAACAGAAGCGGACAAAGAAGAAGACACAGCAAATAGACACAGAGAACAGACAACTGGGGTTGGGGTGAGGGGGGAGAAGGGGAGAGAAATAGATAGATAGATAGATAGATAGATAGATAGATAGGTAGGTAGGTAGATAGATAGATAGATAGATAGATAGATAGATAGATAGATAGATAGATAGATAGATAGATAGATAAACAAAAAAAAGAGTGTAATCTGTTACTCAGCTCAGGGTGATAGCTAGCCCAGCCACCTGCCATCTTCTGAGTCTCCTGTGAACAGCTGCTGGGGCAGAATTCACACTCACACCTCCACAAGGACAAGTCAGGATATATAAAGAGTGCATGTGGTCTAAATCCACATTAGGAAAGAAGCATTTTTCCATCAGAAACCTAATCAGTAGAGATGTAACTCTTCCTGCAAAAAAAAGAAAAAAATTTTTTTCATTATTATGCAACACAGTTTAGCTCCAGACAAGCAGGCTGTCAAACCTGTTATTCTCCAGGAGGGTCATTGTTCTATATTTGCATAACCAAAGAGTTTTTAGGAGTGTTTTATTCCCAAAAGATGAAGCAGGCTGCCTTAATGTTAGCCCTAGGCAGATCACTGCTTCCAACCTTCAGCAAATGAGACCAGAACTGTGTTGTTACTTTTGTATAAAAACCTCTGTTAATTCTTTTCTTCTTTCCTCTTTTCTATTCCTTCCTTTAAATCAACAATCATTCCTTCTTCAGTACAGACTTACTCCCTTTGTGGATATTTTGCCCTGTTAGAAAGTTCTTTCCTTATTGAAATCTTCTCCCCGGGAGTTTCAGCCAGCTAGTTCATTTTCTGCCCCTTGGGGCCAGAGTATAATTCTAATTCCTCTTCACCATAACAGCTTTTCAGATAGGTTAAGAGAGTCACCATGTCTTCTCTGAGCTTCTTTTTCTTTCAGTTTCTCAGTCACCTCCTATATGACAGTGTTGAACCCTTCTCCATCCTGGTTGATGCATTCTTAGATCCCACTTTGTCTCTCCCGAAATTAAAGAGGAGAACCCAGCCCCAAAAGCAAGCTCCAGTCCTAATTTGACCAGTCTAGAGTGCATCTGAACTATCGACTGCCTTGTTTCAGTTATCACGTGCCTCTCACCGTCACAGTGCAAGGACGATGCTGAGCACGGGATCAGAAACAAGTATTGATTGATGCCAAGTAGGTGCTGGAGGGAGAAGGAGAGGGGGAAATTAGTTTGTCTTTAAAGAAGCAAAAGCCGTTACAGCCGTTTGTGTGAACTGTTTATCACTGATGCCCACTTGTCATGCAGCACAATAACAACTGATGTCAAAACCTGAAGGGCTGCCAAACAAAAGGGATTCTTCAGATCACACTTGCCATGCGTTGAATTTGACAGCAGCAGTTAACTCTGGACAGGCGGCCTCGGTCCCCACAGCAGGGAGCTTGCTGTATTAGCAGCAGGCACCCCCGAACGCGCAGTGATTCACCACCATGAACATTTATTTCTTGCCCCTGCGCTATCCGTGTGGGGTTCCTGGACGGGCGGCTCTCTCCCGAGCAGGGATTCAGGCATCCAGGCTCCCTGCTTGCCATTGCCAGCAGGCTGTCCCCAAAGTTGTGCTGGGTGGGGCTGGGTGGGAGACGGAGTGTGTACCCCAATTTGGACATGCTCTTAATCTAATCCCCATTCCTTGGGGTGTGACTCCATCTGCCGAAGATGTTATTTTCAAGTGTGACCCAAGAGAATGAGGTTGGGTCTTAATCTGGATGGCCGAAGTCCCTTAGAAGCAGAAGAAATGCAGACCTAAGAGGAAGCCACAGGGCGGAGCAGGAAGCCAGAAGGCAGAAGCCCCTGGAAGGGATGGGTGCGGCTCGAGTGGTTGAGCGCCCGCCTCCCACACGGGCGTTCCCAGGTTCAGTTCCCTGTGCCTCCTTAAAAAAACAAAAACAAACAACAAGCAAACAGACCAAAATACCAACTCAGGGGAGCTCAGTGGCTGAGCACCAGCTTCCCACAGAGAAGGTCCTGGGTTCAATCCCCAGCCTCGGTACCTCAAAAAAAAAAAAAAAAGAACCTGGCAGAGAAAGGAAAGGACATCACAGTGCGACAGGAAAGCCAAAGAGCACAAGTGAAGAGGGGCTGGGGTGGTCCTTGGCTGGGCTCGTTTGCTCACCACAGCCAAAGAGACAGCCACACTGACCCAGGCGAGGGGGGAGACGCGGCTTTACGCGCTGGTGGAAGACTGAAGATACGCAGTCTCCAATCAGCCTCCCGCTAAGGGTTTTCTCACAGCTTTTACACTTACTCGTTAGGGCGACATTTCTAAGAAGGGTCTGGAAAAATTAGTTTTTGCTTCCTCGGTCAATGTTAAAATACACTAGAACCTGGGGTCAGGCAATCTTGGGGTGATAAGGACGGGGGGGCGGGGTACGGATGTGAAGGTACAGATAACGAGGGATGTGACACGCAGATAACAGATAACCACAGGTGGGAGTGAAGATACCAGGACAGGAAGTGCAGTTACCCACTTTCGGTAGCGCTAAATCTGGTTAATGTTTAACCCATAGCCCGCGTGCCTGCCGACAAGAGAGCAAGAGTTACACTGAATTTTCCCAGCGTCGTGCAGTCCAGCACAGCGCCCTAACAACTGGGTCTTGCCGCGCCCGTGAGGACTGTGGGCCAAGAGAACACCGCGCCCTCCAGCCTTGGAGCCACGAGCCAACACCCCCCCCCCCCGTGGAAGTCAGCCCGTCGTGAGGCGCCTGTCGCAGCCTGGCACACTCAGACAGGGTGTCACCCCCTTCCAACCAGCCGGAGAGGGGAGGGAGCACCTGGGGTCACGCTGGGAGGACTTCGGACCAGGCGTGGGGGCGGTGGGCAGCACTTCTGCTCCGACCTGGTGGCTGGAACTCAGTCACCCCAGCCACAGGGAGATGGTGGTCTAGACATGCGCCCGGGAAAATGACTTTGTCTCTTGTCTCTTAACGAGCCAGTGGGGGACCGAGGATCCTCTAATGGTGGCAAAAAATATCTTTATGTTACTGTGAAAGTCGATTTGACCTCATAGGCCCCCGAGGGGGTGGCAGGGATCCCCTGTGCCTCTGGACCTCACTTTGACACCCCTGTCCCTGACGACCCGATGCCCGCAGGGGAGCGGGCCGCACCGCACTCTCACGCGGCGCTGGAGGGTACGCGGTCAGCTTTGGCTTTCCTGAGCAATTCATATTCACAGTCCAAACGGCTTCTTCAGTTTTCTTCCTCCCCCAGGCTCGATTCTTAGCTTCGAGGGAGTCTAAAGCCGCCCCCGCCCCACTCCAGGGGCCCATACAAGGCGAGCGACGCAGCCTACCTCCCCTGCCCTGGCTCCCCGCAGGCCGAGCTGTGCCCCTGCCCTCCGGCCTCCTGCCATCCGTGCCTTTCAGCTCAGACGAGGCAAGGCCCTTCCTGGGCCAGATCTGCTGACTCCTCCCCGGCAGCGACACCCGGAGCGGCAGCCTCACGCCCCTCTGGCCAGCGGGTCCTCTCCGGGATCTCCTGGCAGGCACTGTCCTCGTGCTCGGCCTTGAAGGGTCGTGCTGGTCGCCCCCCGCGGCCCTCCGTGGCTGTCTCGTGCCGCAGCGGCCCGTGCACCCTCTCTACCCCTCGTCCCACAGGCATGTCAGCGCAGGCCCACAGGCATGTCAGCGCAGTGCCCGATACCCCAGACAGGGAGCGCCCCGCGTCTCCAAGGCAACCCTATTTTGGGTCCTGTCCCTCCACCACTTCTGGTGGGGGATAAGAGTGAGGGCGGCCCTTCTGGCTCCTGCACAGCTGGTAGAACCTCGAAACCCTTTGCCCCGAGGCTGTGCCCTGTGCTCTTTCTCGGGGCGTGTGTCTGGAGCCGGAGGACAGTGGAGGGGGTGGGAGGACACGCGGCGCAGAAGCCAGTCCTGCCTCTTGCGCGTCCTTTCAGGTCTCTTCGCTCCCACTAGAGGCGGTGCCTTCTGAATCCTGAGGTCGGGGATCAAGGACCTTTTCCTCAGGCCTAACCCTGGCTGCCAGCGCCCCCGGGGCGAATGTCAGCCCGCGGCTCAGCAAAACGTGGGTGGTGGGGGAAGGAAAAACAACCTGCTGGTAGGCGACTCCAGTTATTAGTCTGCTGTGCGCTGGCAAGAGTGCAAGGGGTTGCGACTCTGCTGACATCGGAAAGGCGGCTTCGCGGGAAAGAATTCAAGGACCCAACTAGGCCACAAGATGGTTACCGAACAGTGCAGAAGGAGAGGGAGCAAGTGGGAAGCACACTCTGAGGTTTGTAAGTCCTCGGGCACGGGGTGGGCTACCAGGTAAGCTAAGTCTTTGTTTGCAGCCTCAGGCTTCTATCTCACGCAAGCAGGTGTCTTTCCCGGAAATGGCCACTGTTGGTCCTTCTGCATGTGGTGGTCTCTAAACACCTGACTCTCCACCTGGCCCAGGTGTCTAGGTACGTGACTCTCCACCTGCCTCAGGTCTCTAAATACTTGATTCTCCTACCTCAGTTCTTGGGCAACAGTTACACTAAATTTTGGAGAAAGAAGGATTTACTCCAAAGGTTTGGCATTAAAGGGGCCCTTTGAAGCTGTTTGTACCACTCTGCCGGCAGCCACGGGGCCGGGGGATGGGGGAGTTTGGAGAAGACTAGGGGAGAAATAAGCAGGAACTCCAAAAATGCCCAGTGAAAGAAGACGAGGAGAGCTAAGTACCTTCTAGGTCCATTTTTTTTCTGGAAAATTCTTTTAGTCTTGAGAGGCGCAGAGCTGTGGGGGGAAGAACCCCAGGTAGCAAGACTAGCCGGGGGAGCAAGGAAGGGGGGCAAGCCGGCGTCTGAGGAAGCACACCGTCCTCACCTCTCTTACCAGAGCCCGGCGTGTGGGGACCGAGTCCTGCCGCAGCAGGCTGTCCCGGGAACCTGCAGGGCGGCGGTGTCTGGACCTCGATCTGGAGAGACGGCAGCGGAACTGGTGTTTGCTCAAGGTAGAACTGCAGGTTTCTGAGGCTGAACGCGGGAGCCGTGGAAGGTAAATCCCTCCCCTCCTAGTGCTAAGAGCCAAGGCGTTCACTGAGAGCTGCACGTCGTGGGGCGGGGTTTCCAAGCCCCGTGTCCCCCAAATGCGTGAACCCCAAGCCTGTGTCCCCTGAACCCCGCGGCCCCTGCTAAATACCCCGAGTCCACATTCTCCCAGGCCCCGAGCCCAGCACTCCCGGAATCCGGCATTGCCCTTGCCCTCCAGATGCGGACTAACTCTGGAAGTGGGAGAGTTTAGGTGGGAGGTGCAGAGGGGCCCAGGAGGGCAGGTTCAATTTTCTGGTCCCCCCCTTTTTATTGAGTTTGGAGGAGATATTAGCTGACTTGGGGAGAGCCTAGGAAGAGAGAGGAGGCGAATCTGGTGAGAGAGCCCAATTTACCTAACACCCCGGGATAGGAAACTTGGTCTGGAAGAAGGTGGAGTCAGAAAATTAACCAGCCCCTTGCAGCACACCTAAGGAGAGGGACAGGAGGACGTGCTTTACAGCTTCCAATAGCATATTTAGAGTTCCTGGCAAGGAGCGGGTATTCTCTTGAGAAATTTAGAGTCATTACTTTCTCAGGTGAGTTGGTTCACCAGAGACCCATTTGAATTTCCTACAGGAGCCCTCACGCAGCCTTCCTGCTGCCCTGGGAGAGAGGGAAGTGAGGAAGGGAGAAAGGGGGAAGGTCAGACTCCTAAGCAGTTTATTCAATTGCAAAGAGGATTCTTTGCCTGCGGCCTTGTCTGGTCTTTTTTGTTGCTCTGTTTTCTTGTTTTTTTTCTTCTTCTTTATCCCCCCCATTGCCCTTTTTTTTTTCTTTTTCTTTTTTCTCCCCTCTCTGCTTTCTTTTTCTTCTCTCTTTCTCCTTCCCCCCCCCTTTTTCTTTTTTTTTTAAGATTTATTTATTTATTTAATTGCCCCCCTCCCCTGGTTGTCTGTTCTCTGTGTCTATTTGCTGCGTCTTGTTTCTTTGTCCGCTTCTGTTGTCATCAGCGGCACGGGAAGTGTGGGCGGCGCCATTCCTGGGCAGGCTGCACTTTCTTTCGCGCTGGGCGGCTCTCCTTATGGGTGCACTCCTTGCACGTGGGGCTCCCCTATGCGGGGGACACCCCTGCGTGGCAGGGCACTCCTTGCGCGCATCAGCACTGCACGTGGGCCAGCTCCACACGGGTCAAGGAGGCCCGGGGTTTGAACCGCGGACCCCTCATGTGGTAGACGGATGCCCTAACCACTGGGCCAAGTCCGTTTCCCTACAACATTTCTTATTTGCTGTACTTCCTCATCCTCAATTTTCTCTTTTCTGTTTGTACTGATTTTGGCTTCCGACATGATCCCCTTTCCTTTACATCATTCTCTCCTCCATCATTTATTGTTTCCCTTACATTCCACCTCTCTCTGTTTAGCCCCCAATATTTCTGACTTTTTATCTCTAATACCTCCAGTCTGTTTTCTATCATTTATTCACTCTTTATGTTATTGTGCACTCTTTTCTTTTTCCCTCTCTCCTGATCACACTGACCTTTTAATTCATAGTATATTCCTCCCCATATTCAGTTTAATATCTCATTATAGGGACTCCACTCTTTTATGGTCATAACAGCTTCCATGAGTTCTATATCCATTCTCCTAGATCTCACATGGTTCTTCTGCTAACACTCACTATCAATACTACTATTATATTTTTCTTTTCTTACCCCTTTTGCATTCTCTGGACCTAATATTTTCCTTTGAGGGAACTTAGCCAACAACAAGGAAAAAGAATAAGAAGAAAAAAATGACAAAGAGAAGACTTAACATGCACACAAAAACAACAGCTAATTAAACCCCAAGGCTAGAATAAGAAGATAATCAACAGAATAAACCCAACAAGATAAAATGATGACCAGACAGCAACAAAAAACTACAGACCATACCAGTAATCAGGAAAATATGGCCCAATACAATGAACAAATTAAAAACCAGAAGAGAAGTAGAACATTGAACAAATAATTAAAGCTCTCAAAACATGTATCATGGACCAAGTCAATGAAGTGAAGGAAGAGATTAAGCATATTAAGAAAACACTTGGAGAGCATACAGAAGAAATTGTGATCAGGATCAAAAAGATCACAGAGATGATGGGGATCAATAGCACAATCCAAGAAATCAAAAATACACTCTCAGTGGATAACACCAGATTTGAAGATGCAGAGGAAAGAATTAGTGATGTGGAAGACAGTACATCTGAAATTAAACGGATAGTAGAATTAATCGATAAAAAGATAGAAAAATCCAGCAGGGTAGGGACCTGAAAGACAATGCAAAATGCACAAACACGAGCATTATAGGCATCCCAGAAGGAGAAGAGAAGGGAAAGGGTACAGAAGGGGTGTTTGAGGAAATAATGGCTGAAAACTTCCCAAACCTATTGAGGGAGATGGATGTACATGTCCAGGAGGCACAACGCACCCCAAATACCACAAATCCCAACAGACCTACCCCAATACATACACTTGTCAAATTATCCAATGCACAAGACAAAGAGAAAACACTAAAAGCAGCAAGAGAAAAGAAAACCATCACATACAAGGGAGGCTCCATAGGATTAAGTGCTGATCTCTCATCTGAAACCCTGGAGGCAAGAAGGCAGTGGTATGATATAGTTAAGGTACTAAAAGAAAAGAATTTCCAACCAAGAATAATCTATCCAGCAAAGCTAGCATTCAAAAATGACGGAGAGTTCAAAATATTCACAGATAAACAGAAACCAAGAGAGTATGCCAACAAGAAACCTGCCCTTCAAGAAATACTAAAGGGAGTTCTGCAGGAGGAAAGAAAAAAACAGGAGAGACAGAGTTGGAGGAGAGTGTAAGAACAACTAAAACTATAAAAAGAGAGAAAAAAATCAAACATAAGACCAACACAAATCCAAAGAAAATATGGCTAATGTAAGTAATTCCTTGAAAGTAATAACACTAAATGTCAATGGATTAAACTTACCTATTAAGAGACATGGACTGGAAGATTGGATAAGGAAATATGACCCATCTATATGTTGTCTACAAGAAATTCATCTTAGACCCAGGAATTCAAGGAGGTTGACCCAGGAATTCAAGGAGGTTGAAAGTGAATGGCTGGAAAACAATCTTTCAAGCAAACAATAACCAAAAAAGGGCAGGAGTGGCTATATTAATATTAGACAAAATAGACTTTAAATGCAAAACAATTGTGAGAGACAAAGATGGACGCTACATATTAGTGTAAGGGATAATCTTTCAAGAAGAATGAACAACCATAAACATTTATGCTCCTAACAAGGACATCTCCAAATATGTGAGGCAAACACTGCAAAAACTAAGTGAAAGAACAGATGCCTCTACAGTTATAGTGGGGGACTTTAATACACCACTATCAACTTTGGACATAACATCTCAAAAGGGAATCAATAAAGAAACAAAAACTTTGAACAGTTTATTAGAGGAGCTGGACCTAATAGACATATACAGAACATTACACCCAAATACGGCAGGATATACATTTTTCTCAAGTGCACATGGATCATTCTCCAAGATAGACCATATGCTAGGCCACAAAGAAAGTCTCAGTGAATTCAGAAAGATCAAAATCATACAAAGCAATTTCTCTGACCACAGTGGAGTGAAGCTGGAAATCTGCAAGGGCCAGAGACCCAGATTTCACAACAAGATATGGAAATTAAACAGCACATTCTTAGAAAAACAGTGGGTCAAATAGGAAATCTCAAAAGAAATTAATAACTACCTTGAAACTAATGAAAATGATAACACAACATACCAAAACTTATGGGATGCAGCAAAAGCAGTACTGAGAGGGAAATCTATAGCGATAAATTCATACATTAAAAAAGAAGAGTGAGCTAAAATTGAAGAACTAACTGCACACTTGGAGGAATTAATAAAAAAACAACAAAGTAACCCCACAGGAAGAAGAAAGAACAAAGATAAGAGCAGAACTAAATGAAATAGAAAATAAGAAAGCACTTGAAAAGATAAACAAAACTAAGAGCTCGTTCTTCGAGAAGATCAATAAAATTTATAAACCTTTAGCTAGACTAACAAAGAAAAAAAGAGAGAAGATACAAATACACAAAATAAGAAATGAGATATCACCACTGACCCCACAGAAATAAAGACTATCATAAGAGGATACTTTGAAAATCTATATCCAACAAGAAGGACAATTTAGAGGAAATGGACAAATTCCTAGAAACACATAAGCTGCCTCTATTGATGAAAGAAGAAACTGATGATCTCAACAAACCAATTACAAGTAAAGAGATAGAATCGATCATTAAAAACCTCCCAACTAAGAAGAGCCCTGGGCCAGACACCTTCACAGGTGAATTCTACAAGACATTCCAGAAAGAACTAATGCCAATCTTGCTTAAACTCTTCCAAAAAATCGCAACAGAAGGAACATTGCCTAACTCATTCTATGATGCCAACATTACCCTAGTGCCAAAGCCAAATAAAGACACCACAAGAAAGGAAAATTACAGACCAATTTCTCTAAAGAACCTAGATACAAAAATCCTCAAAAAAATACTTGCTAATCGTATTCAACAACACATTAAATGAATTAGATGCAATGACCAAGTGGGATTCATTCCAGGTATGCAAGGATGGTTCAACATAAGAAAATCGATCAATGTAATACACCCTATAAACAGACTGAAAGGAAAAAATCACATGATCACATCTATAGATGCAGAAAAAGCATTTGACAAAATACAGCACCCTTTATTGATAAAAACACTGCAAAAGATGGGAATAGAAGGAAATTTTCTGAACATGATAAAGGGTATATACAAAAAACCCACAGCCAACATCATTTACAATGGTGAAATCCTAAAATCTTTCCCTCTAAGATCAGGAACAAGACAAGGATGCCCACTATCACCCCTTCTATTTAACATTGTCTTAGAAGTTCTTGCTCAAGCACTGAGGCAAGAACCAGATATAAAAGGCATCCAAATTGGAAAGGAAGAAGTCAAAATTTCATTATTTGCAGATGACATGAACCTATACATAGAAAACCCTGAGAAGTCTACAAGAAAGCTTTTAGAACTCATAAATGAGTTCAGTAGAGTTGCAGGTTGTAAGATCAATGTGCAAAAATCAGTAGCATTTCTGTACACCAATAATGAGCAATCTCAGGAGGAAATCAAGAAACAAATGCCAATTACAATAATAAATTAAAAAATCAAATACCTAGGAATAAATTTAACTAAAGATGTAAAAAAACTTATACATAGAAAACTACACAACACTGTTCAAGGAAATCAAAGAAGACTTAAATAAATGGAAGAATATTCCCTGTTCATGGATAGGAAGACTAAATATTATTAAGATGTCTATCCTACCAAAACTGATCTACAGATTCAATGCAATCCCAATAAAAATCAATACAGCATTCTTTAATGAACTAGAAAATATGCTACGAAATTTATTTGGAAAGGAAAGAGGCCCCAAATAGCCAAAGACATATTGAAAAAGAAAAATGAAATTGGAGGAATCACACTACCTGACTTCAAAACATACTACAAAGCTACAGTAGTGAAAACAGCACGGTATTGGCACAAGGATAGACACACTGACCAATGGAACTGAATTGAGAGCTCTGATATAGATCCTCATATACAGTAATTATATACAGTAATATAATATTCGATAAGGCCACCAAGCCCTCTCAACTGGGAGAGAATGGTCTCTTCAACAAATGGTGCCTGGAGAACTGGATATACATATGTAAAAGAATGAAAGAGGATTACCAACTCACACCTTATACAAAAATCAACTCAAGATGGATCAAAGACCTAAATATAAGAACCAAGACCATAAAGACTTTGGAAAGCAATGTTGGGAACCATCTACAGGACCTTGTAATAGGAAACAGCTTATGAACTTCATACCCAAAGCATGAGCAGCAAAAGAACAAATAGATAAATGTGACTTCATCAAAATTAAAGCCTTCTGCACCTCAAAAGAGTTTGTCGTGAAAGTGAAAAGAAAACCTACACAATGGGAGAAAATATTTGGTAACCATATATCTGATAGGAGACTTATATCCTGCATATATAAAGAACTCCTATATCTTGAAAATAAAAAGATAAACAACCCATTTTAAAAAATGGGAAAAATATTTAAACAGACACTTCTCCAAAGAAGAAATACAAATGGCTAAAAAGCACATGAAAAAATGCTCCAAATCTCTAGCTATTAGGTAAATGCAAATCAAAACAACAAACAGATACCCCCATCTTACTCCCATAAGATTCGCAGCTATAAAAAAAAAAACAGAAGACTACAAATGCTGGAGAGGATGTGGAGGAATGGGAACACTCATCCACTGCTGGTGGGAACGCAGAAGGATCCAGCCATTCTGGAGGACAGTTTGGTGGTTTCTCAAAAAACTAGCTATAGATTTGCCATATGACCCAGCAATTCCACTGCTGGATGTACACCTGGTAGAACTGAAAACAAGGACACAAACCGATATATGCACACCAGTGTTCATAGCACTTGTTCACTATTGCCAAAAGTTGGAATCAACCCAAATGCCCATCAACAGATGAATGGATAAATAAAGTGTGGTATATACATATAATGGAATACTGTGCAGCTTTAAGAACGAATACACTACAAACATATGTGATAACGTGGATGAATCTTGAGAACCTTATGTTGAATGAAGCAACCCAGGCATTGAAGGACAAATACTACATGAACTCAATGATATGAAATAAGTAAAACAAGCTGCCTCAGAGAGCTAGAGACTGGAAGATAGGCTTAAAAGAATTTGGCAAGTAGAGAAAGATTGCAAGCTGACACCTACCTGGATGAAATCTCTGATAAGCTGGAGGTAAGTATTTGTAGAGGGAAGGTATAAAATGGGGGCACAGGGATACCTTTGGGTGGGGCTTTGTGGGCTTGAGGGGGGCTAAGGAGGGGAGGATGGGTAATATGGCCCAAGAAATTGGGGAAAAGGTGGGGGACATATGAACATAGGAGATTATCAGGTATGTGATTGAGAGTATATTGTTGAGAAAACTTTTTCAAAAATATAATAAGGAAGGTTACCTTTTAAGATGCTAATCTGACACAGGACGGGCTTCTAGGGAGTATGTGAATGCTCATTTTGTCACAGTGGGTTATATCACTGGATGGAGACCCATACAATGAGAGTGAAGGTATACCCACATCCTAGGGAGGACTGATGTTCTCAAATAGAGGGAATTGTATCTCTCGAGAGAAATAGTGGCTCCCAATGCATTAGGGCAGTCGAGCATGTCAAGCCCTCAGCATTGTTGCAATTATCTCTGAACATGGCCCTGCAAGCAGTGAAGAGTGACTGTCACTGTGGGCCCTGAGGGGAGGGGGAAAGAGGTACTGAATAGGTGGAATCAGTGTAACTGTGGGGCAATGGAAGTGTTCCACAAGATTATGCAAGGATGGATATAGGACATGTTAAATTACACCAAAAAAGTATAGGGGCCTATAGGCTAAAATGTAAATCATAATGTGAAACATAAGATAACTAAAAATTTAGAAAATTGTATAGTCTGAAATATAAGTCACAATGTAAACCCAAGTGTAATCTTGTTTGAAAGTTATTGTCTCAATATCTGTACATCAGTTGCAGTAAATATAGTATGAACATGTAAAAAGATTATTGCTGGATAAGGGACAAAGTGTCTGATATTGAATATGTGGGAGTATTGTATATTGTATATATGAATTACTGTGGTCTAAAACTTTTGTGAAGACAATCTTAATAATTAGGAAAAAAAAGAAAAGAAAAAGAAAGGATGTAGACACCTAGTAAGAGATGAAGAAGTTGCCTTGTCAATGTGCATACAGGGCAACACTTATTGCAGTGATAGAAGGCAAAACATCAAGAACAAAGCTTTTTTAAAAAAATTTTTTGATACCCCCATTTATTTTTACTTTAATTTTTCTAAATTAGTATACTCTATATCTAACCTTTAAACCCATCACTATATCCCATTTTACTATGAATGGACCCTGGCAATATATTGGGCTTCATTTTCAGGGAGGTTTTGGACCACAGAGGCATTTGATGGTGGCAGGGGAGGAATACTGGTGTGGGGTGTTATTGGTTGGGGGGGGGCACATGGTTGGGAGGGAGTTCTCCAGGGCATATGTGCAGGGTGCATAAAAATGTTTGGATATTTTCATAATGGTTAAAGTTGGGAACGACGGCTGGGGGAGTGCTGAGTTCCTGGCCGGGGAGCTCTGGCGCATTCCCTAATGGAACAGCAACAATCCCCCAAGTGCAATGGCTAAGACCAATAAGGAAGGATGGTCCAACAATGAGCCCTTGATGCTAATGACTATGCTTGTGGGCCTGTGTGCCCGAAATAAAAACTAGGCTGAGAGCTGCAGGGTGCCTAAGAGTTACCTCCTTAGAGCCTACATGTTGCTTAAATGTGGTCAATCTCGAAGCCAAACTCAGTATGTAAATGCATTGCCTTCCCCACAGCATGGGACATGATTCCCAGGGATAAGCCTCTCTGGCACCGAGGGATTACTACCAAGTACCAGCTTCAGCTGGAGAACTACCTTCAATAAAAGGGTCAACTCAGACCAGCAGAATATCTCAGCCTACATGTAATATCAGGAGTTAAAAATGCTTTTTGACCTTGAATAAAAGGGGGAAATGGAAAGGACAAATGAGTCTATATGGCTATGAGTCTCCAAAAAAGAACCAGGAGGTCATCAGAGGGGTCACCCTTACACACATGTCAGCAGAGTCCCAGAAACAGCTAAAGTAGTTCCAACCCCAGGTATTGGTTCTTCTGAGGGCTACAGAGACCCACAGGTTCTATGGTCATGGCAGATGGACTTCAGTGCCATGTCAGTTGGCCCTACTTTGGAGTTTGTGTTCCTGAGTGTGATAGAGTTGGACTCAGGTGTGATCTTTGTTCACAAACCTCTCCTGTCACTTTTACCGGACCTGTGGTTGGCGCTGGGGTTTAATGTATACTCAGGGGACCTCCGGACTGTCCATGTGATAGCCAGGCCCTGAACCTCAACAGACTTGCAATTCCTACACTCTTGTTTATTGGACTTACCCTGGCCAGCTAACAGAGAGGTGAAGAAGGTCAACCACCACACCAGGGAGCCAAGAGTGCCTACAACTGCAAGCAGGAGAATTGCATCCATCATCCAAGTGGAATCTAAGCCCCCTCTCGATACAGAGGTGGAATGGACATAACCATCCCAGGGTCCACAGAATGGAGGAATAGAATATGGATTAGAGTAGACTTACTGATATTCTGTTCTGGAACTATTGTGATTAGTAATGGAAGTAAATGTAGCATTGAGATGGAGAAAGTGGCCATGGTAGCTGCTGAAGATGGGGAGTGGGAGGAAGAGATGTGATGTTGGGCATTTTCAGGACTTGGAGTTGTCCTGGGTGGTGCTGCAGGGACAGTTACTGGACATTGTGTGTCCTCCCATGGCCCACTGGGTGGACTGGGGGAGAGTGTAAACTATAATGTGGACCATTGACCATGTGGTGCAGCAGTGCTCAGAGATGTATTCACCAAGTGCAATGAATGTCCCATGATGATGGAAGAGGTTGTTGTTATGGGAGGTGTGGGGTGAGGGGGGTGGGGGAGGAGGGTATATGGGACCTCATATTTTTTTAATGTAACATTAGACATAAATTAATTAATTAATTTTTTTTTAAAAAAGACTAGCTGGGAATGAGAGGAGAGGCCTGCTTTCCCCTTTAAGCAGCCAGCACCTGCCAGGACTCAGGACCAGTTCCCACAGAAGTGCCAGGTCAAGTTTTGTCTGGAGATCCAGATCTCTGAACATCGGCCAGTACCTGTTCACACGCACGCGGAGCCAGGAGGACTCCTAGGACCCCCAGGGAATGCAAGCTGGGTCCTCCGTGAGGGGCAGGGAGTGAAGGGCGCTTTCCCCCATCCGAGGTGGTTTTGTTGTGCCTAGCAAGAGCAACCACTGCCCACAGGCACCGAAAAGGCGCCGACCCACAGGAAAGAGGCTGGGGGAGAGGCTGGAAGGGTACCAAAGGTGGCAGGAGGACGCAGTCCCAACAAGCAGAGTCGAGCTGTGGCTGTGGATTGCCACCGTGGCCCACACCAGAGGGGCAGTCTAAAACAAGAGGACAGATGCGCCTGCCAATCCACAATGGGGAGCTGGCGACCCTGCGCCCGCCCCACGGTCCACCAAACTCCGACCAGGTGTAAAATCTGGTTCTGATAGGACTGACAGTGTAATTTGTTAGAGAATCTGTCCAGCTGAGCAGGCCGGGGGATGTGGAATGAAGTTGAGGACATTTGGCTGCAAAAAAGAGGCAAGGGAGAAGGCGGTGGCAGAGAACCTTCTCCTTTGGACTAGAACACTAGAGAACATTGCCTCCTGACAACACGAGGGTGCAGCCAGAGTGGTGATCAGTTCACTCAAACACTGACCCGAGGTTAAAGGACATCCGTAAGGCCAGGGGAGTGGCAATCGTCCGACTGAATTTCTTCACATGTACCAGTAACATTTTAGAATTTAAACCTAGGCCAGGGTGCTTGTTGGAGCATGCAGATAAATCACTAGAATGATACGGAGAAGATTAATGATCATCTTCCCCTGTACAGGGCGGCGTATGTCTTCATGAAGTATTCCGTATCTGGGGGCACTTTTCTACATAATTAAATAATTTTAATAAGCATGTACTTCTCTGTTTCTCAAACACAACAGAGTGAGTTTTCTTTAAAAGAAACAGCAACAAACAATGAAAAGTAAATGAGATGTTAACGGTGGTAACTCCCAGGTGTGGGAATAAGAATGATTTTTCTTTTTTGTGCTTTCTATGTATTTTTTTAATGTTCTAAGAAAATGAAAAGGCATAAAAACAGTAAAAGAAGCCCAAACAAGTGGATCGAAACCCCTAGACTTTCGCAGCTATGATCTTATTTAATCCTCCCAATTTCTCTATAGGACACAGATTCATTTTCCCATTTTCAGACGGGGAAACTGAGGCTAAAGTTATCGTATAATTTCCTTAATTAATCTGGACTCAGGTTTTTGGATGCTCATTTGCATATTCCTTCTTCCACTTCCCACTGTCCTAGCAAGAAATTTGTTCTCCCGAGGGTTAGAACTACAAGCTCCCTTAGGAGGAAAGCCACTGGGCCCGTCCTGCGACTGAGCAGAGCAAGTAGGAGCGCGGCAGACCCCTGAGAGTGGCCAGAGAAGGGCCCTGGAGACCCTGGAGACAGGCAGTTCAGGAGGCACGATGCCTATCGTGGGCCTCAAATCCGAGTTTAGAAGCAGGTCCCTCTGTTTAACCTCCTCGGCAAGATACCTATCACCCACAGGACTATCCGCAATCCTGATTTGTGAACTGTGCAGGAAAGAAGTTCGAGATCTTTATCCTCGTCACGATTGCTTAATTACAAATCATCCTAGCACCTTAAAGCAACCAGATTAAATGGCACCTGATTTTGCGGGTCATGAACATGTATGGGCAATTCTCACGTGGGTCCCTCGTAAGGCTGCCTCCTCTGCTGGCGGGGGCTGGCGTCCTCTGGAGGCTTGGGGGCGCTAGATGTCCGCGATGGCCCCTCCCAGGGCTGGCCACTGGCCCTGTTGTCTTGGCTGTGCCCTGGAGAGCCTACGCACGCCTCCTCCAGCGGAGCTGGGCCTCAGAAGGGGTGCTGGCAGGAGGAGAAGGTCTTCTGTGACTTGGCCTCCGAGGCCATGCAGCACTTCCACTGCCTTCTGCAAATGGGTCCCTAGAGAGCAAATTCAAGGGCGTGGCATTAGGCTGCACCTCTTGATGGAGGAATGCAAGGCCACGTTGTAGAAGGCACGCTTCTGCCGACTGTGGGAAATACGATCTGCCGCAGTCATTTAATCCAATGGCTCCTGACGTTTTTCACCTCACAGCACACATAGAAGGCCTGCATGGCTTGTGACACACCACTCGGGAAGCTTGGACAGTCTAATTATCCGTGATCAACAAAGCTGCTTTCCCTACATCAAAGCTATCAGGCATTCAAGGTCAAGACTTTCCACGTGTTTCAGGGTAATTCCTGAGCCCAAAGAAATGAAATTCCCATCTCTGATCCCTCTGTCGATAGATATCTCTGCTATAAGGACTTCTGTATCCAAATGCATTGAAATGTTTAGGTTTTTTTTAAAATCGCATCTCCCGTAAACATTGAGGGAGAGAAAACACACATTCTTCAGGCATCTGATCAGTTTAAGTTACATGCTACCAATAAAAGATGACTGCAATGGATGAAACACTGCAAATATATTAAAAATCATTAGTTCATCATTTTTCAAAATAGCAACAACAATATAAATCACTATTTCTATTGGATTCTAGAGAACTAACTCCTTCAGAAGGCTGGTAAATAAAGGGCAAGAATCAAGCTCAGCCTGTCTTTGCCTATGGACTGTATTTCCTGGAGGCTGCGTATCAGCTTATTGCCTCTCACCGCCTTATCCACCCTTCTTTGCTCCGCTTTGTGACGGTGGAGCTGGACCCGTGAGCCTGTCTGCTCTGGCCAGCTGGCACAGTGATACGCTTTTGTCAGTAGAGGGCGCTGGTGGGGAATTGCAGGCGGAAGGGGTTTCCTGGCTCCAGGGAGCCTTCTGGCTTATTCCTGCCGTGCACAGAGGCCAGCACCACAGAGGATGCCCCACGGGCAGGCCCGTGGGCAGCTTTCTCCTGAGATTGTTAGCACCTCGGGCCCCTGCTTGCCTGCAAGTGCCTGCAGCACTTCCGCAGCGGGAGCCGCCACCCAGCTGCCTACAACCACACCTCTGCAGTGAGCACGGAATCTCATCCTTGGGGGCAAATGATCCTCTCCCAGGTTTGACCCTGCTTTGGGTGCTCAGCCTTAGAAGTGGGGACTGATTCCTTATTTACTTCTCCTCTATGCTTTAGAGTTTCACTTTGGCTGCTAATCAAACACCAGGCTGCCGGCTTAAACAATGGGGAGCTATTGGCTCGCAGTTCTGAGGCTAGGAGAAGTCCAAAATTCAAGGTGTTATCAAGGCCGTGCTTCTCCCTGAAGCCTGTGGCTTTCGGAGGCTGGCGGCTCTTTTCTCTTGGCTTTTCTGTCGCATGGTGATGTACATGGCAGCCTCTCCTGGCTTCTCTGGGTTCTGTTGACTTTGGTTTCGGCTGCTTCCGCTGTGGGTTTTTCTCTCCCTGTGACCTTCCCTATAATCCTATCGGTAATAGGATTAAACCCATCCTGGGGAGCGGGTGTGCACCAGTGGTTGAGCACCTGCCTTGCATGGATGAGGTCCTGGGTTCAATCCCCTGTACCTCCTTAAAAAAACCCAACAACAAAAACATGTTAATTCAGTTGGGCTACACCTTAACAGAAGTAACCTCTTGGAGAGCCCTTATTTGCAATGGTCCACACCCACAAGAATGGAGCAAGCATAAGAACATGTTTTTCCTGGGGTGCACACTTGCAAATCCTCTCTTACTAGTTAATCATTTCTCATATTAAAAGTTTCTTGTCTAAAGTCCCACAACTCAATAACAAAAAGACAAACAACCCTTTTTAAAAATAGGCAAAAGAATTGAATAGACATTTCTCCAAAGAAGATATACAAATGGCCAGTAAGCGCATGAAAAGATGCTCAACATCATCAGCTATTTGGGAAATGCAAATCAAACCATAATGAGATACCATTTCATACCCACTAGGATAGCTATAATTAAACAAGGGAAAATAACAAATGCTGGTGAGGCTGTGGAGAAATTGGGACCCTCATATAATGCTGGTGGGAATGCAAAATGGTGCAGGCACTGTAGAAAGCAATATGGTGACTCCTCAAAAAGTTAAACATAAAATTACCCTATGACCCAACTTTTAGTTATATACCCAAAATAACTTAAAATAGAGACTCAAACATGCTTGTACACCAATGTTTATAGCAGCCTTATTTGCAATAGCCAAAAGGTGGAAGTGATCTAAGTGTCCATTAATTAATAAACGGATAAACAAAATGTGGTATGTACATACAATGGAATCGTTTTCAGCCATAAAAACAAACACTATTCCAATGAATGCTACAACATGGATGAGCCTTTTTTTTTTAAGATTTATTTATTTTTCATTTCTCTCCCCTTCCCCCCCCACCCCCACCCTGGTTGTCTGTTCTCTGTGTCTGTTTGCTGCGTCTTCTTTGTCTGCTTCTGTTGTTGTCAGCGGCACGGGAATCTGTGTTTCTTTTTGTTGCGTCTTCTTGTTGCGTCAGCTCTCCGTGTGTGTGGCGCCATTCCTGGGCAGGCTGCACTTTCTTTCACGCTGGGCGGCTCTCCTTACGGGGCGCACTCCCTGCGCGTGGGGCTCCCCTACGCGGGGGACACCCCTGCGTGGCACGGCACTCCTTGCGCGCATCAGCACTGCGCATGGGCCTGCTCCACACGGGTCAAGGAGGCCCGGGGTTTGAACCGCGGACCTCCCATGTGGTAGACGGACGCCCTGACCACTGGGCCAGGTCCGCCGCCTCTTGGATGAGCCTTGAAGACATCAAGTTGAGTGAAATAAGTCAGACACAGAAGGACAAATATTGTATGATTCTACTTAAATGAAATACCTAGAATAAGCAAATTCATAGAGAGAGAAAGTCGATTACAGTTTAATAGGGTCTTGGGGAGGGCGGGAGGGCGGAGGTATTATTTAAGGGATAAAGAGTTTCTATTCTGGGGTGCTGAAAAAGTTTTGGTGCACAACATTGTAAATGTAATTAATGTAACTGAATTTTGCACTTAAAATGATTAAAATGACACATTTATTTTTTATATATAACCATAATAAAATTAAGGAAACCCTCCTGTCCCAGCCACCTGACCCTCCGCTGGGCTTGGCATGAGCTGATAGAGGGTAGGCCTCAGCCCTCGTCACCTGCAAGGGCTCTTTCCAAGGCATCGCGCCTGGTTTTGTGTTTGTAATTTTGAATTTTCCCTCTTAAAGGAAGTCCCGCAAATTTAAGAGTTGGCCTCCACAAAACTTGGATCTCCTCACTCTGTGAACTCACTGATCAGCCTTAAGGTCACAAAAATAGAGACAACTGAACATTCTGTGCCTCCTAATGTAATGAAATTGGAAATAGCACCACCCAGGTAAGAATTTGGGGCAAATGTTTCATCCCAAGCTGACTGAACCTGTAGATACAATCACCAGTTTATACAAACACTGAGGATGTAGGAGCATGTTAAAGACACCACGGGGAGCAGATGTAGCTCCAGCAGCTGAGCGCCTGCTTCCCACGTATGAGGACTGGGGTTCAATCCCCGGCACCTCTGAAAAACAAATGACAAATGAAAAACCCAACTTGGGAAAAGCCCATATGGCTCAGTAGTTGAGCGCCAGCCTCCCACATATGAGGTCTGGGGTTCAATCCCTGGCCCTGGTACCTCAAAAAAAAAAAAAAAAAAAGATACCGCAAGGATGCAATAGCCAAATCCAAACTATGAGCAATGTTTTAGGACAAATCACTCAGCATTTTTCAACAAATAAACGGCAAATAAAAAAAGAAGCCAGAGGCAAGGGGACCGTTATTTAGATTTTAAAAGCTTAATAATATCACCAAAAGCAATGTGTCCTGAGTCAGATAAAATAGCTTTTATGAGATAATCAGGAAGTTAATATGCTGACTAGATATTGGATGGTCTTAAGGAATTATTGTTAATTTCTTTTGGATGTGATAATGGTATTGTGGACATATTTTTAAAGAGTCCTTATTTCTTAGATATGTACATGTGTGATTTTAAAAATAATCTAGCGAAGGGTGGGGAATAGAGGTTGTAGGTAATGTGAGATGGGTCTTCCGTTGATAAATGGTGAAGCTGGGCGATGAGTACATGGGTCTTCATTGTACATATATTCATTATATTCAAGGATACTTAGCATATGTTTGAAAATGTCATCATAAAAAGCTTAGTAAAATAAAATAAATGCTGCCACAAGTAAGCCGATTACCTGCATATTAATAACAACAAGCAACAGATAATACACAAAATAACAAATTTCATATAGATTACTGTATACAGAGCACGTTTCATACATAATGCAATATAATCCTTACCTCAGGCCTACTCAGTAGGTCTTTTTTGGCTGTCATTTTTTTTCATTATTCAAATGTTTATTTGTTAATAAGAAAAAAATCTGCTTTTTACTTGCTGTTCGTTTTTTTCAAGTTATTGATTTTTTTAAATTAGAAAAGCCGCGAGCTTACAAAGCAATCACGCCTAACACGCAGGACTCCACACACGGCCCTACCACCCGCGCATTGCTTTGTCGTGGAACATTTGTTACAAGCGATGACAGAACACCATCAGACTAGTACAGCTAACCCCAGGCTGCAGCTTACATTTGGTGTTTCTTGTCCCTAAACCACCTGGGAAAGTCTGAAGTTCTTTTATGAATCCACAAAAGGAGAAGATCATGTTTTTTAACTACTCCACTGCTGCAGGCCTGAGACCCTTCTGACTGGACAGCATCGTGGGGGCGTGACTCAGGAGTGCCCACCCTCTGGCTGGGGCTTTATGGAAATGGAGACACACTGCAGAAAGGAAGCCGCCATTTTGATTCTGCCCTGGAAGAGAAAGGAGCAAGCAGAGAGAGGAAGGACTCCTGGTTTGCCCACGCTGCAGAAAGGCAGAGATGCCCAGAGGCTGAGAGGGGAGCCCTGAGGGAGGCCAGCCCTGTGCCTGGCCGCCCACAGCTGAGCTCTGGGAGGCACAGCGTCTGCAGGGGAAGGCAGGCACCTCAGTGGAGATCGCCGCCATCTTGCTTCCCCCCAGGCAGGACGCTGGGATCTCCAACAGCTGCTTTTGGTGAGAAGGTATATCTGGTTGTGCCTTGATTTGGACATTCCATGGCAGGAACTGTAAGCGTTCACCTTAGTAAACTTCCCATTCTAAAAGCCAACACATTTCTGGTACTTGGCATTGGCAGCCCTTTGGCAAACTTAGACCCCGCCCTGTTATTAACTGCCTGTATTAGTGCTGTACATTTGTTTGTGAAAGAACATGCTCATATCTGTACCGTTAGCCACAGTCCATCATCTACCACAGGGTTCAGTCCCATGCCTTGTATAATCCACCCCAACGTGGACGCCCAGTTTCATCACAGAGCTGTGCTCTCACCACCTCAGTCAACTTCAGAAGGTTTTCATTACTGCAAAAGGAAAACTCCCATCCAGGTAGGTTTTATTATCTTCATTTCACAGAGAACTATTTCAGAGTAGTTAAGTCAGTGGTCCAAGGGCACAGAACCAGCTAAGAAGCAGCAGCAATGCGATTCAGATCCAAGACTCCTTGACTTCCAAGTCCCCGTCTTTGCTTGATGAAGTGGAAGAAAAGTTGCCCAGAGTTCAGAATTCTGGCATTCCAACCCTTGCAACATTTACCATCTGGATGATCCTGGTTAAGTCACTTAACTTTTGAGCCTCAGGAAAATAGGAATAATAATACTTAGCCTGGGAAGCAGATGTGGCTCAAGCAATTGAGCTCCCTCCTACCACAGAGGAGGTCCTGGATTCGGTTGCCAGTGCCTCTTAAAGAAGATGAGCCAGACAGTGAGCTGATGCAATGGGCTGGTACGGCGAGCTCATGCAACAAGATGGCACAACAAGAGACACAAGGAGGAGAAACATAATGAGAGACACAAAAAAGCAGGGAGCAGAGGTGGCTCAAGTGATTAGGCACTTCCTTCTCATATGATAGGTCCCAGGTTGGGTTTCTGGTACCTCCTAAAAAGAAAAAGAAGATGAGCACACAATGAACAGACGCAGCAAGTGCAAACAAGGGGGTGGGGAGAAAAAAATAAATCTTTAGAAATAATAATAGTAATACTTAGCTTGTCTTCTTCTTAGTTGTTGGGAATTCAAGACTGATAATTTCTACAAAAATGCCTTGCAAACTGTAAAACGCCTTATAAATTTAGATCAATATATATGTAGATTGGTTTCCTAGCAGGGGACTCCTACAAAAATGGAGAGGGTGGAGGGTTTGTGGGAACTGATCTTGGGCAATACCAAGTTTGTTCTAGTGACCCTCATGTTTCCTTTCTCTAGACCTCACATTCCAAAATCCATCCTTGACATCAATATTAACTGATGGTGTTTAAGATGCCTTGTCTCGTGCAGTGTTTGAATGGCTGCCACTGTTCCTGGTGTACTGTGCAACTATGTAGCTGGTGGGAGCAGGGTCTCCCCAGCTGTTGTCAGCTGAAAGTTTTATGGCTTGTCTTTAGATAGTAAAATGAGTATGAAACTGCCTGGTATTTTTGACTGTTGCCCAGAATCCTCTATTAGATTATTTATACTAAGTCAGTCAATACTCAGGAAATTTCATCAAGCAACAGTGGAAAACTAATGAGGAACTTTGGATTTTCCGGGGAAAAAAATGAAATGGTACAAATGGCTGACATTAAACCACAATAACAAAAATCTTTTTTGGGAATTGAATGTAGATACATAAACAGCCATGTCAAAATGGCAGCATCCAAGCTGTCACGTCAAAACAGCTTGCCCCGAAACACACTTCTGATGATGGCAGACTATGGTTACTGTCTTATTTAAATGTTGACAAGAGCCGTTAAATATAACTGTATATTTTATGTCTCAAATACAACAATATTTTGTGTTTATATAATTTTTTAAAATTTCTTTATAGAAACTGTTTTAGCCAAGAATAACTTGGGTAAGCCCCTTCACCTCTCCGGGTCTTGATGTTCTTACCCAGGAATTAAGAATTATAATAATATCCAGGGAGCGGATGTGACTCAAGTGGTTGAGTGCCCACCTCCCACATGGGAAGTCCCGGGTTCAGTTCCCAGTGCCTCCTATGAAGACAAACACACAATGAGCAGACAGCAAGCAGACATCAAAGGGGGGAAAAAAGCAAAGCAAACAAGCAGGGAGTAGATGTGGCTTGAGTAGTTGAGCACCTGCCTTCCACACGGGAGGTTCAGTCCCTGGTGTCTCCTAAAAGAAAAAAAACAGACACAAGCAGACAATGAGCAAAACAACAACGAGCAGACGAGCACAAAAAAAAGCAACGAGCAGACAGACGAGCGAGCCACCTCAGGATGAGGTAGGAGAAAATAGTATCCATCTCCTTGGATAAGAGTTAAACAAGGTCATGGGTGTGAAGGGCTTGGCCCAGGGCCTGGCACAGAGCAGGTATTAGACATTAGTGCCCTTCTGAATAGAATAATCACTAAATTATGCACTTAAATTCATAATTGCCATAGAAGCTCAGAGAAGGAAGAGATGAGTGCGGGCTGAGGAAGGAAAGAGCTCTGTGGATGTGGCAGGAGCAGGATGTGGTTGCTGGGCATCAGTGGTACTGAAAACAGAAGGCCTGAAAGCAGGTGTCTGGACATGCGATAAAACCAGTGGGGTGAAATATCAGCCTTAGAATCTTGGCAGTGAGATACACTGGGGTATTCACGGTACAATTTTTCAACTTTCCTGAATGCTCAAAAATTATTTTAACAAAACGTTGGAGGAGGGTGGGGTAGAATCTGGTGCCCCGCTGAGCTACTGTGGCCAGGATAATCCTTAATTGACCAGATCAATAAGCCCAGGAAATGGGCACCAAAGAGGGGGAAATCAAAGAGGGGGTGCACGGGAGGGGGAGAGAGGGAGCAGCTCTTTCCTGGTGGGGCGGGCGCGGCGCTGGGACTCCGCTCACAAGGAGGCTTGGCGGGGCAGCCAGGAAAGTTTGCGTCACTCAGAACATCTGTGCGGGACTCCTCGCCAGGCGAGCGCGATCCTTCCCAGTTCTGCTTGCAGCCGGCCGAGGGGAGCAGCGTTGCAAACAGCCACACTGCTTTCGAAATGGAAATTTTCAGGCCTTGGATTTCCCCAGGAACTCCTGGAGTCTGCAAAAGGCATCAGGTTCCTCGAGAGCCAAAGGAACGGGAAACTCGCAGAATCGCTGTGCGAGTCTCACATCTCCTGAAAAGAACACGTATGTGACGACTGCGCATCGTGTGGGCGAGTCATCTGGCCTTGAATTTCTTGTTTCGATTTAATAGGTGGCAGAGGACAGTGGTTAGTAGAGTAGGGTGCGGTACTGATGCCAAATGCAGAGGAGGTTGCTACACATAGTAGCAGTTCATACTTAATTGTGTTATAGTTCCCTTAAAATTCAGTCAAATGAGAGTATACGTGTGTAGCTTAACTTTGGACAAAGGCCTAAACATTTTCAATATGACTGAAGCCAACAAACATTTTTGAGCCTCCTTTACATGCAGTGTGAATATGTACACAGTACAGCAAATAGTAATTTATCTACAATGTGTGAATTTTATAATTCCCGGAATGTGTCAGAGCCAGACCTTTTTGGAAACACTATCTCTTTGCCCTAATTTTTCTGGGAGAACCACTGTCATTTTCACAGTCACCCGAGTAGCAAATCAGAGGCATCGTTGAGACTCTGTCTGCCAGCTTCTCTGCCTGGTTAGGGCTCGTCATTATTCTCTATTTGCATTGTCTGAGTGACATCTGACAAAATAAAAAGTTTTTAAAGTAAAATAAGTAGGACAGTGTGGAAGGATATAAACTGAATAGTAAAAGTCCACTTCCACCAGACACCTCCCTGTCTGACCCCCAAGAGGTAACTCTGGTAACAGATTCTTATGTGCACTTCAAGAAAATGTTTACGCACACACAAGCCCTGTGTGACCAGACGTGGGTGGCCGACCTCGAGTACAGGGCTGGCTCTCTTTTGGCCCCATGCCATCTATCTTTAACACAAAACTGAGTCCCTTGGCCGGCATGCACAAGAACTCTCATCTCACCAAACCCATGCCGGCTCTTAAAGTATTATTAAAAATGGGGAACAGATGTGGCTCAAGCAACTGGGCTCCCGGCTACCATATAGGAGGTCCAGGGTTCGATGCCCAGGGTCTCCTGGTGAGGGCGAGACGGCCCACGCGGCGAGCCGGCCCACGCAGAGTGTCAGCACACATGGGAAGGCGGACCAGCGCAGGAGTGCTGCCCTGCATGGGAAAGCCACCCAGCACAGGAGTGCCAGCCAGCGCAGAGAGCTGGTGCAGCAAGATGACGCAACAAGGACACAGAGGAGAGACAATAAGAAAACGTAGCAGAACAGGGAGCAGAGGTGGCGCAAGAGAGCAGTCACCTCTCTTCCACTCCTGAAGGTCCCAGAATCAGTTCCCAGAGCCGCCTAATGAGAAGACAAGCAGACACAGAAGAACACACAGCAAATGGACACAGAGAGCAGACAATGGGGGGAACAGGTAAAAAAAAACCTTTGGAAAAAAAAATGGACGGGACTGGGGAGAAGGGGCGCATTGCACAGGATCAGCATCTCTTTCTCTCCCTCCCCATCCCCTTCTCAAACAAAACAAAGCTGTGTTTTGACATGACTCCTCCACAATCTCACCAGCCCTCACCATGAGCCTGGCATGTTCCTCTCCAGTCCCTGTTCACCTCACCTGCCAAAACACACACACACAACACACGCTCTCCCTCAGCCTGCCCCACATCCTCTACTTCACTTCCCAATCCCTGCTCTCTCCTAATCACCCAGTTCTAAGGCTGCACTACATTTTATTTAGCTAATCCCTTTTTGGTGGACATTTATGCCTCACGTTTTCTTCTTTTATTTTGCACAATGGCATAAAGAATATCATTGAAGATATTAATGTATCTTTGTCTGCTTGTGAGTTTGTTGTAATGTCCAGTCAAGGATGTGTGCAGTCACAATTTGGATGTATTTTGACAAATTCCTCTCCAAAAAATGACACAAACGTGCATTGCCATGGCTGTGGTAGCATCTGCACCTCGGCCAACACTAGACATAACTTATCTTGGTTGCCATTACCAACTGAATGGTGAAAAGTGGTACCTCATTCTTATCTTCATTTGCACTTCTTTAATGATGACTGAGATTAAACATATTTTCATATATTTGTTTGCCATGTGCATTTCTTTTTCTGTGAACTGCTAGTCCTTCATCTAAATGTTGATATCAGCAAAAACCATCTTCTTTTTTAATTATTCTTAAATATGATGTAACACTCTTCTCCATTTCTGTACATCACAACACCAAGATTTCACTGCTTAGGATCTCTCTGCAGAGGCTATAGAGAATGCAAAGCCTACTTTTTCATCCCTTCCTGTTTATGTATTTGTGTGTGTTTGTATGTGTATCAGTATATACTGATACACACATCAATATCTACCACAATATATAAAACTGAAGGGAACACATTGATGAAAGAAATTTAAAAATTCGGCATCATTTCCCAACTTAAATAGTAAAAATAAAAACTACAAAAGGAGCTTCAGAGGAGCCGCTGTGGCTCAAGCAGTTGAGTGCCCACTTCCCACACGGGAGGTCCTGGGTTCAGTTCCTGGTGCCTCCTCAAAACAAAACAAAGACAAACAGCAAGCAAAACGAATGAAAAAACCAACTCAGGGGAACCAATGTGGCTAAGTGGTCAAGCACCTGCTTCCCACATACAAGGTCCCAGGTTCAGTCCCCAGGCCCTAATACCTGAAAAAAAAAGGAGGTACATACCCTAAATGCATCATGTGAAACAAAAGCATATTCACAAACATAAATTTATATCCAATTTTTCTGTTCTTGTCATATCACATTAGACCCATTTACAATGGCAAGACCCTAAGGTACTGCCGTGAAGTGAGCATGTTTGCCTGCTCTTGGATTTTCTGCAAAGAAGCGGCAGAGCCCAAAGCGAAAGCTGTTCCGGTGCAGCCTCGAGTTGGTAAGCACCAAAGAATTGACTCTTCTCACCAGGGGTTGAGACATCAGGTTACACATCGACAGTCATTTGTAGCTCAGAAATACAGTGTGAAAACTCGAAGCTTTGCATTTTAAGACATACTCCCTTCACTCAAGTGAAACAGGACAGCTGGAACGATAGGCAGGTCTGTCACCTGGGAAAAAGGAGCTAAACCCATCTTCTTGAAAGATCTCTTCCATTTACCTCCAGGACACTGCTGTCATCGGGTTCTCTGGCTGCTCGTTCTCGGCCCCTTTGCTGGTTTCTTCTTCTCCATCTTCCCCTTGAAGGACGCTGTTCTCTCCAGGGTTCCAACCGCATCCGCTTCCTTTCCACTGCACCTGCTCTTCTCCTGTGTTCTGTTCCCCTCACCCAAGTAACAGTTACCTTTTGTTGACCACTTACTATATTCTAGACATTCTACTAGGGATTCTAAATGCTGTCGCTATAACCCCATGAGGTCAGGATTATCATCCCCGATTCTGCAAATGAGGAAACCGAGGTCACCGAGTACTTTGCCTAAGGCCATACCACGAGTGAGGGAAAGAAACTGGAATTTGATACCAGGCAATTATTTTCCAATGCCCAAGCTCTCTCTATCGCTCACCCTGCCATGCACTCATTTTTCAATAATCCTAAATCTTATGGCCAGTCCAGGCCTCTCCCCCATCTCCAAACCCACATGCCCAATTCCTCAATAGAAATCCCTGTCTGGTCTATCTGCAGGAATGCTGCTCCACTGACCCCTTTCGTGGGTCTCCCAGCTTTCTACCTCAGCCATTCTGTCACCAAGTCCATTGAACCAGCTCAGGCACCTGAACCTTGCTCTCTCCCTCTGGTGTCCCTTTACCCAGGGCTTCTTCCCTTCTTGCCTGCGATACCACACACTTCTTAAACTATCCTCCCTTGTTGCTGTTTTCCCGGGCTTGCTCCTTTCCTCGGGGTCTCGCCGGGCGGGGCTAGCGGGTTTGCTCTATCAATGTACCGTTGCTGCCTACTTCCTGCTCAGCCACTTATGCCGCCCACTCGACCCCGCTGGAGTGGGGGAGACAGAGGGCGCGTGGAGACAGTCGGCAGGAGCCGGACCGGAGAGGGCGCACCACTGCCCCGAGGTTACCACGGCTGAGGAGGGCCCAGGAGAGGAGCCGAGGTGCCTAAGGGCATGCAGAGACTTTCACACACAGCGACTGCTCTGGAGACAGGCTCGTGGTGCAGGTCTGGTTTATTGAGAAAATGCTACAGCTTACATGGGCAGGAAGAGGGGGTTGGTGCGGCGTGGCAAATCTTTATAGGCTGTGGCACGGTGGTGATGTTGATAGGCTGTTGGATTCTTGTTACCAGGGGAAGAGGAAGACTTCAGTTTGGTGCACGCAGGAAAGGCAGCGCAAGCCGATGCCATTTGGCGTTATCGGTCATTTTAGGAAGAGCTATTGCTGCATGCCTACAATTCCTCAGTATTGTTATTATTTTTGAAGCTGACTATGGTGGCTGTGCCTGTCTTAAGTTGTTCTCTTCTAAGAATCTTACCTGTCTTTGGCTACCAGCCAAGCATGTTGGAATGTCATAGCCAGTCGTGATATCGAGGATGGTTCCCGGGTCACTGCGCCTGTCTTAGGTTGTTTCCCTCTGGAGATCTTACCCATCATTGGCTGCCAGTTAAGCACCTGGGGTGGAGGAGTGGTCGGACTTATAGCGCAGCTCACCATGAATATGTGTAGTTAGGTGGTGTTACACTGGAGCTTCCTCTTCGTCGTTGGAGCGTGGGACTGGCTGGTATTGGCGAAGCTGTAAATTATAAACTGTGAATGCAGAAATGGACTCTATCCTCTTTTGGAGCCATTTGATGAGACAAGGAGCTACAGAAACAACACAGATGATTCATAATAGGGGACTAAGAAGTGGTGTGAGCCACTGTATGAGGGGGGAGGAGAGCCAATCATAAAAGGGGGGCTAAACGTTTGGTGTTTTGTTAAGTTCTGACGCAGATCATTTAATATTTCGATATTTTGTTCTACTATGCCAGAGCTATTAATATAATAGCGGCACTCTTCTCGGAGGAAGAGACATGTCTCCCTTCCCTCAGGCACTCCACATTCTAGTTCATCCCCGACTCTGCCGCCAGAGGTGGCATCTCATACAAGCACAATAATCTGTAAATGAAGATAATATTATTTTATGAGGCTCTAACAGGGAATGAATGAAATAATCTCTGTAAACTATATAGCTCATGCTAATTCCTCAATAAATGAGAGGCATTCCCACCTTCTTCCTAGAAAATAATTCTGATAAATTAAGTCCCTAAAGCTGCACAAAAAAATCTAGAGACCCGATGGTTTGCTAAGTCCTGACCTACCCACTGCTGTTGCCTCACACCCCTGGTTCTAGTCACACCAAATTCCTCACTTTCATGTTTCTGTGCCTTTGTGCGTGAACTGTTCCCTCTGCTTAGAATTCCACCACCACCACCACCACCACCACCAGCAAGTGCCTTTTAGCCTTTAAGATCTTCTTTAAATGCCGATTTCTCCAGAATGCTGGCCCTGAATTTCTCAGGTCAGGTACCTGGCCCCCCTCTCTGAGCCCCTTCACTCATTCTTATAACACCACATTGTAGCTATTTGTTTACCTCCGGGAAGAGGCTAAGAACAGGGGTTTCTTATCTGTCTTAATATCCTTAGTGTGTGGTACACAGCAGTTGCCTTAAAAATGTGTGCAATTAAGCTTGGGATTTCGGTTCCTTGCCGGGGGGGGCTTCCTTTGGAATTTATGCTCCCCAGAGTAACAAAGTTAGACTCATTTATAGGTCCCCTACGCATGGCCCTTCTGCCCCTTTTATTTGAACCTGTCATTAGCACTATACTTGATAAATACATGTCTAGAGACTTTGGTTCGTCTGTGTGCCAGTTGAGCCCTGAATCTCAACAGAGTTGCAACACCTGCTCTCCAGTTCATTGGACTCACCCAGGACAACTAACAAGGAGACGATGATGGACAATGCCCATCCCAAGGAACAGAGAGAGTCTGCCACTGTAAGCAAGATGACTCCATCCATCTGCCCCATGGGATCTAAGCCCCCTCTCAATTAGAAGCAGAGTGGGCATCACCATCCCCAAATCCTCAAGATTGGGAATGAACAATGGACTAAAATAGACTTATTATTATTCTGCTATAGCCTTATTATTAGCAATGGAAGAACTCTTATCTTTGATATAATGGCAGTGGCCGCCAGAGGCTCTGAGGGATGGGAGGGGGAAGAATAGGTGTAATATGGGGGCGTTTTGGGACACTGGATTTTTCCTGCATGACATTGTAGTGACGGATACAGGCCATTGTGTATTTTGTGCGGGACAGAGTGCAAACTACAATGCAAGCTGTAGTCCATGGTTAGTGGCAATGCTCCAGTGTGGGTTCAGCAATTGTAACAAATGTACCACAATATGAAGGAAGTTGTTAACGGGGGAAAGTGGGGGGCATATGGGAATCCCTTATGTTTTTTGTGTAACATTCATATAATCTAAAGCTTCTTCAAAAATAAAAAATAATTTTTAAAAATGTGTGGAAGCACCATGTTCTGTGTGTTAAGGAGCGCCCCTCACCGCAACCCCTCTTCCAGAACTGCAGCTGTGGAGAAAAGGCACACAAGCAACGCCAAAAGGGGCCAGTCCCAGCCTGGGTGTCCAGCCTCCCACGGGAAGTTGGCCAAGCCTCTTAAACAGCCTGAAACCTCACCCACTCTTAAATCTGCATATGTGACCTCATCTGTCTCCTGGACAAGTAAGAAGATCAAAGGACACAACTTGAGTGAGAAACCAAAATTCAGTCAATGTAAACAGATGTCAGAATTGCCAACCAAAGCCATAGGAGGAGCCATCATTTTCAGGAGATGGAGTGATAACTAGAAAGAATTCGGGCACTGGAGCTGGACAAATTTAAATTCAAATCCTGGGAAACAGATATGGCTCCACAGACAGAGCATCCGCCTACCATATAGGAGGTCCAGGGTTCAAACCCAGGGCCTCCTGGCCTATGGGGTGAGCTGGCCCACGTGGAGTGCTGCCACGCACAAGGAGCGTCACCCCACACGGGGATGAACTCATGTAAGCAGTGGCCCCCATGTCATGAAGCAGCCCCACGCAGGAAAGCAGCCTGCCCAGGAGAGGTGCTGCTGACACGGAGAGCTGATGCACAAGATGATGCAACAAAAAAGAGACACAGAGGAGACAATATGAGACTCAGCAGACCAGGGAGCTGAGGTGGAGCAAGAGAATGATCGCCTCTCTCCCACTCCGGAAGGCCCCAGGATGGGTTCTCGGAGCTGCCTAATGAGAATACAACAGACACAGAAGAACACACAGCGAATGGACACTGAGAGCAGACAATGGGGGCGGGGGAAATAAGAGAGAGAAAAAATTCAAATCCCTCTTTTCAGTCAGGATTGTTCTGTGGTAACAAATTAACCCTGAAATATCACTGACTCAGTATAACAAAGGTTTAGTTTTCCCTCGCAGTTCAGCTCCAACATGGCAGATGGGATCCAGCTGGATAGAGTGTGGCAGGCTGGAGTCCCTGGAAAGCTGACTCTGAAAGGAAATCGGATATTTATTAGGGGGTCAGTGCCTTTGAAAAAGCGGGGAAGGAAATGGGGTTGTGTGGAGGGAGAAGACGAGCTGCGATGTGGCCCAACAACAGCCTTGGCCGGCCCCACAGGGCACTCTGGAGCGTGAACAGTCCACGTTGGGCCAAGATGGCAGGACCCTTGTACCTTCACGTCAGTTGGGAGGTGAGCCCCGGTGGAGGTGGCTCTCAGCATGACAGTCGAACATGCCTCACAGCCGCCCCACTCAAGGGAGGCTCTGTCACCAGACAAGGAGGGTCTCCACTCCTGGGGCACCTCTCCCTGGACGTTCTGACCTGCTTGGCCCACGTCAGCAAAGGGTCGCAGGTGTCTGTAATGAGAAGCCGCTGGTGTGAACGGGAGTAGAGAGCACAAGGGAGAGGAGCTAAACACTTCAGTGTCTGCTACACCTGGGACGAGCTCTCGGGAATGCCACGCCACCTGGGACTCCAGGCACAGGGCAATGTACAATGCTATGTGCCCAGAAACGGCACGCTGGTGCATCCTTGGCCAGAGAGAGGTCACGGCCCGTCGCACTGTCCTCGGGCTGAGGAAAGGAGGTTGTGAGGAGCAGTGGATACTGCTGAGCCCTGATCAGCTCTGCCATGCCATCTCTCCTACCCACGAGCTGTGTGAGAGTGAGGTGTTGCTTTCTCTTTCTGAGCCTCAGTTTACTAATCTAGAAAACGGGGAGAACAAGACCTATCTCATAAGCGTGAGAATGTGACTAATGCACATGTAAAGAGTCTACCACAGTGCAACAGTACCTGGTGGGATTATGGTTCCACAAATGAGTCCAGTTAATGAGTATTCATTTTATTACTACGCATTATAGCAGAAATGCTACCTATATTCTTTTTTTACCGAAAGATTTTTTTAGTTCTCCCTCCTCCCCCACCTTGTTGTTTCGGGCTTGCTGTCTGCTCTCTGTGTCGGTTCTCTGTGTCTGCTTGTCTTCTCTTTAGGCAGCACCGGGAATCGATCCTGGGACCTTCTGGAGTGGGAAAGAGGTGCTCAATCTTTTGCACCACCTCAGCTCCCTGGTCTGCTGCATCTTTTATTGTCTTCCTCTGTGTCTCTTTTGTTTAATTTTTATTGCATCATCTTGCTGCGCCAGCTTCTGCACAGCCAGCACTCCCATGTGGACCAGCTCTCTACATGGGCCACCTTGCCCTCAGCAGGAGGCCCTGGGAATCAAACCCTGGACTTCCTATATGGTAGACGGGAGCCCAATCGCTTGATCACATCTGCTTCCCTCTTTTTTTTTTTTTAACAAATCAATTTTATTGGTCCATATTTATAAGCATGCAATTCATACAAAATGTACAATCAATGGTATTTGGTATAATCACAAAGTTTTGCATTCATCACTTCAATCATTATTACAGCATTTTCATTATTTTAATAATAATACTCATAAGAACCAAACAAATAAGAAAATTCTTCACCTCCCAATCATTCATTTTCCCCTGCTGTATACTTATATTCTTTTTACCTGTCAAATATAACATTAAAAAAATAAATAAGGGAAAGAAACTCATTTGACATTACATGCTATTGAAATTCTAAGACTGATTTCAAATAAAAAGAGATCAATGCTCAGAAACTTTCAAAAGTAATCCGTCATGGTTCCCACTACCTCGTGGGCACTCTAGCTATTATTATTACTCGGGACACACTGACAATCAGTCTCATTAATCATGCACAAAAAAAAGGACTTGGAATGTGAGTTACCCAGAGAAATATTCAGCTTAAGGGTTTCCTTGGAGAGAGGGAAAGCTGACCTATGCCTCTTGACTCACCGTGTAAACACAAGTCAGGGTAATTTACTAACAGCAAGACCTACTTCCGGCTGAGCTCTCCCAGTCCTGGCTCCAGAGCTAAACGCAGAAGAGGAGGTCAAATATGTTCATTAAAACCTGTTTACTTTTCCACCGACTTCTGAGTGCTTAGAGGCTGGCTAGCTGCAATGTCATCAAAATGAGGCATGGCGATTTCTGACCTGCCCTAAGCTACAGAGAGCTTTCGAGAGGTAAACCACACCCGTTCTCAAAGGAGAGGGCTGAAACCCAAGAGAGAAGCCACTCAAAGAACCGTTCCCATGCCTTCCCCTTTCTAGCCCCATGCTAAGCACACAGATCTTTTGCAATCTGTGCTAACACCGAATTTTAAAATAAACCCTAGCCTACTTTCTCAAACCAGAATTTAGAAGAAAATGAATTTCGGTAAGATCAATTTGTTCTCCCAAATTAGTTTTCACTCACACATGCACACACATCCCTCCACACATGTACCTGCAAAATGGAATGTTCATGAATAGACCAAATATGAAACAAGCAAGAGGGAGAGAGATGTTTGATAATTATGAGGACAGGACTTGAAGCTACATAAAAATAAAACTCATAGAAGCCAGCAGATGGCACTTAATCATAATTTTTCCTATGATTTCTATTAATTGTCAAATATTCTTCATTCTGTCTTCCCAAGAAGATGAATGATATGCTAATGTGGCATAGTAAATCATGTTTTTCCTTTGAGATATAAAATAGCCTTGTTACATAAAATTTCCCCACCTCCATAACTAGCCCAAGACCCATTTTTTCTCATGCATATATTTATCAGATGGCAGTATGCATATGCATGCCCATATATCTGTGTGCTTCCAGGCATGCAGCACAGCTGATAAACATATAAAGTAAAAGCTGCAACCTTCATTTATCTCTAGAAGCAAATCCCAATCAAGGAACTGTTTTTCCTGAAACAGTCACATAAAACCATTTAAACCACATTGTCTGACGGAAATAGAAAGGCAAAACACCTCCGGGGGACACTTGGCACTTTGCTTCAAGGCTCCTCTTACGGGTTCTAAGGAGGTGAAAGACCCCTTCCGGCTCCTGCACCTGCCTGCCAGCCTGGATTCCCGCACCTCTCCGCTAGCACGTTCCTCTCCTCCCTTCTCCCCACGCCCCCCAATGCCCTGCCTTTCTGCTCCTTTCCTTTCTTTATCCCACTTCTGCTGTTTCCTGTCTCTCCTTCTCCCTGTTAAGCCCTGAACTTGCTTTCCCGAGTCTTGGAGGGACAGATGCTGTACCTGTCAGGGTGCTTGGTTTCTGACACGAGAAATTGACTCTGTTAAGCAGGGGGAAAAAGAAATATTGGAGAGCCACCAAGTGCTTCACAGAATCGACAGGAAGCCTGGAGAAGCTGGCTCAGAGAGCAGGCGAGAACCAAGGAGGCTGGCACCAGAGGAGGCGACCAAGGTCACCACTGAACACCCCCGGGTGGGGGCGGCGCCCCGCTGCCCGCGCCCTCCAGCCCTGCCGGCTGCACCTGCTGCGCTGCTCGGCTCCCAGGCCCGGGGGCCTGCCCCCGTCCCATGGATGAGGCCACCTCCGGGCGGAGACGCGGTCGTGGGCAGAATACAAATGAGTCCAGTCTCTAGAAGGACAAACTTCCCGGGGAAAGGTGGCTGCTGCTGGGGCCCTGTCCAGCCGATCCCATTATCTCCCTCCATCCTTGGTCCTGGACAGAGTGGGGGGCTGCCTGTCGGGGGCCAGCACCCTCTGCTTCCAGGGGCTCTTCAGCCCATTTGAATTCCGGCTCCTAAGCGCTAGTCCTTTGCGCGCCCACGTCGTAACCCTCAGTGGAGCAAGAGCAGCGGCTTTCTGGAGAGCCATCCATGAGGTGACCCCCAGCTCGGCGAGGCCCCCCTCCTCAGCCTGCCGGCCAGCCCCCATGACACTAAGCTGGGTAATTGGAGAGTGGAGGGCAGGAGCGCGAGGCTTTTCTAAGCACTGAGCTCCCCTTGGGATTCCAACCCGAGAGCTAATGGGTCCTTAAATATTCTGAATTATGAGGTGATTTTTTTGCGGGTTTTCCCAAAAAGGAAATAAAATACATAAATAAAATCACTCGGTGGCGTGCCTGCCGCCCACCGCCAAGGCAGAGTGGACAATGCAGGCGGCTGTCAGTGCCTCTCCCGCAGAGCCCCGCGTCGCCTCCGTCTCCCGGGCGCTGGCCTCCGTTTTCCTCTTGGAACAGGGGGGGCCCCCGCTGCGTGCCACGAGGCTCCCTCCCTGAAGGTGACACCCAGGCACATCCTTGGAGAGCCCGAGCCCAGGTTTCAGGGGGCCACCTTTACATCGAGTTCAAGTTTACATTTTTTCAATACAAGGTTTACTGAGCATCCGTCATTTCCAAGGCACTGCCTCACCTGGAAAAAGCTCTTCGAAGGAGGATGCCCCGAAGGGGGGGACAGTCAGCGCCCGGCTCGGCGCTGCCATCACTTAGGATTGCCATGGCTCCCTGTACTAATACAAACAGATGCCTTGTAGTTGCTTTTATGATTTTTAAACTCCCGACAGGCTAATGCACCCCTTGCTGTGGGCACCTGGGTGGCGTCTCCCACTGCCCACCTCTCCAGGAACCGCTGCTTCCAGCCTCTCCTCCCGGCTCATGCCATCACACCAGGGAGATGCAGGGGGACATCAGACATGTGAAGCTGTAAATGTCACTGGCAGCCAAGTGCCCAGAGCCAAGCGGGCACACGTTCCACTGGCAGGTCGATGCCAATGTTTGTGACCTGGATGTGCTCTTTTGGGGTCCGCCTGGGCACCCCTTTCCCTGGCTGCTCTTTTTAAGAGCCGGCTCTCGCTCTGGGCACAGAACGCTGTCCCGGGCGCGCTCCAGTCCCGCTGCCAGCGCTCACAGCACACATGTTCTCGCTCCTTCCTCAGCGTCTCTGGGCCTAGGTTTCCTCCTCTGTGTGGAGTGGGCAGCAGCCGTCCTTCCTGGAAGGATTGCCCTAGGTGTGAATGGAACGCGATGCCTAGAGCATCTCACACAGGGTCTGCACTCGGTAAACCTTAGCGATCGTTCTCGCCCTGTGCCAGCAGAAGCGTTGCAGCTCCGTGCTTACGTCTAGAAACAAGTTTTAAAATCCTTCCATGAAATGCTGTTGGGGCTCAGGAACTGGGGAGATCGTGAGAGACACAGAGGCGGCAGAGAGGTGGAGCCAGCCGTGGCGACGCGGGGGCAGTTCCGGGGCGTCTGCCTGAGCACCGCCAGCACGGCTGCCCACCTCCAGGAATGCCCCAGAGAGGCGGTGGGGGCACTTGACCTCCGGGAGCCTGGGCTATGCAACCCACCATCAGCATCTAACAGCCTATGGCGCCCAGACTAAACTCTCTCGCTAGATCTTCTGCTAGAAATTGTTTTCTAAAATTCAAACGTGGGGGAGCGGATGCAGCTCAGTGGTTGAGCCCCTGCTTCCCATGTACGAGGTCCTGGGTTCAAACTCCTGTATCTTCTAATAAAAAAAAACAAAACTCTCACTGGGGAGTGGGTGTAGCTCAGTGGTTGAGCACCTGCTTCCCAGGTATGGGGTCCTGGGTTCGATCTCTGGTGCCTCCTTAGAAAAAAAAATTTCAAATACCATACCATTATTCCCCTGGACAAAGAATGAGGTCTGTGGACCCACAGCCTCTCCATCACCTGGGAGCCTGTTAGAAATGAGGCCTCTCAGCCCTGCTCTTCCCACGACTGAACCGCACTCTGCACTTTAACCAGACACCCAGGCCATCCGTTTGCTCTTTCGGGCTTCAGATGCCCTTCCACTAGGCTAATGTGTATCTCTGCCCCTGCGGGGGACACGGGGCGGGTGTGGTGGGGAAAGCGGTGCTGGTTACTGAGGCATATTCCAGGGCCCAGCCTGTCCAAATCAGAATCCAGGGGTGACTAGGGAACTCCCACCTAGTAGTAAATACATATTTTATGAAGATACATAAGGCCACATAAAATCCCATTCCTCACCCCATTTTTACCTACCATCCATCTGACTTTTTTTTCCCCTCAGTACTGGGGGCTGAGGACTGAACCCGGGCCCTCATCTGTGGGCCTGGTGCTCACCCACGAGCCACATCAGCTCCTCTGAGTTGGTTTTTTTTGTTTGCTTGCTGTTTTTTTGTTTTGAGGAGATAACAGGACTGAACCTGGGACCTCCCTGTGGGAAGCCGGTACTCAACCATTTGAGCCGCATCTGCTCCCCTCCGTCAACATTTCTTGCCTGAATTATTTATTATGCTGATGACTGTCAAAGGGTGATTTTCTAATACTATACGTTCTTCGACTTTCATTAGTTGACTTGCTGCTGTAAGAAGTAATTTGCTTCTCATTTGTTCATTTATCCAACCGTGTCTGTGTGGACTCACGGGCTCTTATTTTATTCTATGGTTTGTCTTTATTTTGATGCTCAAATTGCCCTTTCCGGCTGGCGTCTGGGTCCTTTTGACGGTTTCATCATTCTTGGAGAAATTCCTTACATTCTGGTGCTATAAGATGTTCTGGGTTCATCTCGTCCTTGACCTGACCTGGCCCTGGAATCAGCCATTCGTCCAAAGACCCCTGGCTCCTTGTGGTGGAGACGGTGTGGCAAACCAAGAGCTGAGCACTCGGACGCCCGCTGCTCCTGAGCTGTCAGTCCTCTTGGGTTCTTTCAAGACAGCGCTAGCGCATACAAGCATGTGTGTGAACACACAGACGCATTTACATCCCTCTTCCTGTCTGCCGATATACATTTCAGCCACAGCTGACACCAACTCCAGTGTCCATCCAACCCCATGAAGTGTATTCCCGCTCCCCCTGTTCCCAACTGCTCCTTCCTCCTCCAGCGTGGGCTCCACGGTCTCAGCCGGCCTCCACACCCCCGGGTCCCGCCCGCGGGCCCACCCGGCCTGAGCCAGCTCCCTGGTTCAGGTTCTTTTTGATGAATGAAGAAAACAAGGGAGCCAATAAATATTTTCTGAAGACCAAAAGTGAAAGGAAGGCAAGGGAAGTGCAGGGGATGGGGGAAAGCTGGATTATATATTGATATGCATTTTTAAAAGATCACGTTGGCAGATTTGTGGAGACAGAAGAGAAGGGGAGCAAGAGTGGGTTCTCCTCTTCCTCATCTCGGTGTACCCAGCGTTGGAGCGTGCTTTAAGGAAGGCGCTGGGTAAAGGTTTAGGGAAGGAAGGAAGAGGTAGGAGCAGGGGAGAGAGAAGATGAGAAGAGGGAGGGGACAGCGGCTTGCCTGGAAGGCTGCGCTGGAGAGACTGAACTTGTGTTTTCTTTCCTGTGATGGAGGTTGATTCAAGGATAGAAAAACACATTTAAGTGCATCCTCCTTGTTCTATGAAGAATCTCTTAAGTGGCTTCCTGTTGTTGCCTACATAAATGCAATAGTGTCGGTTCCATTGTCCTGTAGAAGAGTACATCATTCTGAAGCAGATAGTCCTTGCTCAGTGACAAGTCACCCTCAGTATCTTTTAGTTATAAGAGCTAGTGCAAGTAGACCTTTTGTCCTGGAGAAGGTGTGACGTATGTCTTCTTTCTCTCACTCTCTTCCCAGCTTTTTGTTGTGCTTTGTTTTCAGACCTCCTCTATCCCTTACTATGCAGAACTGGGTATCCTGGAAATGAAGAACCAGTGGGCATGACAGCGCAGTGCCTCCTGGGTGGGGAAGGGTTAATGTGCACGCCCCTGCCCTTGAGGATCATAGTCGGAGCAATCTGGCACCAGGGCATGACTTAGAGCCAGGGAAATAAAATTCCCACGAGGCTGGAGAGCGACTAAGACCAGTGTGGGCTGGCTCCTCGGCAGGTGGCAAATGCTGGCGCCCGTCCGCATCCCACCCCCGTTGGCCAGCCTGAGGCCAGGGAAGCGGCTGTGCATGTGGACAAAAGAGTTGGCTAGTAGGACTGTGGAGATCTGGAGCTGGCTCAGACTGACTTGCAAGAACCCATGGTTGGGGAGCAGATGTAGCTCAAGTGGCTGGGCGCCTGCTTCCCATGTACAAGGTCCTGGGTTTGATCTCTGGTACCTCCTGAAAACATAACAAACAACAAAATACAGGGAAGCGACCTGGCCCAGTAGTTAGGGCGTCTGTCTACCACATGGGAGGTCCGCGGTTCAAACCCCGGGCCTCCCTGACCCGTGTGGAGCTGGCCCATGCGCAGTGCTGATGCGCACAAGGAGTGCTGTGCCACGCAGGGGTGTCCCCCGCGTAGGGGAGCCCCACGCGCAAGGAGTATGCCCCATAAGAAGAGTCGCCCAGCGTGAAAGAAAGTGCAGCCTGCCTAGGAATGGCGCCGCCCACACGGAGAGCTGACACAAGATGATGCAACCAAAAGAAACACAGATTCCCATGCTGCTGACAACAACAGAAGTGAACAAAGAAGATGACGCAGGAAATAGACACAGAGAACAGACAACTGGGGTTGGGGGGGGAGGGGAGAGAAATAAATAAATAAATCTTTTTAAAAATACAACTCTCATTGGGAAGTGGATGTAGCTCAATGGTTGAGCACCTGCTTCCCATGTACGAGGTCCTGGGTTCAATCCTCATTACTTCCTAAAAAATAAAAAAGAACCAATTGTTAAAATTGGTTTGTATGGAAATGCAGAATACAAACACTAAGTCTTGAGCTAAACCTTGAATTATAGTTACTAGTACAATTATTAAAATGTGTCTTCATCAATTGTAACAAATGTACACACTAATGCAAGGCCTAATAATTGGGTAGTAGATGGGAACCCTGTGTTTTATGATTTTTATGCATGATTTTTCTGTAAACCCACAACTTCTCAAAGAAAAAAAATAGAACCGATTGTTAAAGCCCCAGGAATTTTGCAAGCTGTTGTTAAACAGAGCCATTATTAAATATTGAATTGTAGGAACTCCCAATTAAATAAATTATATTAAAATGAAGGTCATAAGCCCTTCAAACTCATCACTTCCTATTTATTTTACATTCCTTTCATGTCTATATCTATCGACATACACTTTACTATTTTCTATGCTCTTGAGGTGATTCGCATCTAGTGCATCTGTATAGTAAAAATTTCTATCTGTAATGATGAGCTCCTGTGCATTCTCAACTCTGCATTCAGTGATACCACACTGGTTCTTAAATCAGCCTCGTGGGAGTATTGACACCATGGAAATTGGCCGGTGCTCCCATCCAGAGCCATTTCCCCCAGACGGCAGGGTTTTGTTTGTTTTTACCATTTGATGGCACAGCACTGAGTGTAGCCCTCAGGACCTGCTCACTCATTACTCACTGGCGAGGCTGTCGAGGGCGGGAGGCCCTCACGACGAGGGAAGCACAACCCCGAAGGACCGCTTGTCGGCAAAGGACCGCCATGAGGCAGCTGGGGCAGGCGAGTCTGCACCGCCCCTCTTCTCCAGCCGTGAGCAATGCTGGAATCGCTTCAACTTCCTGAAATTCTTCCACTGGAAAGGCTCATCTGCTAAGTTCTGTAGCTGCCGTTTCCTCCACCAGCTTTCCAGTTCACCCTGTGGCAGTATTTCTCCTTTGCCCAAATCTGTGCCGTCACATGCCTGCGAAACCCCTAACGTAGCCCCTGGAGAAGCCCAGAATCTAGGGAAGGACAGAAGGCGGGAGTCCAGGGTGCCTTCTCTGGCAGTCCTGGGGGTCTGCTTGGAGCGCCCACCACGGAGCACACTCTGGAGAGTGGTCCCGCCCTCAGGAGGCGGCCGCCAGCGAGGCCGGGGCGCTCCCGGCACCAGCGCTGTCCAGGAGGAGGGGGCTCTGCCCGGCTTCCACGTTTTGGGCACGACCCCTGCTGGCCAGCACCTCCCTGCCCAGGAAGCAGCTAGGATGGCGCCGCCCGGACTGGACACTTGTTTGCACCCTGGGCTCACTGGGACGTACAAGGGAAGGTGGTTTTAGATTTGCAAGGGGCACAAGAGTGACCGTTTGGATTTCCTGCTATTGCCAACACGTGGGGTCCTGAATGATGCATTTTAGGAACTGACTGGGCACTTTATTTGCATCTCGAACTGGTTAGAGGACATCCCTGCTTGGAAGGAAGAGAAAGAGAGAAGGAGAAAATTAATCAGGAAACCATTTAGAAGGAAGTACCAGATATTCTCCCTCACTCTTCCTTCTAATGCATTCTCCATCTCAATTAATGGAATCTTCTCTCCTCCAGTTGCTCAGGTCTTGGTACCATCCCTGACGCAGCTCTTTCTCTCCCAACCTAAGTCTGGCCCACCACTGACAACGCTTTCAAAATAAACCCAGAGGTTAACCTCTCTGTCACCACTATGCTGCTGCCATCGCCATCCCAGCCACATCATCTCTCTCCCGCACTATCACCAAATCCCCCAGCAGGGCACTTCTGCCCTCGCTTTCTCTTAGTCCTTCTCCACAGAGCACCCAGAGTGATCTTGCAAACTTGTGAGCTGTCTGAAGTCACGCCTCTGCTCACAGTCTTCCGGTGGCTCCTTCTCACCCAGCCTGAAGTCTACAGTCCTTCCTCCGAGGACAGGAGCCTACCGGTCATAGCCCACCCTCCTGCGCCTCTTCACCAGCTCCCCCCCCCCCCCGCCCTCCCCACCCTCCTGCGCCTCTTCACCAGCTCCCCCCCCCCCCGCCCTCCCCGCCCTCCTGCGCCTCTTCACCAGCTCCCCCCCCCCCGCCCTCCCCGCCCTCCTGCGCCTCTTCACCAGCTCCCTCCCCCACCCTCCCCGCCCTCCTGCGCCTCTTCACCAGCTCCCCCCCCCCGCCCTCCCCACCCTCCTGCGCCTCTTCACCAGCTCCCCCCCCCCGCCCTCCCCACCCTCCTGCACCTCTTCACCAGCTCCCTCCCTCACCCTCCCCGCCCTCCTGCGCCTCTTCACCAGCTCCCTCCCCCGCCCTCCCCCTGCCCCAGCTACCCTGGCCTCTGCTGTTGGTTGAAGAACGTAGCAGGCACACTCCTACTTCATGGCCTTGAAGCTCAATTTGCTCTTCCCAGAAATCCACAGGGCAGACTAACGTTTTCACTTCCGTTAGTTCTTTCCTCAAAAATCATCTTTTCAGTGACCCCTTCTCTGGCTACCCTACCTAAAATTTCACCATCCCACCATACATCATATTCTCCTTCTCTATTTTATTTTATGCCCTTGGCTTTTATAACTATTGCTTATCATTTTTATTGACTGTCTTTCCCACTGGCAAGTGACTCCATGAAGGCAGTTTTTCATTTGTTTTGTTCGTGCTCCAGATCCTAGAAGAGTGCCTGGCACATAGTAAGTGCTTGGTTTTTCTTTCTTTCTTTTTTTTTTTTTAAAGATTTATTTATTTATTTTAAAGATTACCTTTATTTCACACACACCCCTCCTCATTGTTTGCTCATGCTGTCTGCTCTCTGCATCTGCCCATCTTCTTTTTAGGAGGCACTGGGAACCGAACCCAGGACCTTCCATGTGGGAGGAAGGTACCCAATCACTTGAGCCACCTCCACTCCCTGCTTGTTGTGTCTTTCGTTGTGTTTTCTTGACTCCCTGCTTGTTGTGTCTTTCGTTGTGTTTTCTTGTTGTGTCTCCTCGTTGCATGATCTCATTGCATAATCTTATTTCGTCAGCTTGCCACGCTGGCCTATTGTGTCAGCTCACTGTCTTGCTCGTCCTCCTTAGGAGCCACCAGTTCCTGGGACCTCCCATGTGGTAGGTAGGCGCCCACCTGCTTGAGCCACATCCGCTTCCCAGTAAGTGCCTGTTTTAATGATCTGTCACCTCATCATAAACTATCCCCAAACACAGTGGTTTGAAACAGGTATAACGCTCACAGTCCCATGGGTGGGTCTTCCTTGTGGCTCGAGTCAAATGGCAAGCGGAGCTGGAGCCATCCACAAGACGTGGCTGGCACATGGTGCTGGCTGGTGGCTGGGAGTTCCACTGGGGGTGTTGGCTGGAGCGCTGACACGTGGCCTCTCCATGTTCCTTGAGGGGCACTGTCTCTCTTTGAATATTAGCTACTACAAAGCTTAATACGAATCTGTGGGAGGAAGGTAGGTGGGGGGGGGAGGGAGGGAAGGAGGGAACTGGAAAATCTAGAAAGAAGGAGAAGAGGCAAGGAAGGTGGGAGGAGGAAAGATGGGAAAGAGGGAGAAATGGAGCTCAGCTTCCATTTCTAGGTACAATGCCAGCATAATAGTCCTGGAGTAAAGCCCGTCCTTTTCCTGCCCAGCCCTCCTTTCCAATCCCCCTCAAGTTTCATAACGCCCTGGCTTGGAGGCAGACATTCATGCAGCACTGCACATCAGAAGTGGAGGACTCTTGGCAAAACCGTTTACAGTTCATATCCCAAGTTCAAATCTGAGCCAAGGCATCTTTCCAAGGGAAGAACAACGCAGCACTTTATCTTGACATAGCTCTTTCCCCTTGGTAATTTCAGAGCAGTTTTATAAACAAGCATTATCATTGTACAAGAAAGGAATGAGCAATATTTAATTCACCAATACCAAAATCACTGAATCAATATTATACTGAGGTGATGGAGTAATTATGTAGAATCAGAGGCAAGCTACAACTGCAATTATACAATAAAATATAATTTGGGAGAAATAAAATAGAAGAATTTCCACATAAAAACTGAAGTCAATGAGGGTACAGGGAGCTAAAAAGTAAAAAATAGATTCATACCAAACAAGTTGGAACAAAATTTAAACAGTTGTTGGGATATTAAAAATGGATTTACTTTTAAAATAGTTTGGAATGGTTTAGTCATTTTCCAGAGCCACTGATATCCCAAGCCAATGGGCAGTTTTTTCTACACCAGCCTGGCGGATGGTTGTCTAATAAGAAGGCTCTACAGACAAGCCCTTTGGCTACAACTCAGAGAGGTAAATGAGTCCGGGTGTCTGAATATCCATGTCTCAGCACATAGAGGGGTAGGTATTATTGTTTCCTAGAGTCAATGTCAATTGTGTTTATAATTACAATGTAAATTATTGTTTCCTAGAGACTATATAAATTGTGATGTAACAGAATTCGAGTTCATTTAGCATGGGATTCTCCTCTAAGGGATGTATCAGAGCACAAGGTGGCACTACTTAAACTTATTGCCTCTCTGAACCATGTTTGGTTTTCAGCCTCCAAAATTTATTTACTTTAGGGAAACCGGAGTAACTGAAAAAAGTTACTTCTCATGTATTAGTTAGGATTAGGTTTGACAGCAGATTGAAATCTCCTCAACTATACTGCCCCAACTCCCACCCTGCTCAAAAAAATATTAAAAAGTAGCGGCTTAAACAATATGGAAGTTTATCTTTCATGTAACTGGATGGGTAATCCACAGTCTGTAAAGTACTCCACAGCGTCAGGGACGCAGATTCCTTTTTTTATATTTCTGCCTTGCACAGTCTCCATTTCCCAAGTCATTTCATGGTCCAAAAGAGCTGCTTTAACTCCACCACTTACATCCCAATTCCGGCCAAGAGAAAAAAGGAAAAGGTAAAGAGAAAAGTACATCCTCTCTCTCTGAGAATACTTGTTAGTTGTTCCTACTACTTCTACTTACATCCAATTGCCCAGACCTTAGCCATAACTTCAGGGAGACTGAGAAACAGAGTCTGCCATCAGCCACATGCCTGCATAAAAATTAAGGGTTCTAATACTATAGAATAAAGGAAAACAAATGTTTGGGGACAATTAAGCAGTCTCTGCCACACTATGTCCCTGTAGTTTCCCAGACATACCGATGTACCTCTCTTCTCTTACTCAGGACAAGGTCCCTCCTAAAGGGAAGAAGTCTTATCAAGGGGCTGAATCCAGTTTAAAATCAAGTCTTCCTCTTTAAGTCCAGCTATGTTGTTCTACAGTCCTGCAAACCACAACTTAAAAGACAAGTTATCTGTTCTCTACTAAACTACAGATAGCGTGACGGAGAGAGAACAGGAAATCCACAATAAAAACTACCATTCAAAAAATGGAAAATCTCCAAAAGTCACAGTATATTGCAGATGTCAGATCCAGCTGGGCAAGAATAGACACCCTTCTCCAAGAGGAGAGGTCTGCCAGCGCCCTTCTTGGAGGATCTTCTGTGTCCATTGTCCTCCGTGGCCAGATCTGAGCCAGAAATCAGTGAGAACGCCCTTGGGGAAGGCTGCACAGGTTTCATAGTCTGCTTCCTGCTGATGAAGATTTGTAGGCACTAGGACTGCTTTGGCAATGTCATTCCCTCAAAAACTCAGTAGGCATCTGTTCCATTTGCTTTCTCTTGGTTCCGTGCAACAGCAGCCACAGCAAAGGTTTTGTCTATATATGGTTTTTGAAACTTGAGGGCTCTGGTCTTTTACTTATAAACCTTTGTCCTCTGCCCATCCCCCCTCTCAATTTAATGGCAGCTACTCAAGACCAACTGAAACAATAAATTTTGGAGAGTAAGCAACATCTTTAATTAGATTCTAACAGCTAAGCTGTTTAGCACAGAGCTTTCAATGGAACTTACTTGGTTGGGACCCGTCTTATTTGACTGTAGCTTTTGAGGGTCAGAATATTTGTCTTTTTCACCATTAAGTTCCCGGAACAATGCTAGTAGATTTAGATGGCAGGCCAAAGGCAGAGAGCATTTCCCTTACCACTTTCCTAACATTTTGAAAATTGGTTAGCTCTAGCTTGAGTTTCCTACTCTGCTGCTGCTTATGGATTTTAGGGTTTGGGGGTGCTAGTCCCCCACTCCTGGTACCAACTTTAGGTTTTATAGAGAGAAGAAGAAACTACTACCAAAATTAGACCTAAGCATTTAGTTACTCTGATTTTAAAAATGTATTTCTCTTTCACGTAACCATTCAGGAATTCAGGGATTCAGGGACCCAGGCTTTTTCCAGCCTTTGAATCTTATGAGTCCACCATCCTTTGAATCTTGTCATTGCTTGGGTGGTTGAGGACAAAGATCAAACCAATATACAATTATGAAAATAAATAGAAGAAATATTTGGATGATGCCTGAAGCAACTCTTGAGCATCATCCAGCTTCCAGGAGTATCAGACACTATCCTGAAAAAAAAAAAAGAAAAACTTATTTGAAGGTTTTGGAATCCAACTTATATTATAATTGATTGATGAGTCACCAACCCATCAATCAGTTAAGTGGCAGGGTGGAGTGACGGTTACAGAGTTTCAAGCACCGTTGGTGCTGAGAGCGCAGCAGTCTTAACGCAGAGCCGGATGGACATGAGGCTGCGTACGTCTCATGAGCACAGCACCATGCCAGTGACCGGCCGGCTAAGGGCCTCCTGGCGTAGGCTTTTGCCTGGTAAGAGACGTTGCTGCAGCCTTTCTGGGATCTACACAACAGGAGAATAAATTTTTCTAGAGAGTCACACTCAGAGTTTTCAACTAACAGAATCTTGCATGTATGGCAATAGGGCATCTTTTTTCATAGAACACCCTTTCAAGGCTTCTCTCAATCCTCCAGTCTGAGCCCACAGCCCTGGGGAGACACTATGAGCTTTACACAAACCCAGATTCAGATATCACCCACTTCTACTCTGGGACTTTGGGCAAATTACTTAACCTTTCTGACCATAGGTTTTTACTGACAGTAGAATGAAGACGAAAAAAAAATACCTTATGCGTTGTGAGGATTTGATGTGATATATATTAATGATACATATGATGTTTGGCCTTTAGTAGGTATTTAATAAATGGTAGCTGCAATTATTTGTGGAGCCTGTGGTTTGGATGTCAGAGCTTGGGTTTGAATTCGGACAGGTTGGTGTTTGGATCCTCATTCTGCCCTTTGCTAGTTGTGTGCCTCTGAGCAAACTCTCTCCGCGACAGTTTCCTCGCCTGTTAAATGGGAATCTTAATACTTATCTCAGGGTGTGGTTGGGCAGATTATACACAAAAGGCTCCTAGGGTAGCAGTGGACTGCCTAATAGCCATTCAACACAAGGTTTTCATTTTTGTTTTTGGTTTTTACTACTTTTATTTCTGATCAAGAAGGTAATGCATGCGCCACTGGAATTTGTAAAATACAAAAAATCTATAAAGGAGAAAAGAAAAGTCTACTGAACTCTCACTACCCAGGGTGAAATTGCCAGTATTCTTTTTTTTTTCCCCTAAAGATTTATTTATTTAATTATTTCTCTCCCCTCCCTACCCCCAGTTGTCTGTTCTCTGTGTCTATTTGCTGCGTCTTCTTTGTCCCCCTCTGTTGTTGTCAGCGGCATGGGAATCTGTGTTTCTTTTTGCTGCGTCATCTTGCTGTGTCAGCTCTCCGTGTGGGCGGCACCATTCCTGGGCAGGCTGCACTTTCTTTCGCGCTGGGCAGCTCTCCTTACGGGGCGCACTCCTTGTGCGTTGGGCTCCCCTATGCGGGGACACCCCTGCGTGGCAGGGCACTCCTTGCGCACATCAGCACTGCGCATGGGCCAGCTGCACACGGGTCAAGGAGGCCTGGGGTTTGAACCTTGGACGTCCCATGTGGTAGACGGACGCCCTAACCACTGGGCCAAGTCCACTGCCAGTATTCTATCTTGATGCATCGCTTTCCAGTCTTTCTTTTTCTATTAGGCTATTTTTTTCTTTTTTTTCAAAATTTTTTTAAACAAATCAATTTTTTTGATACATATTAATAAAGCACGCAATTCATCCAAAGTGTACAATCAGTAGTATTTGGTATCATCACATAGTTGTGTGTTCATCACTTCAATCGTTACTAGAACATTTTCATTTTTTCACTAATAATAATAAACAAAAGCCAGACAAACAAACAAGAAAATCCTCACCCCTCACTCTCTCATTCCAGCCTTTCTTTTCTCTTAGGCTATTATTTGCGGAAAGCTGTGGACCATGGGGTATCCTTTGGTTCTACTCACAGACAGTTCCCACTCAGTGTTAGGAAAGGGAAGCCAGGGTCTCCGCCCGTGTGAAAATAACTCTCCCATCAGAATCAAAAGGGTCCAGGTAATAAGCACCGAGTGCTAAGGGAAGAGGAGGGGGCCTGTCTTGCAGCAGCCTAGACTTGCTGCCGTCTTGGAATGGGAGGTGCAGGCGGATCCCGGATGTGTGTGTATCTAGGACCGTTGATCGGCCTGGCATTCTCCCCTAGGGCTAGCTCTGCTGGGGGAACATCCAGTGCTGACTCCAGTCAGTGGGGGATTCTAGACACAGAAAGACCACGGTGAGCTTTGGCAAAGATCACACAGCGAGTAGTGTAGACAGAAACACTGAAAAATTGCAATTTGAAAAGCTACAGAAATAAAACCCCAAACTGGATATAGTCTGACGTTCCCAGTCAATCTACAACAAAGGCCAACAATTTAAATCAGACAGCTACCAGTCAGGAATGCTTTCTTTCCCAACGGGTTGTGCTGTATTGGCACTCAAGGAATATTTTTATAACAATCACTGATAATCTGATAACAGAATAACAGACAAATTTGTCATTTTTAATTTCTATACCTCCCCTTGCTTTTATCACTGCCTAGACATTTTGCATTAGGCTTTAAAATGTAAATTCACCTACAGCTATTCTCTCTGCCTATTCTAATGCTTGTCAAACAACGATGAAAGAAAGCTGTACCAAGACAAGTCTGAGATCTGTGCCTCCATCAGTAAAATCTTCTGCGGAAGCTTGCACTACTCAAGCAAGACAGATCTAAGCTCTTGATACCGTTAGAAAATGTGACCTACTTTAAACCCCAGCAGTGTGTGTGTGAGGAAATGAAAGTGAATTGTTGTGCTGAAATCTGACACTAAAAATAGGGCACTGGATCCTTCCCCTGCTGGAAAAAAAAAGGGGGGGGGGGCATTAAAATGAGTGTGTGTCTGTATGTCTGGGAATATGTCTCCATAGCAACCATTGTCCCATCTCCCCTATCAACAGCATTCCCCCTCTCCGCAGAAAGAGGTCAGAGGAATGCCTTTCCCGGCACCCCTCCCAATCCCTGACTCCATGAAATCTAATTAAAGAGTGAAATGAATTTTAGAGATGGCTCGGGAGGCGAGGAGAAGTCCGGGGTGGGGCGGGGGCTGGAGGGAGGGGCGCGCGGAGAGGCGGGAGCCGTGCGCTGCCCCCCAGGCTCTGCTCCCCGCGGAAGGGCGCGGGCGGCTCCCGCCTGCGCGCGGCCGAGGGCTGCCCGGCGGCCGTTTCCACGCGGCGCTGGCCGGGGCGCCCCGCTCCTCGGACGCGCCCCTGCGGAGGAGCCAGTCGCCGAGGCCGCCCCGCAGAGCGCCCCGCCGCGGCGACACGGCTGTGCCTGGGGGACAGCGCCGGCCCGCCGCCGCCAGGCCCCGCGCCCCCTTGTTGTCCTTGAGAAGCCGGCGTGGGGGCGGAGGCCCGGGGAGGCCGAGGCCGGCGCGGAAGCGGCCCCTAGCGGCGCGCGGGCCCCGGCGTCCCCGGGGGCGCCCTCCCGCGCGCGCCGCCCCGCCTGCCGCCTCCTCGCGCGTCCCGCAGCCGCGGCCTCGGGCTCTCCGCCCCGGGCTCTCCGGGCGCCCGCGCCCCACTCCCGCCCCCAAGCGGGGCTGCTCCAGGCCGCGTGCCGCCTGGCCTCGCGCGGCGCGGCCTCCCAGCCTGCGCCCCTGACGCGGCTGGGGGCGGCAGGGAGGCCTGCGGGCCCGCTGGGCGGACGCCGGAGTCGCCTGCGCGGCGTCCTCAGCCGGGCCGGGTTTCCGGAGGGGCAGAAGGAAGGAGGCGGTGTGTGCCGCTCAGCTTTGCCGAGGGGAGCTGGCGGGGGCTGCAGACCCAGGAAGAGCGCGCGGCGGGGAGCGCAGGTAGCCCGGCGGTTGAGCGCCCGCTCCCCCAGCGTGAGGTCCCGGGTTCAGGCCCCGGTACCTCCTAAAAAACGAGAAAGTGAAAGGCGTGCTTTCCCTCAGGGGAGGTGGCAGGACACAGAGCAGACTGGCACGGGCACCCGGGTACTGCTGGGTGGGACCGGGGGCCCGGCAGGAGACCGCGCCAGCCGGGCATCAGCAGAAGCCCCCGCCTGTGGAGCCGCAGGGGCCTCCGTGTCCTTGGAAGAGCCAACCCGCCTCTCGCCAGCCAGCTAAGGCAGCGCCCACCCTGCCAGTCGCCAGACATCCCTGCCGCCCCTCGGAACCAACCGGAAGACTCACAAGAAGGGGCTGCGATCAGGCCAGAGCAATTCCTGTGGCTTTATTTATATATTTTTCCCAGACCCATATGGCTTTAGGCCTAGGACTTTTCCACAGTATAATTATGAAAACTCATATTTCCTGAGCGCTTGCCCGTGCCAGGAACTTTCCTAAGCACTATACGTATACTAATTCTTCCAGTCTTAGGATAGCTGATGGTGAGATGTGACTATATTCAGCTCACAGAGCCAGAAAGCGGCAGAGCAGCGCCCACACTCCAGCCTCCCTGCATGGAATCTGTCCACTCCCGGGACAACACAAATCTCCAGGCTTCATCCCGTCATTAATGCTTTTCAAAGGGCTTAAGGATTCTTTTTTTAATTGCATAAGGAATATCTATTATAAAATTAATACATGAACTTGGTTTGAAAATTCAAGAGGTGCAGAATGGTATGAAATGGAAAAGGAAAAAGTTTCCTGCTTCATTCCCCAAACCTCTCTTCCACCCAAAGGCGATCACAAGAATTGGTTTTTACGTCTTTTGGTGGATAACATCATAATTATAAGCTTGATGCTTATACCACTCTTTCTTGATTTACCTACATTACTCCATGTCTGTTAACACCATGCTATGAATGCTGAGAAATACAGCCCATTTAGACTGTCTCCCCACACAGAGGGCTCATTTAGACTGTGTCCCCATGTCCTGCCTCTTCATGTGCTTTGTCAATTATATTGTTTTCCATTCTTTTGCTTTTCACTATACATTTAAATACTGTTCTTAGACTTTGAATTCTTGTTCTTTCCAGGTAGGTTCCCTACTACGCGGAGTGAGAAACACAGCATCCCCATATTATTCTCCACCTTTCTCTGCCCCTTCTCTCCCCTCCAACTTCCCTATCCACCTCCCACTTTCTGTTGTATCTGCTTTAGCTTTACAATGCTTAGGAATTTTTTAAAAAAAACATCGTATCATTTATATAAATAATTTCATTACAGGCATGTTTAAATGAGAAGAAAGAAGTCACCACTAACCTCACCATTCCAACACAACCAATTTTATTTACGCTTGCTTTTTCAGTCCTTGTCCATGCACGCACATATTTCACATGGTGAACATAAAATTCTGTGTTCTGGCTTTTTTCCCCTAGTATAACATTGTGTTATGAACATATTTTCCTAAAGCTATTTTCTTATTTTAATTACTGCATAGCATTCCTTCAAGTTGATTTACCATAATTGACTTAGCCAGTCCCCTATTTTGGACATTTAGATTGTTTCCAGCTTGCCACCCTTTAACAAGGGGGGAAAAATCTTGGTTCCCATTTTCTCCCTTTTATTGAATGCTTTGACTGTGTCCAGAGAGACACGATGGCTGCTTAACTTGGGCCATTGGAACTGTTCTGACAACCTTACTTGAAGGTTAGAAGTATGTGAGCTGGAAGGAGTTCATTTAGTTCTGTTTTTTACAGAAAAGATTGGAAGACATGAAAGGATGAATAATGAAATTATGCTCAAAATGTGCCGGCCACTGTGCTACAAATGGCATAGGTAAAAGAGGTAGGCTGAGCAGCAGACTTGCCCTAACTTGGGAACAGATGGCCCATTGGTCAGAACTCAGAAAGGCCAAGGCTCCCTAAACCAACAGGAGACAGGCATGGGATGCAAATGCTCAGCCACTGACCGGGCACCAGGGCTCACGATGACATGCGTGGATGTGCACAAGATGCGATGCGCCCCCCCTCCCCTAACCTCTGCTATTTCATTTCCCTAGGCTTAGAGAGAGGATTTTAAAACTCGGAATCACTGCAGACTGCATTCCCAACCCATCTGGGCTCCGCCGTTCCGGGCTAATGGGAAAACCTTAAAATCTGGTGTATGCTTAAACCAGATGGGATTCAGTTAAATCCTGGTGGAAAAATGATCCTTCTCCCCAAGTCCTCAAAGCTCAATCCTGAGCACTAAGCCAGCTTAGAGAGGCAAGGGGGTCCCTAAAGTAAGGCTAGGATTAGGGTGAGGCAAGCGAGGTGCCAAAGGCTGGAAAACTTAAGGAGGCCCTTGCTTTCAGGCGCTGACCCTGCACCTACTGGACCCGGAGCTTGAGAGCCTCCTCCAGGCACCTGACTCGCCTCACTCTGGTCTTGGCCCACCCTCAGTTCACAAGCAAGGCTCTGGCTGGATCACTGCCACCCTTATCAAGCCCCCCAACTAGACTCTGAATAACGAGTCATGCCTGGTTCTCAGCAGCGGCGGGTGAAACAAATGGAACCAGTAAAGCAGCAAGGGGTAGGCTGAGAGCCACCCCATGACCAGTGCGAGAGTATGCGCCAACCACGGCCAGTGAAGGCTTTACTGGTGACCAAAAGGGCAAGATGGGGAATGGACTCAAGGGGTTGAACACCGGCTTCCCACATGGGAGGTCCCGGTTCGGTTCCCAGTGCCTCCTAAAATCAAAAACAAAGAAGAAACCTACTTAGCAGAGCTGATGAGGCTCTGTGGTTGAGCGCCGGCTTCCCACATATAAGGTCCCGGTACCCCAAAAGGAAAAAAATAAAGGCAAGGCAACCAGACCAGAACTTCAGTGTGGACTGGCACTTGTGTTTTCAAGCCTGCGGAGGGAATTAACATTCAGCAGCTGTGCGTATTCACACCGCTCAGCGCATGGTACACAATATTATCGGACATTCTCCTACGCAGACCGCCGTATGGGCCCATTGGGTGACTCACGAGGTTCCAACAAGCGCCGGAGAAAGGACGCTATCGAGATTTGGGTGATGAGAAAAGCTGTGGAATGCAGTAACAGAGGACGACAGAAGGGCTATCTTTTCAGGCTGGATCAAGAAAAAGCTTTGACAGAATGAGACGTGATTTTATTTGAAGCGTCGCAGGTCTACAGATATCGGTGTAATTGGTTCAGTATATGATCCCATGCAATGAGTAATCCAACCCTGAACAGCCGGGAAAGGAAGAAGATGTGAAAACGAGGAGGGAGCAGGTGAGTTCACACTTGAATAATAGATTCTCTTGGTAACAAACCACAGCGAGAGCGAGGGCCTGCCCACGTTTTGCCTCCACTAGCTTCGTTTTCCTCCCAGGCCACTCTGAGCATCCTCTCCCAGGAGTAACGCGCCTTCCGAGCTTTCCTGTGGTCTGAGCAGGTCGTCTCCAGCGTGGGATGTGTGCGCACTGATCTATTGGGGTGCAGAAAAAAATCCTAGGCTTTTCTTTGAAAGGTATTTGACATCATCTGCTTTAATGCCTATTCTTGCATATTTTTAAATATCAGTGTATTAGTACAGCAGGGACTGATCCTCATTTTGACAGGAAGTGCACGAAAATTTCATACCAATTGATTGCACAATCAAAAATGTTTGGAAGCCACCGATCTCAGCGAGAAGATGAAACCCCTTAGATGAATGTTTGAGATCCTCTGCAATTTACCTGCTTGACCTTCTCTCTTCCTATCTCACTTCTCGGGCCACCTGCTGCCATCATAAAGATCTGGCCATCAGGGATTTCTCTTCTTTTACACATTCTTTGCTTGGGGAACACCAGCAAATGAGGAAGGCAAGTGCGGTTGCTTCTGGCTGAATATATTTAGCTTTCATCTACTTTATTAGCAGAAATTCCAGTCCTCTCTAGGATATACCCTTCCTAAATAAGCCTTCCAGGGTAACTACCACGTTTGTAATTCTCCCTGAAACAGCCTACTACTCCCAGGAAAAGATGGTGACTCAGAGGCAATCAACTTTTTTTTTTAGATTTTATTTTTTAATTTTTCATTTCTTTCCTCTTCCCGCCCCCCCCCCCCCCGCCCAGTTGTCTCTCTCTCTGTCCATTTGCTGTGTGTTCTGTGTCCGCTTGTATTCTTGTCAGGGGCACCCAGAATCTGTGTCTCTTTTTGTTGTGTCATCTTGTTGTGTCAGCTCTCCGTGTGTGCAGCGCCATTCCTGGGCAGGCTGCACTTCCTTTCGCGCTGGGCGGCTCTCCTTACGGGGCTCTCCTTGTGCATGGGGCTCCCCTATGCGGGAGACACCCCTGCGTGGCAGGGCACTCCTTGCACGCATCAGCACTGCACGTGGGCCAGCTCCACACGGGTCAAGGAGGCCCGGGGTTTGAACCGCGGACCTCCCATGTGGTAGACGGACGCCCTATCCGTTGGGCCAAATCCGCTTCCCGCAATCAACTCTTAAGGACGCACACCACAACTACTGCCTCCCCCACTCACAGCCGGGCATACACCACTGCAGCTGCCCCCCAGCTGCCACCACTGCTTGGTAGGCTAGAGTCTGCCGACGTCAAAGGTGCCCAGGCAAGCAGTGGGTGGAGCTTTCCAGCTACAGCCCCTTTTTCCACAGTACCCCAAGGCGGATTGCAATTTCCAGAGATGGCGGCCACAGTGGGTCCCCTCCTACACGCTCTTCTGACCACGTGACGTTGGGGTGTCTATGTCTTCTCTCTTTAAACTTGGTTGGATCTTCGACTGCTTCAATCAATAGATGATGGCAGAAGTTAAGGCTCGTGACTTCCGGGGGTAGGTCATGAAAACGTCATACGTGTGGGCAAGGGTCTCCCCCAGAAATGTCTTCACCACCCACGGCACCCAGCACAGCATGCACTCCACACCAGGTGTGTGCAGTGCGGAGCGGCCCAAGCTCTCGGGCCTCCTTGTCCTCATCCACAGAATGGGCGTAGGATTGATACCCACTTCCTAGAACCATGACAAGGACTAAGGAGGTAAGTGCTTTAGGGTAGTGTCTGGCACAGAGGAAGCACTCAATAAATGTTAGCTGCTCTGATCATTGCCTGTCATTTGGTAGGTGGCCAATAAATATTTGCCCATTGATTAGTCAAATTGTGTTTACACAGACTGGAGAGGAGATGATCCAGTTTGATCAAACAGCACAGCAGGGTCTTCGTGTCCTGTCTCTGTCATGTTTCCAGCCTGAAGTCTTGATTTTACCAGGTGCCCTGCACAAACCACCACCCCGCCTTCCCCCAGCGGCCCCGTCCCAGTCTTCACCGCGTCTTTCCTCAGTTCGGCTGCCTCTTGGCCTTTGCTCATGCATTCCCTCAGCCTGCAGGGCACCCCTTTGGAAGCCTGTCCTGAGTAGATCAAGTGCCCCTCTCTTCTTACCCTTTTATGGCAAACTTCACATAGCCTGCTAATTTCTCTGGAAGCTGCTGGCGGAGTAGGACTCACGCCCAGGTCACCGTTTTCCTAGTAGCTTCAGGGTCAACCAAAAATCCCTTAATGAATACTTGTCGAGCAAATGAGTAGTAACCCTAAAACATTAAAGAAAGGCCGCGTAATGTTCAGTACCACCGCATCAAGAAAACAGAGTCCAGAGTAACGTATTTTGGAAAGATTTCCATCGAAATCAATTCCAATAAAATCTTGGCCCTTGATAGAGTAAGCTTCAATTATCTGGAAAAAAAAAATAATTCGCTCACAATGCTTTGCAGAAGACGTTGAGTAAATGAGAACGCCTTGCTCTGGTTTTTTCACTGGCCTCTCAGATAAGGCCAGGGGAGGGACAGAAGACACCCCGGCGCTTCCACAGTGCCAGGGAGAGTGCCTGGAATATCTAGCTGCTCGATGAATATTTGATGACTTACTCATCGAGCCTTAGAGCTGAAAGGGACCTTGATGACTGACTGAAGACTGCTTGATTGAAAACTGAGCCATCTGGGGCCCTGGGGAGCGGCGCAGGAGCAGCTGCCGCTGGCCTCCTGGAGCAGGGAATACCTCTTGGCTGCGCTAGGGTCTGGCCTCAGGGGTCTGCCCTGAAGAGCTTTCCAGGAACCCCAAGCAGTCCCCGCCAAGCAGGCATTTTCTGGTTTAACTGCTAAAGATTTCTTTGCAACAAGGAAATACCTGCAATACTTTTTGTCCAATTGCTAGTAACATGGCATTACATATTATTCCTTCTCAAGGAAAGCACGCCCTACTGAGGCTGGGAAAACGCCCCAATTTTCCATTTTGAGAGGATCCACCAGGGTGAGGCTAAAAGCAATTTCTAACATGACGAGGCCACCCTAATTTCCCACAGAAGGGTTTCTGGCACCCAAGGCTGCACCTTGCTTTGCGTGGCCGAAACCTGCTGGAGCACCACATGCCCCAACCTGAGCTTCTCGACAAACCCAAGCCTCTGACATAATGACGGTAACATTCAGACTGCGGCGGGGGTCCCTCCCTGCCTGGGAAAGCCTTCGTCTAGACAGGGCTGACACGCTGGTCTGCGGGATCTTGGGTTACACTTTTTCTGCCACCACCAGGGTAATGCGGAGGTCAAGGTAGGTCCACTCAGACTCGGCCCCTAGTGTCCAAATCTTTCGCTGGGTCTTGGTTCTGTTCTGGGAAACGAGGACACTGAAGTCGGCCGTGGCGCAAGTTTGTTAACCAGGTACCTTTCCACGCACTCGGCTCTCTGCGATTGTCTTTGAAAGTAGACTGTCAGCCGGAATCTAGAAAGCTTTACTATGCAAGAGGGATTTTGCCAGAACGATTTTGCTGAGGTAATAAGATGTGATCTGGGAGCAGCGTCCTCCAAGAAGCCACACCCAAGCCAGCTGGGAGCCCGGTCTGAGCGGCTCCTTTGCCCTGCTTCTCACAGCAGCCAGCTCAGCCACCGCTCTGGAGGAAGATGGGAGTCTACAGCCAGCGCGAGAGCCCAGAGAGCAGGTTCCCCGAGACTGTCATTTAAATCCTCACCTTGGGGGTGCTCAGAATCCACAAAACGTACGTGTGAACACACACCCCAGAACGTGTTCGCCCTCCGTTTATGGGAACCTCTAACCGAGGGCTGCTCAGATTTCACCGCCTGGGATCCCGGTGCGGATTCTGATGAAATAGGTCTGGGACGGACTACGATTTGAGGAGCTTGGCTCTGCCCCCGTCCCCCACCTGTCACCAGCGCCCTGGGTCCAGGGGTGACGGCTGGATCAGGCAGCTCCGAGTCCAGACGAGAAGATGAATGAAGAGGCCAGTGGTTCCATGAGAGCGTTGTGCTAATGCAGGGACACACGGACGCTGTGAGCACAGGGGGAGAGGGGACCAAGAGCAGCTAAAGACTTTAGAAAGGGGGCGCGGGCTTCAGGCACCCGTGCGCGGTTTTCTACCTAGGAGGGAAAGCACGCTCGTTTGATAAGACCGTGTTTATCCCTTAGGATGGTGGCCTGGCTGGGAGCAGCAGTATTTTTCACTCACTTTTGTATTCTGCCAGTGCAGTGCTGGCACATAAATTCTCCATAGATGCTGTTGACTGACTGAATGAATCAATTACTTAGTACGTTTCACTTCATTTCATTTAAAACATTTTCAATGTAATTAAGGAGTGCAGGACGCAAGCAATTGCAGCTCTAGGTCCTCCTTGTTGGGGGGAAGGGGTGTGGCCTTCCAGTCTGGGGATGGAGGAGGTAGAGCATCCTTTCTGTGGCCCCCAGGTGGGGTGAAGCTGGAGGAGGCGCTGTGTGTCACCTCGTGTCATCCACACCTAGCGGACTGCTGGGCCCAGGCACTGTCCACGCTGACCGTGTGGCCGCGAAGGGGACGGCCCCAGGCCGTGCTGTGTGGGCTGCCACCCAGCGGCTCCTCGGGCCCCAGGCAGGGGTCATTTCTGCAAACGGCCCCTCAGGCGGTAACTCAGAGGTGGCCAAACCTGGGAGCCCAGGCCGCCCCAGAGCAGGCCGTGAGCAGGCGGCGGCGAGGGCAGGAGAGGCCACAACGTGGCAAGGGCGCTGCTCTGTTCTCAGGATCCATTTAAAGTGCCACCAGCCCCCAGGGCAGGGAGTTAATTCCCAGGAACCCGGCCTTGCGACCACAGGATGCCTCTTGAACAGCCAGGGACTGACATAACCAACGCTCAAGAGTCACCGCCGTCCCAGCACAGCAGCAAGTTCTGTTTTCCTTTTTCCCTGTTCTCATCCATGTCTAATGCAATTTGAGTTGCTCTTTTCACTCCATCGGTCATGCCTGGATTTCTCTCAGCTCCTCCCCACTTCTGAAGCGGGTTCTCCCCAAGTCGTGGCCATTCTGAGGTTTCTGGGATTGGTGGAAAGAAGGGCACGTCTCCAGGCCTCCCGTTGTTTGCTCACCAACCCCCTGCACCCTTCGACACGCCTCGTTGTGATGTGTGTTCACTCCTCACTCACCCCGGGTTTCTTGTTTGTGTCTAGTGGAAAGGGACCAGCGAGGGGCAGAAATGTCCCGTTCTGGCCTTTTGCGTCTTCCTGACTTGAGTCTGACTAGAGGCGATCATTGCAAACGCGTGAACAGTAACGTTCTCCTTCTAAAGCAGGAGCTCCCTGCACTTGGCCTCACCGCAGCATGCCCGGCTTCTGTCCCTCTTCTCCTGAGTTCTCTCTCTCCCTCTCTGCTGCTAACAGGTCTCAGCAACTTTCCTTTAACCGAATTGGCTAAGATAAGGGTTTAGAGGATTTACAGGGCTTGTTGACCCCCAGAACGCATCTCCATTTCCGTTTTCACATTGCTCAAAGTCTTAGCATGACGCCTGTGCATTCCAAGCAGACTTAAGACTTCAGGGGTTGTGAACTCTTGCCAGCACCTTTGAAATAGCCAGGCCATGACTCCTGGGGGCTTTTCCCCAGCTCCTTTTGTTTCCCAACTCCTGTGCCACTAACACAGCCTCGAAACCTTCTTTCAGTTCAGGTGGCCTTCAAGATACTTCCTGGCTGGTGTTTCAGCTGGATCTCTTGATTCGGTGGACCTAACTAATTCCTAGTTTCTCACTGCCTTAGTTTTTTGTTTTTCTCCTTTTAGGTACCAGGACCGGGGATCGAACCCGGGACCCCATGTGTGGGAAGCCGGTGCTCAACCACTGAGCCACACCTGCTCCCAGTGCTTAGGTTTTTGACGGAGGTATTCATGATTAAGCTGGTGTGATGACTTAGAATAAAGTGTGCAAACCTTTGCCCTCACAAATAGGCAGAGGAAGTAAGGATTTGGCACGCAGGTGAGTATTTCCCCTCTCCTCACGAAGACTGGGCTAACATTCAGATTTCCTGGCTTCCCTCTCGTCACCCCCATTTTTATGATTCAATGATCATTTTCTCCTTCTAAGTGAAAAGAACTATGGTCTAGATTAAGTCAAGGGACTTGAAAACCAGTATCAGGAAGGTTTCACAGTAGTTTAACTTGGACAGTAGATAGGCCTAGTGTTGAATTCTGGCTGAGCCGTAGATCAAGGTTAGTGAACTTGGAAAAGGCGCTGTTCTCCCAGCTTGTAGTGCTGCACCTGTAGAATGGGGTTAATATTGTCCACCTCCTAGGTCTGCTCTGACATTAAATGAGATAATATATATAATTCTTACTATACTATCTATGTGGCACATATGCTCCACAATTGTATTTTTTAATTACTAACAGTTACTGAGTTTCTGAGCAATTACTAGCAATTAGTATTGCATTAGCACACAAATTTGTATTAATTATGATGCTTTTAACTGTAAATCACCAAAGCCCCAATTCAACTGCTAGACAGATAGACAGATAGTTGTTTTATTGTCTGTCTTCCTCATAGCAATGAGTTCCCAAGGACGGCGGCTTCAGGGCTGATTAGTCAGTGGATTAACAGTGTTACTGAGTGCTGCCTACGGCATTTCCATCTTTGTTCCTGGGCATCCTGGTCATATTTTACCTCATGTCTGTAATGTGACTCACATATAACCAGCACCACAACCAATCACCACAGCATCCAAGATAAAATAAAATTAAAAAAAGAAAAGAAAGAGAGAAAGAAGGAAGGAGGGAAGGAGGGAGGGATAGAAGGAGGGAGGGAGGAACAGAGGGAGGGAGGCAGGAAATGTGTCTTTTTAGGAAAAAAGAGACTTTTCTACTTCTGGTCATGAAAGAGTAGCTGGTATCAGACTTGCCCCTCTTACCATAAATAATTAGGAAATTGGACAAAATACAGGAAACTGTTTTCCAACACCGTATGCAGGTCATGCAAGATGATCCCTGAAAGAAGGGAAACAAATGAGGTGACGCTGCAGTTGCCCCAGCTCTCCCCTGGAGGGACTTGCTGGACCACAGGCGGAAGGGGACCGAGCAGAGCACGGCCGTCCCCTCAGCTTAGGAGACGGAGGTCAGAGCTTCGGGAGGTGGAGGTTGGAACTTGTGGAGCCAAGTAGCAGAGAGGAGAAAGCAACACAAAGAAAGAACCCTCGGCGATGGTAGGAAGGGAACTTTGAAGTCTTTGACTGAATATTAGACTGTGTAGGCTCGAGTAAAACCCCGCAAGGCCAAGCGCTGAAACAACTCCTGAAGATGTAAGCCGAGCAATTCCCAGCACCCACACACGGATGAGGGTTGTCTTCCAGCCAGTTGGAGTAGAGCGTCTTTACTGAACACCCGGCCTTCAACAGGGTTTCAGCCTTCCGTCTGCTCCTGCAAATACCAAGGAAGAGTTGACTTAAACAAAAGCAATGTATTGGCTCACAGTTGGTTTGTTTTTCTGTTCTTTGTTTTGAGGTTCTGGGGCCAGGGACTGAACCCAGGACTCGTATGCAGGAAGCCAGCGCCCCACCACTGAGCCACACGGGCGCCCCTGAGTTGGCCTCCTTGTTGGCTTGCTTGTTGTTCATTTTTGTTTTTTGTTTTTAGGAGGCACTGGGAACCAAACCCAGGACCACCCATGTGGGAAGCAGATCTGCTTGAGCCACATCTGCCCCCCACTGGCCCACAGTTTTGCGGCTAGGAGATGTCCAAAATCAAGTCATCCTCAAGGTGATGCCTCCTCTCAGAAGACCATAGGATTCAGCAACCTGCTGTCGGGGCTCTCGGCTTTCCTGTCCCATGGCAATGCACTTGGTGGCCTCTCCTGGCTTCTCCCTTCTTTTCCGGGGTTCACTGGCACTCAACTTCTGGCTGCCCATTCTGGCTTTCTCCCTCTGTGACCTTCCTTCTCTACTAGGCCTTCAGTAATAGGATTAGGACCCATCCTGATTCAGCCGGGCCACATCGTAACCGGAGTAACCTCATCAGAAGGTCCAGTTTTAAGAATTCACACCCACAGGAATGGATTACGTTTAAGAGGATGTTTTTCTGGGGTACATAGCTCCAAATCACCACAAATAGAGACCCAAGAAAGGTTATGACTTAGAAGTAAGGTTAAACTAGGTAGAGGAAAGGCTGCCTGCCCTAGCAAAGCTTTAAAACAATCACATGCAAAAACCAAGCTTATCTGCAGGTAACCTAACTGCCTCCCATACAAAAGTCACCATTCTTTAAAGGAAGACAACAAAATCCAGATAGTCAACAAGATAACATTCGTAATTCCTAGCATCCAATAAAAATATTAAAGATGCCAGTAAAATGAGACCTATAACCAGGAGAAAAATTAGTCAATAGAAACAGTCTTAAAATTGAGTCATGGTAGAATTATCCAAAAGGAACTTAAACAGTTATTATAATTATGTTCAAGAATTCAAAAAAACATGAAGATAATAAAGAGATAAATGTAAATCAAAAAAGGATGAAATGAAACTTCTAGAGCTGAAAAATACAATATTTCAAGTGTAAATTTCACTGGATGGGCTTAACAGCATATTAAATACTGCAGAAGAAAGTATTAACGAACTTGAAGATAGAAATGAAAACTATCCAAACTGAAGCATATAGTAAAAAAAAAAAAAAAAAGACTGAAAAGTGACCTGTGGGATAATATCAGGTAGATTAACATATGTATAATTAGAGTCCCAGAAAGAGAAAAAGGGTAGTGGGAACAGAAAAATATTGAAGAAATAAGAGCCAAAAAATTTCAAACATTGGTTTAAATTATGAACCCACAGATCTTAAAATCTTACTAAACCTCAGATAGTATAAACACAAAGAAAAATCACAGTAAAACATATCATAATAAAATTGCTAAACATCAGCGATAAAGAGGAAATCTTAAAAGCACCAGAGAAAGATTCGCATTGAAAATAGGGCTGACATCTCATCAAAAACAATGCTTACCAAAAGATAATGAAATGATATCTTTAAGCTTAAAGAAAGAAGAATGAAAGAAAAAACAACCTCACAACATAGAATCTATGTTCAGAGTAAAAAATATCCTTCAAATAGAAAGCAAAATAAAGATATTGTCAGGCAAACAAAGGCTGAGAGAATTTATTATCAGTCAACCTACTCTATAAGAAATGTTAAAGAAATTCTTCAAATGGAAGGAAAATAATACCAGTGGGAAATTATGATCTACACACAAAAATGAAGTATGCCAGAAATGGTAAGTGTGTGGATAAATATAAAAGACATTTTTCTTATTTTAAGATTTCTTTAAAAGATAATTGATTGTTTAAAGCAAAAATAAAAATAACACACCGAAGATTTATAATATATAGAGAGAAAGCAAAAATGTCTGAAAGCAATAGCAGAGAGGAGGAGAAGGGGAAATGGAAATAGAATGTTATAGGCTCTGGTGTAATAATGACAAGAAGGTAGACGATGGCAAGTTAAAGATGCAGATTGGGCGGTGGACTTGGCCCAGTGGATAGGGCATCCATCTTTCACGTGGTGGGAGGTACACGGTTCAAACCCCGGGCCTCCTTGACCCATGTGGAGCTGGCCCACGCGCAGTGCTGATGCGCGCAAGGAATGCCCTGCCACGCAGGGCTGTCCCCTGTGCAGGGGAGCCCCACACACAAGGACTGCGCCCCATCAGGAGAGCCGCCCAGCGGGAAAGAAAGTGCAGCCTGCCTAGGAATGGCGCTGCACACACAGAGAGCTGACACAGCAAGATGACACAACAAAAGGAAACACAGATTCCCGTGCCGCTGACAGCAACAGAAGCGGACAAAGAAGACGGAGCAAACAGACACAGGGAACAGTCAACCCGGGTGGGGGGGGGGAAGGGGAGAGAAATAAATAAATAAATCTTAAAAAAAAAAAAAAAGATGCAGATTATAAACACAGAGAAACCAGTGGGGGAAAAAAAAATAGAAGAGCAAAGAGGTATAACTAAAAGCCAAAAGAGGGAAACGGACTTGGCCCAGTAGTTAGGGCGTCCGTCTACCACATGGGAGGTCCACGGTTCAAGCCCCGGGCCTCCTTGACCCGTGTGGAGCTGGCCCATGCGCAGTGCTGATGAGCGCAAGGAGTGCCCTGCCACGCAAGGGTGTCCCCCGCGTAGGGGAGCCCCACGCGCAAGGAGTGCACCCATAAGGAGAGCCGCCCAGCGCAAAGGAGGGAGCAGCCTGCCCAGGAATGGCGCCGCCCACACTTCCCGTGCCACTGACGACAACAGAAGCGGACAAAGAAACAAGACGCAGCAAATAGACACAGAGAACAGACAATGGGGGGGGGTGTTATTAAATATATAAATCTTAAAAAAAATAAAAAATAGAAGCCAAAAGAAGAGATAAAATGGGATACTAAAAAACAAAATAAAACAATACTTAGGGAAGAAGATGTGGCTCAAGTAATAGAACCTCCGCCTACCATATGGCCTGGGGCCTCCTGATGGAAAAGAAGAAGAGAAAGCGTGCTTGCGTGGTGAGCCAGTGCCCGTGTGGTGAGCCGAGTGCCTACACAGTGACCCAAGTGCCCAAATGGTAAGCTGAGTGTCCATGTGGGCGCCCACACAATGAGCCAGCTGAGTGCCCACGAGGTGAGCCGAATGCCTATGTGTGAGCCGAGTGCCCACGAGGTGAGCCGAGTGCCCCCATGAGTGCCCACATGGCGAGCTCAGTGCCTGTGCAGTGCCCGCATGGCAAGCCGAGTGCCCCTGTGAGTGCCCGCGTGGCGAGCCAGTGCTGTGCGGTGAGCCAGTGCTGTGCGGTGAGCCAAGTGCCCGCACAAGCGCCTGCATGGCAACCTGAGTGCCCGCGTGAGTGCCCGTGTGGCGAGCCAGTGCTGTGCGGCGAGCCAGTGCCTGTGTGGCGAGCCGGTGCCCATGTGGCGAGCCAGTGCCTGTGTGGCGAGCCAGTGCCCATGTGGCGAGCCAGTGCCCATGTGGCGAGCCAGTGCCTGTGTGGCGAGCCGGTGCCCGCATGGCGAGCCAGTGCTGTGCGGTGAGCCAAGTGCCCACACAAGTGCCTGCATGGCGACCTGAGTGCCCGCGTGAGTGCCCATGTGGCGAGCCAGTGCTGTGTGGCGAGCCAGTGCTGTGTGGCGAGCCAGTGCTGTGCGGTGAGCCAAGTGCCCACACAAGCGCCTGCATGGCAACCTGAGTGCCCGCGTGAGTGCCCATGTGGCGAGCCAGTGCCCATGTGGCGAGCCAGTGCTGTGTGGTGAGCCAAGTGCCCACACAAGTGCCTGCATGGCGACCTGAGTGCCCGCGTGAGTGCCCATGTGGCGAGCCAGTGCTGTGTGGCGAGCCAGTGCTGTGTGGCGAGCCAGTGCTGTGCGGTGAGCCAAGTGCCCGCACAAGCGCCTGCATGGCAACCTGAGTGCCCGCGTGAGTGCCCATGTGGTGAGCCGGTGCCCGCGTGGTGAGCCGAGTGCCCGTGCAGTAAGCCGAGTGCCCGCGCGGTGAGCAGTGTCTGCACAAGTGAGTCACGGAGCACGATGATGACGCAACAAAAGAGATGAAGGGGAGAGTCAAGGTGAAGCGCAGCAGAGACCAGGAACTGAGGGGGCACAATTGATAGGGAACCTCTCTCCACATCAGAGGTCCTCAGGATTGAATCCCGGTGAATCCTAGAGGAAAAAGACAAGAAGAGAAGACCAAAAGAAAAATATAGAAGATCACATCGTGAATGGACACAGCAAAAATGGCAGGGTGGGAGAGGGGGAGGGAAGAAAAAAAAATCAGAAAAAGAACAGATGAAACAAAAAGAAAAATAAGATGACAGATTTAAATTCAATATTCCAATTATGTCAGAGATTCTCAGAATGGGTATTCTAATGCTGTCTATTAAACTGTATGCTGTCTACTAAAATTGCACATTAAATGTAAAGTGCAATTTTACATTTAAAGTAAAAGTAAAACTATGGAAAAATACCATAGATACATTAATCATAAGCTGGAAAAATATCTGCAAAACATGTATCTGGTAAAGGACTTGTTTTGAACATAGAAAATGGACACTTACAACTCATTAATAAGAAGACAGGTAATTCAATTTAAAAATGGGCAAAATATTTGAATGCACACTTTACCGAAAATGATACACATTTGACTAATAAGCACATGAAAAATGCGCTACATCATTAGTCATTAGGGAAATGCAAATTAAGACCACAATGACATACCACTATACACCCACTAGAACAACTAAAGTTAGAAGTCTGCCAATACCAAGTGTTGACAAGGGTGTGGAAGAACTGAATTCTCATGTTTTTGGTGAGAATACAAAGTAATAGATTCCAAAATGTGATCTTGGGAAAGAGTTTGGCAGGTTCTGTGATCCAACCAACCATGTGCTCCAACCATTCCACACCCAGTTATTTTCCCAAGAGAAATGAAAACAAGTCCACACAAAACCTTGCTCGCCAGCATTCACAGTACCTCTATTCATCGTAGACAAAACCCGAGGCAAATCCAGATGACCGCCAAGTGCTGAAGGCACAAACTGTGGAGCACGGTGAAATCCTCTGCAGCAGTAAGAGGGACTGAGCTGCTGCTGCACGCAGCAACGCTGAGGACCCTCCAAAGCACTGTGCTCAGTGCGAAGTCACGCAGAAAAGACTGTCTCTGTATGACTCCATTTATACGAAACTTTAGAAAAGGTGAAAATGTCGTGATAGAAAGCAGACCGTGTCGTGATTGTCAGGGTCGGGGTGCAGCGGACGGGGCGGGCTGCAAAGAGGCCCTGGGGAACGCGGGGGGAGGTGGAAATAGTCTACCTTATGATTGCGGGGATGGCTACACGACTGTATACACTTGTCAAAAGTCATCAAACTGTACACTTCAAACTGGTGAAGTCTAGTGTATGTAAATTATACCTCAGTGAAGCTTTAAAAGTTCTAAAAAAGACCAAAAGCCCATCATAAAGATGCGAATGGTTAGCTTATGTATTACCACTAATCACAGGAAGCTACAATGGTTTTATTAATATAAGAGGACTCCTTTCCAAACACCGCCCAGTAGACTTTCCCTCACATCCCCCCGGTCACATGTTCATGCTTAAATGACTCGCTGAGAAGGGATGGAACTCACACGGGGAGCGATTAGCGCTTTGGAGAGCTCTTGCTTAAAGCAGTGGGACTCACCCACTGGGTGGGGACGGGCCAGCGCCCCGAGGCACGTGGTCCTCGTTCTGCTCTCAGAGCAGAACAGTGCAGGTGTGCCTGGTAGGGTGCAGCTTTCCTCCACATGCAGATCTGGGGGTTCATGGTCCCCCCCGTATTGGGGCTTTACCATCTTGGGTCTCTGCCTCCAATGCACAGATGGGGGAGAAAGTATCAAGGAGCCACACTTCTTAACAGCCATTACTTTTTTTTTTTTTTTAGGTTCCTGGGCTGGGCGTTGAACCCAGGATCTCAAATGTGGAAAGCCGGTGCTCCACCCCTGAGCCACATCGGCTGCCCTCATGTTTTTCTCAATTGTTTTGCTTGTTGTTTATTTATTTGTTTGTTTTTTCAGGAGGCACCGGGCACTGAACCTGAGACCTCCCATGTGGGAGGTGGGAGCTCAACCGCTTGAGCCACATCCGCTCCCACACACACTACTCTCAAAGTTATACACGTCATTTCTGCTCGCACTCACTGGCAGGAGCTAGTCGCATGGTCACATCTAGATGGAAAGGGAGCTGGAAATACAGCGCCTGGCAGGAGGACCGACGCAGCGCAACGCCGCACTGTGCAACAGAGCACTCCTCGTGGTAGACCACTGGCTGTGTGCACGCGGGGGGGCTGCAGGCACAGTGCGCGACAACCAACAGCTTCTACGACATACATGCTTTATTTGGTTTCTCGATTATCCCCAAACAATGCTTTTCCATAAATTTGCCATTCTTTCCATTTTATAGAGGTGGAAACTGGGTCCCAGAGAGATGAAATAATTTGCCCAAGGTCTGGTAGCTGGGAGTGGCAGAGCTGGCCTGCTCCGTCTGGTGGATTGACTCTACACCCGGGTCTCTTAACCTTTACTATAAATTGCTCGAGCAAAAAGGCCAGCCCTTCCTCATCCTATGACATTTGAGCTTCTGGCTCAGGTGAGTGCCAGAAGGACAACTTTTAGAAAGGGGCCCTACCCATGAGAAGCAGGTGTCTTGCCTTATACTTCCTGTAGCAGTTTGATATGGTTATGAATTCCAAAAGTAGATATTGGATTATGTTTGTAATCTGATCTGTACCTGGGTGTGATTAAGTTATAGATTGGGGCTCTGATTGGGCCACATCATTAGGGCTTTGAGTCCCCGCCCCTTGGTGGGTGGGGACTCACAGATAAAAGGCATGGCAGAGGACAGAGTGGAGGGTTTCTGATGTTGGAATTTTGATTTGGAGTTTGATGCTGGAGTCTTGAGCTGGAGCCCCAGGAAGTGAGCACACAGAGGAAAGAGAAGCAAGCCCTAGGAAGAGAGGACCTGAGTCAGGAAAAGAACACAGAGGAATAGAGACGGCTCCTTAGACATGGCAGAAAGCCCAGGGAGAGAGACAGAGCTGTTCACCTGAGAGTCTACAGCTGACCCTGTGGAGAGAGGCAAAGCCTAGAGAGCCTCATAGTCTACAGCTGACCTTGTGGAGGAAACAGAGGAGCTGAGCCCAGAGGAACCCAGGAAGCCTGAGCCCTGGAAGATGTCGGCAGCCATCTTGCTCCACCACGTGGAAATAGACTTTGGTGAGGGAAGTGACTTACGCTTTCTGGCCTGGTAGCTGTAAGCTCCTACCCCAAATAAATACTCTTTATAAAAGCCAACCAATTTCTGGTATTGTGCATCAGCACCCCTTTGGCTGACTAACACACTTCCCAAGTGCTTTTTTGTCACAGTATCATGGACTGTGGAAATGCTATACCAGCCTCTCTTCTCCAGAGCAGTGTTGACCTATGTCTGGGCAAATAAGAAAAGTTTAATATGTCTGTTCAAATAAATCCTAACTCTCTCATATGGCAGGAACCGCTGTTTTACATGACAGCCTTCCTCCCTCCCCGCCCCCCCCAATATAAAGTGTTTCCCTGGCTTTTGTCCTAGCATGCAATAAAGTGGGAAACTTTTATTTATCACTTATTTTGGTTTTGTTTCTGTCATACATCTTTGACCATTCCTGGCATTTTGTGTATCACGCTTGTGCCAAAGACTGCAGCAGAAGGAGAGTTCAGAGGTCAAAAAGGAGCCCAGGAAAAGGGGAGGGCCAGGAGAGGCCTTTTATCATTCTTTTAGACAGTGATACAATCCACACCTCATCATTTTATTTTTTAAATGCCACTCTCAATTATAGCTGCCATTGTAAGCGGGACAGGTTGGAGGAAGAGGATGCCAAAGCAGTTCATACTGATTCAAAGTCCTTGGTACATTACCTGAAAATGTGTTTTCAGAGGGCAAATTTCCTTGCCTAGAAGAGAGAGCCTCGCTCAAGCCATGCACCTCTTTAAACAGAGCTCAGGAACTTTCCAAGTTCATTTACTTTAAGCAATTTCCTGCTGAAACCCAGCACCCAGGTGGCCATACCCTCCAACTGAAGTGCTAATAATTCACACGGTAACTCCAGCCTGCTCCCTTGCCTGCATTTGGCATGCTTTGTGGAATCATTTTAATATTCCACAATCATTTTCACATATACTGTGTCATCTTGGCCAAGTTACTTAGGCTCTCTGGGCCTCAGATGTCTCCTCTGTTAAATGAGGGGCTGGACTAGTGGCCTGGGATTATTTTTCCCCCAAATAAAATCTTACAAGATTTTCCTCCAGTGCAGAAAAGAGGTAAAAGTAGAAGCGTTCTAGTTGTTGTTGCTGGACTATTTATTGGGCAGACCTCTTGGGTGCCGGGCACTGCGCTGGGTACCGGGAACACAAAGCTGAGTGGGACACAGCCTCTGCTCGTGCTCTCGTGGGGCAGACAGACACACGGCTGTAAGACAGATGCATGACTATGAGACACACAGCAGATGCGGAGACTAAAAGCCCCGGTCACAGCGAGGCGGCCCGGGGGGGAATAGGGGAGCTCTGGAGGCCGCCGGGCGCGTGGCCTCGCGTCTCCTGGAGTTGCCGCACAGCGCGGGGACACCTGGGCGTGTGCCGCCGTGGTCCGCAGCCAGCACACCTGTGATTCTCGTCTGCATCGGGGCTCCAAGCCTGGGCAGGTGCAGACCAGGGAGTGGGGTCAACCCAGCTGGTAAGGCTGAGGCCCCCTGTCCCCCAGGGACGACTCTAAGCAGATGCTGCAGCGCGCCCGCGGTGGCACCCAGCTCGAGGGATGCGCTTCGCAGCTGCTTCTCCTTCCCCGGTGGCTCTCCCGGCCCCTCGGCCTGCGCTCTCAGGACACTTCCCATGTAAACCCAAGCCGGTGTCTCGCTCAGCTTTGCTTTCAGGGGAACCTAGGGTAAGAGTGCAGCCACGGGTGGCGCAGTGTGAGGGCACTGCAGAGGGCGCGGACGGAGGAGCACGTGCTGAAGAGTGAGGGGCAGCGCGGAGTCTGCGGGCCGCACTCTGAGACGTGAGCTCGTGGACTGCGGAGAACCGAGGTAAGCGACCACGCAGCTGAGATTTCCACACCGCCCGGGGCACTCCCAGATCACGCCAACCCCCCAGCCATTGTGTGCTCCGAGAAAGCAAACGGAGTCTAATATTTGCCAACCCCGCGCAGACTGATGAGCAGGCGCTTTGAGGGGCAGGGGAGGAAGGCAGCTGTCCGCTGCTCTTGGAAACGACGTCCTTTTTCGGGAGGTCATGTGACCGGCGGGTGGCAGTGCCCTTTCCCATCGCGCTAGTTCTAGGGCAGCTGACACAGCCTAATCACGTCCCAGCCCTCCCTGCAAGTAGAGCCCCTTGCGGTCATTACCGCATTGTATTTAATCTGCAAATAAGGAGTTTGCATTTAAAATGGCTCTTGAAGGGCAGGAGGTATGGCCCTCCTACAAGTTTACACCGGGAAGTGGAGGGAAAATGTGCAACTGCATGGATGTAATACAAGAAATGGAAATGAAAAACAGCAAAATGGGGAAAAGGGAAAACAATGGCAGCGGGGCACAACTCAGCTGGCAGTGAGGCTGCACGAAATTCAGGCTCTAAGTCCCACTCATTTGCTCGAGGGAGGCCCCAGATTCGACGACAAGCTTTTCAGCCTCTCACATGCAAAGGAAAGCACTGCCAGTTACAATATTGACAGAATCGGTGGGTAAACACAAATCAGTTGCTAAGAAGAGCACAAGGATCCGTGGTACCTACTGAGCCCAGAGTAAAAGTGCTTCACGGGTCCTAAAAGGAGAGGACACGTCCTGAAGGAACGAGGAGCAGCTGTAAACCCGTCCTGCCAACCGAAGCAATGACAAAGGGAATACAGCTGCTCTTTAGGGCATCCCTCGATCCAGGCCCATGGCATCATGACAAAATGCAATTCAGTAAAAGCAGTTTTATGGAGAGACTGATTTGATATATCTAGGTATCAAGCTCACTGGTGGGCTACTTAATTCACAATTTAGGGGCAGTTTTAGGGTACCTGGAAGAATGTACTGACTGCATTTACTTCAGGTAATCTTCCATAAATATTGTTTCCGTCGACGGAGCTTTTAAAAGATATCCAGGGACTGTGCATTTGAAATTACCATCCAGAGAGTGCCTGTGTGAGGTAGCTAGTAAGCACCAAGTCCCTTGCCCTAGTAATCAGTCAGCCAACTGGGGCAGGCCTGCCCGCCTCCAGGGAAGAGGCAGGAGCCACGGTGCGGCAGCCTACCGCTGCTCAGAAGTGGGGCTCCGTGTTTTCATGGTCAGGGGACCCGGCATCCTCCTACAACAATCGTGGGATCAAGATGGTATAGCTGGGATTAAGATGGGGCTCAGGGGCTGAGCGCCTGCTTCCCACACGGGAGGGCCTGGTTCCATCCCTGGTGCCTCCTAAACACAAAAGCAAACAAAGGAAACCACCAAGCCCGGGAGCTGACGTGGCTCAGTGGGTGAGTGCTGCCGTCCCACATAAGCGGTCTCAGGTTCAACCCCTGGCTGAGGCACCTCTAAGTAACCCCTAGATAGAAACACTAGGCTGAGTGAGAACATTAAAGGTGGTGTGGTGAACGTGGTTCTTCTACCACTTTTTCAAAACCGATCATTAGCACTATACCCTTTAAACATTATGTCCCAGAGACTTAAATCATCGGTCTGCTCACATGCTGGTTGAGCCCCAATCTCAGCAGAATTGCAACCGACACCTGCTCTCCAGTTCACTGGACTCACCCAGGACAACTGACAAAAGCATGATGATGGACAACCCCAACCCAAAAATCAGAGAGTATGGACAACTGCAAGCAAAACAGCTCCTTCCACCTGCGCCTCTCAATCTGAAGCAGAGTGGGCATCCCCACCCCACAGTCCTCAAGGCTGAGGAATGAACAAACCCAAGAGGGGAATGCCACCGTGGACCAAAGGAGGCTTCTGATTACCGTAGTAATGGAAGAACTCGTAACGCTGATATAAACACAGCGGTCACCAGAGGTTCTGAGGGGAGGGGGAGGGAAGAAGAGGTGGAGCCTAGGGCGTTTTTAGGGCATTGGGATTGTTCTGCATAAAACAGCAGTGATGGACACAGGACATCACACATTTTGTCCAAGCCTATAAAACTGTGCAGCTCGAAGTGTAAACCATAATGTGCACTATAGACCGTGGTTAGCAGCAATGCTTCAATATGTGTTCATCGATTGTGACAAGTGTGCCACAATAATATAAGATGTTATTAATAGGGGCAAATGTGAGAGTGGGAGGGTGTGGGGTGTATGGGAATCTTTTATATTTTTGATGAAACTTTTCTGAACTCTAAAAGGATTCTTCAAAAATAAAGTTTTTTGTTTTCTTCTGTTTTTTAAAAGATGGTGTAGTGAGAAGCTTCAGGGCTCCGTGCACCAACAGAAACTTTACACAACAGCAAGACCTGGCAGAAATACCATTCTCAAAACTCCAGGAAACAGAAGATGGCGGTAACGGGGCAAGCACCCCAGCAAGAAAAAGCCTACTTGACAGCAAAGCAGCTTGCACCAGCCTGTTCCTGCCTGTTCGCTGGCTCGGCCGCGTCAGGGCGGCCCCTCGCCCTGGTCCTGGGGGAGCAGAGTGACCCTGGTGCACGTGCCAGGAGCGGCAGTGTCTGGCCTGTCTGCTGGTGGCCGCAGGGACGCTCGGTCCCAGAGCTTGCAGGAAGTGGGACGACACTGGGGGAGAGCGGGCAGGTGGCTGCTGCTGCGGGACACACAGTGCAGCGCCAGGACTGTGAGGAGACTGGTCCCTAGCAGAGAGGGCATTCGGAACTGCGTAAACGGGGGCTCGTAGATCCAAACACACACCCCCAAGACACGGCGCATGCCCAAGATGAGATGGACGCGCAGGAAGGGCCAGGAGCCCCTGCGCTGGGGCCGGGGGCTATCCTCCAAACTCGCTGTACGGCTGTGCTCTGCAGGAGAACCCCACACAAGTCGGCCTGCAAAGGGGAGAGGCCCCCCCACCCCCCGCCCCGATTTTATTTATTTATTTATGTTTCTGGTTAACTCCTAGCATTCAAGAAAAGCTCTGTCACAAGCACTAACTGGATACAAGCTTAAGAAACAGATACCCAACAGTCTAAATTCCAGTGATAACACACTAAGATATCAAAACGCTCACATTTTTAAAAAACATCTTTTTACTAGAGAACTTGTGGGTTTAAAGAACAACTATTCATAAAATACAGGATTCCCTTACAACCAATACCTTGCATTGGAGTGGAACATTTGTTAACAATTGTTGATAGCTGTTTTTTATATTTGTACTTTTATTAGCAGTAGCTGCTAGCATTTCTTGAGAGAGTCTATGTGGTAGGCACTGTGTGAAGCAATTTACATGGATTACCTCATTTACAATACCCAATACCTAGGCCTGTGAAATGCATCCTATTTTTTTTAACTTTTTAACTAGAGAAGTGTAGGTTTACAGAAAAATCATGTAAAAAAAATGCTGCGTTCCCATATATTCCCCTATTGTTCAAATTTTGCATTAGTGTGGTGCCTTTGTTACAAGTGATGAAAGAATATTAAAATACTATTTTAACTATAGTCCGTTATTTACCCAAGGTATTTTTTCCCATATGCCATCCTATTATTAATACCTTGTATTAGTGTTGTACATTTGGTATAATTCATGAAAAAACATTTATACTATTAATTATAGTCCATTGCCTACAATAGGATTCACTGTGTTATACAGTCCTTATCTTATGTTTCAAATTTTTATTCTAATAACATATGCAACCTACAACTGCCCCTTTTAACCACATTCACCTATATAATTCGGTGCTGTTAATCACACTCGTGATAATGTGCTACCATCATCACCATCCATTTCCAAACCTTTACAACCAACCTAAATAGAAATCTGTACAAATTAAGCATCAACTCCCCATTCTCTATAACCATTCAACCTCTGCCCATACACCACCCTAACTTCTTGTAATATTCACGTATGTTTGTTCTAAATCATGGAAGAACATTCTTATATCTGTACTATCGACCACGTTCATTTGCAACAGGGCTCACTATGCTGTAGAGTTCCATGTTTCATCCTCTAGCTCTCCTTCTAGTGACACACATAACCCTAAATTTCCCCTTTTAATCACAACCACAGCCACATATCAGTGCTATTAATTACATGCACTGTAATGTGCTACTATCACCTCTAACCATTTCCAAACATTTACAATCAACCTTATAAAAATTCTGCACAAATTAAGCATCAGCTCCCATTCTCTACCCTCATTCTATTCTCTCATGACCTCTAGTCTAGCTATTAACTCCTTGCATTTGTTCATTATATTTAGTTCCTAATGGTGAAATCACACAATATTTGTCTTTTTGTGTCTGGCTTGCTTCACTCAGCATAATTTCCTCAAGGTTCATCCATGTTGTCAAATGCTTCACATCTTCATTTCTTCTTACAGATGAATAATACTCTGTCATATGTATAAACCACAATTTGTTTATCCATTTATCAGCTAATGGACATCTGGGTTATTTCCATCTTTTGGCAATTATGAATAATATTGCTACAAACATCGGTGTGCAAAATGCCCAGAGTGCGACAGAAGATTACAAAAATACAAAGAAATAGGAGGTGATGGCCCAGACAAAGGAGATTAGAACTTTAGAAACCATCAATGAGGAAGATTAGACATGGGAAATTCTAGACAAAGACTTAAAAAAAAAAAATTCTAAATATAAAAAGCTAAAGGAAACATGGAGAAAGAGCTACAGGAAATTGGGAAAACACTAGATGAACACAAAGAGAATACCAACAGAGATGGAAATTGTAAAAGAAGCCCAACAGAGCTGAAGACCACAGTAACAGACTTAAAATTTCCATAGAGGAGCTCAACAGATTAGAGTTGGCAGAAGAAGGAATCAGTGAACTTGAAGATAAGATGATAGAAATCATCTAGTCGGAGAAGTAGAAAGAAAAACAATGAAAAAAGTGAATAGAGCCTGAGGAAACTTTGGGACTCTTTCAAGCATACCGATATATGCTTTTTTTTTTTTAATTAATAAAATTTTTAATATCCAATATATGCTTTGTGGTAATCCCAGAAGAGAGAAAGGGGCAGAGAGATATTCAAACAAATAATGACTGAAAACTTTCCAAACTTTAATGAAAGACATGAATATACAATGAACTCCAAACAGGATAAACCCAAAAAGACCCAAGCCGTGGCATGTTATAATTAAACTGTTCAATGCCAAAGATAAAGAGAGAATTCTGAAGGCCATAAGGTGGAAGCAACATGTCACATCCACAAGGAAGCCTCCATACGACGAAGGGCTAATTAGTCATTGGAAACCGTGGAGGCAAGAAGGCAGTGGAAAGACACATTTAAAGTGCTGACAGCAAAAAATTGCCAACCAAGAATTTTGAATCTGGCAAAACTGTCTTTCAAAAATGAAGGAGGGATTAAGACATCCCCAGATTTTAAAAAAACAAAAAAGAAAAAAACTGAGAAATTTCATCACCACCGGACCTGCCCTAAAAGAAACGCTAAAGGAGTTCTGCAGGTAAAAGGAAAGGCTACTGGACAACTGACTGAAGCCACATGAAAAAAGAAAGATCTCCAGTAAAGATAATGACACGGGTAAACAAATGCCAGGACTATTGTATTTTTTTTTGTAACCCCACTTTTTATTTCCTACAGGATCTAAAAGGCAAATGTATAAAATGTAATGATAAGTCAATAGTTTGGGACTCGTAATGTGTAAATATGTAATTTGTAACAAGAAATACCTATGGGGGAAGGCTGGAGAAGTATAGGAACATAGTTTATATATGTTACTGAAATTAAATTGGTGTCAAAGCAAAGAAAATTGTTACAGATTTAAGATGTTAAATTTAAGCCCCATGGTAACCACAAAGAAAATATCAGAGAATATGTAAACTCATGGGGAAGGAAAGTAGGGTACATGTTACCAGGGGTGGGGAGTGGGGCATGGGAGTTAATGCAAATTGAGTGAGGGATTTCTGTTTGGGGTGAAAGGAAAGCTCTGGTAGTGGAAAGCGAAGAGGGGACTGTAGCATAGTGCATGCGATTAATCCCACTGAAGGGTATGCTTGGGAGGTGATGGAATGGGAAGATTTATGTTGTATACATGTTTCCGCAATTTAAAAATAAAGAGAAACTAAAGGGATAATGATAATTAAATGCCATACATGATATTACATAGGACCTAAGAACAGAGGAGAAAAGGCTCAAAAGGACATTTTTGGGACATAAGAAAAAATTGGAATATAGAATGTAAGCTTAAGTCACTGTTAAATTTCTTGAACTTAATAGCCTTTACAGTAACTACATAAGGGGATATCCTTGTTTGTAGAAAATGTATGTGGAAGTATTATGTGTTCAAGGAGCGTGATGTGTGCAACCTACTCTCAAAAGTTTAAACATAGAATGATATGGCAAAGCTGGCAAAGGTGGCAAACTGTTAAAATTGGTGGATTTGGTTATCTGAGGGTTGTAGTGGTTTTTTTGTTTGTTTTTTTAAAGATTTATTTATTTAGTTAGTTTCTCTTCCCTCCCTCCCTCACCCCACCCCGGTTGTCTGTTCTCTTTGTCTATTTGCTGCGTCGTCTTCTTTGTCCGCTTCTGTTGTTGTCAGTGGCACGGGAATCTGTGTTTCTTTTGGTTGCGTCATCTTGCTGTGTCAGCTCTCCGTGTGTGCGGCACCATTCCTGGGCAGGCTGCACTTCCTTTCGCGCTGGGTGGCTCTCCTTACGGGGCACACTTCTTGTGCATGAGGCTCCCCTACACGGGGGACACCCCTGCGTGGCAGGGCACTCCTTGCGCACATCGGCACTGTGCATGGGCCAGCTCCACACGGGTCAAGGAGGCCTGGGGTTTGAACCGTGGACCTCCCACGGGCCTAACCACTGGGCCAAGTCCGCTTCCTATGTGTGTGGGGTTTTTTCTGTTTGTTTTGTTTTTTAGAGTTCTCTGTATGAGGTTGGTATTATTTTTGCAACAATCCTATATGTTTGAAATTATTTCAGAATAAATAGTAAAAAATAAAGTAATTTTTTCTAACTCAGAAGTAACCGGGTGATTAAGGCCCCGTGCACTCTGTGTCACAAAGCATGGGCACGATAATTTGAGCCTGGAAAAAAATTAAAGCAGGCATGTAAAATCTGCTTGTGCCACTCCCTGTGTACTCTCCAACGAAGACGAAGTTGCAAAATATACGCCGTCACTAAGTGGCTTGCTGGGAGAAGGGATGAGCTACAAAGTGATTAAAAGTTAGGGGGTGTCTACCAAAAATGAGCCTCTGATTGTAGAATTGATCTGTCAGTCCTTCCTTCCAGTAGAGCCGGTAGACGGCGGGAGTCGTCGTCCCATATGAAGTTCAGATAAAGCTGTGCCGTCTGCAGATGAAAGCACTGGGCTGAGCACACACCAGCCCAGCCAGAAGGGGCACCCACTCACTGAGTGCAGGCTGGAGAGGGGCGCTTGCAAGGGCAGAGAAAATGTGGGAAGAGGGGCTAACAAAAAGAGTGGTCTGCTTAGATAACTCACGCGATCCTGAGTTTGGAAAGGACTGCCCTCACGGGTCAGCATGTCCAGGGCCCACCTAAGGTCGTGACCAGGTAGAAGTCGGCCCTGTGGCTGAGTGCTTTTTAGAGGAGCAGCTCCATCCTGCTAATGGGGTGCCCCTCACCCCTGAGCTAACTTTATCACAACGAGGCCAGTTCTGCCTCTTCGCAATTTTTACCCAGTGTCTCAAAGTAACACCCTAAAGCAAGTCTATTCTTGTCTAAAATGCAAAACCTCCAAAACAATCTGAAGAGGACTACTAAGATCTCCACGTTGTCATCACCGAGTCTTCCAGAAGAAACCATTTCCAGATAAGCTCCCTCCTGTCTGGATGAGGGATCTGGTCTTAGCAAATAAAGATACAGGCAGCCTAGGTGGCTTTGAATTTCAGAGCAGCAGTCAGGAATTTTTTGGTGTAAGTATGCTTATACCGAATATGTGGGACGTCCTTATCCCCCCAAATTATTCACTATCTGAAATTCAAACGTAAATGGGTGTCCTGTATTGTAGCTAGCAACCCTACTCTGGATGTATTTAAAAATGTAGAGCCTCAACTACGTGATTATACCAAATACCATTGATTGCACACTTTGGATGAACTGTATACTTTATTAATATGTATCAACAAAATTGATTTGTTTAAAGTAGTGCCTAGGGAAGTAGATGTGCCTCAAGCAGTTAAGCGCCTGCCTACCACTTGGGAGGTCCTGGGTTTGGTTCCTGGTGTCTCCTAAAGAAGACGAGCAAGACAGAGAGCTGACTCAACGAGATGACACAATGAGATGATGCAAAAAAGAGACACAATGAGGAAACACAATAAGAGACACAACAAGTGGGAATGGAGGTGGCACCTCCCTCCCACATGGGAGGTCCTGGGTTCAGGTCTCAGTGCCTCCTATAAAGAAGGCAAACAGACCCAACTGCTGACAGAGAGTGCAAACAACAAGGGGTGAGGAGGAAAAGAAAATAGTGCCTAGAACTTAAGATAATATCCCAGTTTAACCCAGAAGTGGAGCTCAAGTAGGATGAGAAAGACTGATGGGGAGATGGCAGGGGAGGGAAGAAGGACCAGGCACTGCATGTGTGAGTAGCCAGGCCCCTTTCCGCGGGCACTTGGAGCTCGGAGCCAGGGCACAAGGCTGGGCGAGCAAAGGCCAGTCCACAGGAGCACTCGCGGGTGCCACCACCCTTGGCCGTCCGGGCCCTACAACATAGAGAATCTGCTCCAACATCCCGCAGTCTCCTCCAGCTATTTCTAAAATCTTTCCCCGTGGACGGCTGCCTTTATTCATTTTAGGAGATATTTTCAGCCAGATGACAGCCTGTTTGCAGACTACCACACACAACGGCTCCTACCTGTCTTATCGCCTTACCTCCCTTTCTATTTCCTTTGCTCTGCTGACATCAATCTTCTCATCCTTCCCATTCGAGGTCTTCTGATACATTAAATTAGATTATAATCTCCTCCAGGGCAAAGGTTTTGTATACTCTCAACAAAATAAAAATGCCTTGCTCTGCAAAGAGCTCTTCCTGCAAAAGCCCCACCTCCTTCCATTTTCTTCGTTTCTCCTCCACCCACTGCCCCCAGTAGGAGTAAACGCTCCAGCGGAGGCTGCGCCGCTGGCGGAAGTGGAGTGGGGACGGTTCTAGGTCATCTGAGAACCCTTTCTCCACCATCTCCCGGCTCAGTCTTCTGGAGAGGAAGGGTCTTTGGGAGGTTACAGAGCAAGACCTGCCTCTGGGCAGACCATGCGTAACCCATCCCAACAGCGGAGGCCCCTGCCGTTTGGGACGCCTGTCAGACAGGCAGTGCCCAAGTCCCCGTGGCCCCACCGCCACCGGACGACCCACTCCTCGGGAAACAGAGGCTGCCCCTCTCCGCCCCCGCCCCTTTTCACTCTTATTTCTACTCTCTGATTCGATCATTAAAATTAAAATTTCTTTTTGATTAAATAGTCTCGTTTAACTTTAAAAAGGGAAACACATATTTGGAAACAAAACAGGGAATATATATATATATTTTTCCCATCCAGGGATTGAACCTTGTACCTGGAAAGCAGGCGCTCCACCGCTGAGCTACATTCGCCCCCCGTAAGGCAGAGTATTTCGAATGAACACGACGAGTTGCACGGAACATGCATTGAACGCACTCCTGCGACTCCGCGGAAGCAGGGGCCCAGGTGGTCCATGTGCCCGGGTGGCGGAAGTGTGGAGCCAGCGCAGCCAGCCTGCGCCAGCATCAGGACCCGAGCAAATCCATTCTCAAGGCTAAATAACAGGGTGTTTTTGCCTAACCTCCAAGGAAAGCCTGCTTGAGGGCACAGGAGGACCCCGCCTCCAGGGCAGAGCCTCCACGCATTAACACACCCTCACTTACCAGGAGCCCACAACTCACCGGGAGCCCACAGCCCAGGCTCCAGGGCGTCTTGGTGACTCAGCAAAGGACGCCCCACACAGGACGGGTCCTCCTTGGGGGTGGGCGTAGCTGAGAATAGCTGGAGCGAGTCTTGTCTTCCTGCCCCGGGCAGGCAGCGCAGATTAACCAAAGGGAGAACAACTGGTTCAGGGCTTTCGCTGGCAAATAAATAGCTTTCATCATAAGCGCATCATCAGATTGCAAAGTCAGGAATGAACAAACCGTGCTGGTCTCCTGGGCGTGCTGGAGAAACCTATCCTATCCCGTGGAAAGGGCGTGGTGGCTAAGGCCTGCAGTCTGGAATTCCATTAATTCCCACTCATTTCCTGCTCTAGGCATGGTCTCCAGCTGGCCCACGTGACCCCGTTGACTGCCCACCACCCACAGGTCACCTGCTCCGTTTCTCCTTCAACCTGTTCTCCCCGGACAGTCCTATTTATTCTCACCATTTCAACTCCGAGCTGTTATTTCCAAAATTGTAAGATACCCCTTTCATTAGTAACACCTGGGGAGGGAAGCCTGCTGGCACAGCCAAGCACGCCCGTCTCCGCGGATGAGAGTACAAGGCTCACCCGCGCCTCACAGCCCTACACGTGCTGATTGATCTTCCAGGGCACACGTCAAAGGCCTCCCCTCCTCGACGCTTTTTCTGACGACCTTCCCCAGGACTCACGGCTGCCCCGTTTTGTCCCTGCAGTACCGCGTGCGTGCTGCCACGCCTCCTAAGTCAGGATGCACGTGTGTACCCACTTCACACATTTCCCTCCCTCCCTCCCCCGGCTGTAAGTACCCTGAGGGCAGGGACCCGGGGTCCAAGCCCGGTGCCCAGCATCGATTCACTCTATAAATATTTACTGAAGACCTACTATGTGCCAGGCACGTTCTCAGGCTTGCACTTGTCTGCTAAACCATAATTTCTAGCAGGCATCAGTAGATGCTGCAGGAACACAGGGGACAGAGAATGAAGGGGACAGCCTCTAAGGCCCTTCTTTCTTAGACAGAGATGGGTGCTCGCAGGGCCTACACAGGCCAAGTTGTACACCATCGGTGGCCCAGGCTGTGGGTCCGACTTTAAGCCAGCTGTGGGTGGCTAAGGTGGAGAAAGAAGGGGATGAACTGAAATCTGAGCACAGGAGCTGGCATGACCCCTCTCTGTAGCCCCTCATCTTCCAAGTCCTTAGGCTCGCATTCGAGGCTGGTTGAGTTAAACTGAAAAACATCACCCAGGAGAACAGAGGTGGCTCAAGCGATTGAGCGCCTACCTCCCGCCTGGGAGGGCCCAGGTTCAATTCCAGAAGCCTCCTGAAAAAAAAAAAACAATAAGCAAAACAAAGGGAAAAACCAACTCAGGGAAGCGGATGTGCCTCAGGGGTTGAGCTCTGGCTTCGCATACGAGGTCCTGGGTTCAGCTCCCAGGCCCTGGTACAAAAACCAAACAAACTAACAAAGAATCTTCACTGAGAAATTCTAAGGAAGGGTGGGGATGGGAAGGAGAAGGCAGCTGCAAGGTGGGTGAACACCGTTGGCAAAGGCCGGCAGGCAGGAATGAATTTTAAGTTTCTTTCAAAGGGTTCAGACCTGGCTAGTCATCTCTTTGCTAGTGGAAATAAAACCCTTGTTAGGGGAAATAATGATGCATCAGCGTAAAAGCAGTGAACCCCTCCCCTCGTTTGGGCAGTTTCCCCGGTAACATCTGTGATTTATTTTGCATATATTAATGGGGTGGGGCAGTGGCCAGGGGCACAGCTCTCTGTACGTCTGAATCATCCTTGGGAAGTTTGAAACAATGAATACTAAATATTTTCCCAGTATCGTGGGGTCTTTTGTGTTGAAATCAAAATGGCAAAACCCCCCTGTAGGGGGAAACAGTCTGTACTGGCAACCAGCTGTGTCCCCTTGAAACAATGAACTGTAAGGCCCCGAGAGGACATTCCACAGGAGGGCCTGTGGCTATTAATACCCCCGGGGCTCGAAATGAGAGGGGGGTGGGAAGCTGTCCTGGGCAGTGCCGCGGCCCCCCTGGGGGGAATGGGGACTCAGGGTGGCCAAGAGGCTCCCCGAAGCCTGGGTTTGGTCCTGTCACTTTGCTGCGTGTCCTCGGGCCTCGTGGTGGAGTCACCTGAGCACTCTGGGCCTCTGTAAAATAGAGGACGGGGGTCCGTGGCCTGGAAAGGCCCTGTCCTTCCAGCCCTCCAAGCACTCCTCAGGGCCGGGGCCGGAGCGCGCGCTGCTCAGCTCGCTCAGGGGGGTGGGCCGCGGGCTTCGCCGACACGCGTGGGTGGCTCCCGCGTGCCGCGACCACGGGTGTCCCGGGCTGGGCCTAAAGGGACGGCACTTCCAGACTCGTCGTTCCTAGGCCAACTTTTAAAGGTCGGAGGAAAGTTGACCGCGGGGTGGGGGCGCCGGCGCCTCCTCCCCTTTAAGCGGGCGGCCCCGCGCTCCCCGGTTACCTGGCGCGGGGAGGGGCCGGGGAACTTCGTGGGTGTCGCTGGCGCGGCGCCGGGCGGGGGGCGCGGGCGGGCGCGGCGGCGCTGCCTCTGCCTGCGGGGCGCGGCCGGGGCTGCGCGCTCGGATCCGCCGGGCCGGCCCCCGCGCCCGGCCCCCGCGCCCGGCTCGGGCCCGGCCTGCGGGCGGAGGGCAGGAGGCGGGAGGAGGAGCGCCGAGGGGCGCCCGCCCAGCGCCGCGTTCCTCTGCCGAGCGGGAGCGGAGCGGGCGCGCGGCCCGGCGGGGAGCGCGGGCTCGGGCGCCGCCGGAGCCGGCGGCGGAGGAGCGCGGGGCGCGGCGGGCCGGCGGGGAGCGCGGCGCCGCCCGGCGAGCATGGGGCGCCCGGCGCCGAGGCCGCTGCTGCTGGCGCTGCTGGCGCTCGGTGAGTGCGCGCGGCGCGGGGCCTGGGGCGCGGGGCCGGGCGGGGCGGGCGGCGGGGGGCCGTCCCGAGCGGGGCGCCGATCCCCCCGGGCCCGCGCGCTGGGCAGGTCGCCGGCCCGCGAGGCCCAGCCTCGCCCCGCGGGGGGCTGGAGAGCGCCCGGGGCCGCCGCCCCCGCAGCCCTCCCTACCTGTTGGCGGCGGGGAGCCCGCTCACCTTGAACTCCCGGGCCGGAAGGTGCCCGCGGCCCCCGCGCGCGGCCCCGGCTGGAGGGCGGAAACCCGAGCCCGGGCTCCCCGCCCCGCCGCCGCCGGCGAGCCCCTGCGCTCGCGCCCACCCCGCGAGCTGCCCTTTCCGGGAGGGGGAGCACCCCCAGGCCTGCTTCCCCCACGGCCGGGGGCGGCCCCGAGCGCGCCGTGGAGAGCCGCGGGCCAGCCTGCCCGCATTCCCGCGCGGCCGGCTCCTTTGCCGCCGCCGCCCGGAGCCGTGCGGGGAGCCGCCGCCGGCGCGTGGACGCGGAGCCCCCGAGCCCCGGCTTCCCCAACTTTTCCTACCTGTTACTTCGCCTCCCCTTTCTGTCCCGGCCTCCCGCGCCCGGCGCCCCGGGTGCCCGCGCGGTCCTGGGGCCGGCGCCCTTCCCCGCCCCCAGGAAGCTTTGGAGCCTTTTCTTCCGTTTCCCACCCGCTCCCTGCACGGGCTCCATCTTCACGGGGATCCACGTGGTTTTCCGCACCAGCCACAGAAGGACCTGGGGCCTGCAGTGCCTGGCACCCCGGGCCTCGCCTTTAGTTGCTGGGCCACTCACGGATGCCTTCGGTCAGTGGCCCCCGGGACAACTCGAATCCTGCTTGGCGCTGACGGCGGCTCGCTTCTAAGCCCTAGGGAAGGCAGAGCTCTGCAGACTGCAGAGCCGGGGGGGTCTTCCCAGCTGCGTCGGGGCACATGGCTCCTTCCACTTATGTCCCGGTGGAGGGCGCCCAGGGGAGGCCTGCGTAGCCTCTCCCCTCGGGCTGACCCAGCCCCTGGACTGCTGCTGCTGGCCCACCGGGCTTTCTGGCTGCAGCTGTGTTTTCTTCTTCACCTCTGAGGGTCCTTCTCATTTCCTAAGGGCTCATCCAGCCGCCTGCCTTCAGGTACCACCTGTATGCAGAGAGCTCCCAGCCCTTTCCCTTAAACTCCCGGCATCTCTTCTGTGGTCTCTGATCCTAGTGCTTTTAATCTTCCCCTTCCACTCTGGGACCCTTGTAAGTCCTGTTTGTTGCATGCTGCGGGAGATAACCTACACCCGTTAATTGATTCATGTGTTTCAGGAAAGCAGGGCTACGACCTAGGGTTGTGCACTGCACAAATCTTGGAGCGGCTCTTCATTTCATAGTCTGTGTGATTGAGTCCCCTAGAGCTGTGCAGTGCGCAACCTGTGTACCAGTTAAGAGGCTGGGGTGAGGTGGAAGTTTGAAAAGAATGCCCTTGAGTAACTATGGTAAGGAAGAAAAGGGAAAGGCGCCAAGGAGAGGCTGGCAGAAGCCAGCAGAAGTGAGGAAAGACAGCTTGGGGAGGTCTCGGTTCTACACCAGCGGGTCCTGCCCTGGCCGGACGTTTCGTGTCGGCTCCACACAGGGAATTTCTGCAGTGCTGTTGGCGAGCGCCTTTTCTTCCCACCGTTGTCTGAATTTGATGGTCCACATCATAGCTGCGCCCACAGACTCTCACGCCTGTGGTTGCAGGCTTCCTCTAGGAAGCCCTTCCTGTTTAAGGCACTCGAGCCCAGCACTGGTCCTGAACCTTAGCAGGGCCATCCGCAAGGTCGCGCTTCCTCCCGTGTCGCAGCCTGGACGTGACCTTGGCGTCACTGCTATCTTTGCCACCTTCACGCAGTGCCTCCGTTCTGTGCGTTTTCCTAGCACGGGCTCATGCTTCTCCCTTCTTTCCGCTTCTGCATCTGCCGCCCTAGCCCAGTCCCCGTAGGGGGTGGCTTCTGCCCTCTTCCTGGTTGACTTTCTCGGCTCATCGCTTTTCTAAAGGATCACTTTTTTGGGGTTCCTGCTTTTGTTCGTTGGTTCCTTATGTTTTCCTTGTGTTCCTTCCCCCCTTCTTCCCCATCCCCACCCCTAACCTTCACTGGTTCAGACCCTTCATTCTAGGTAAGCTGCTCGCTATTCTTTACATGGACTATATTAGAACCTTCCGGCCCTTCCGTTTCGGGGGGCCTTGGGATGTGCCCTCCTCCTCCCCTCTCCTTGCCTGTGCATTTCCATTAGTCCCTAAAATGCACTTCATGAAGCGTGCTTAAGTCCACCCGCTGCCGTCACTCCAGTACCTACTCGGCCTCGCAGAGCAGGCTGTCCCTTCCATTACCTGTGCGCGCCCTGTCTTGTCCGTCCATTTCATACGGCATTTCTCAAGTGCCCACTGTGCCCCTAAGAGTGCATTCAGTACGGGCAACTGCAGACAAATGCCCGGGACGCAGCTCCTCGAGTGGGCGGACCCTGAGACAGCTCCCTGGGCGGCAGAAGGGAGTACCTGACAGAGAGACCAAGTTCCGGGGGGAAGTGGAGAGGGTGATCCCTTGACGTGAGGACTGGGGCTGGCTCTGCTGAGGAGCTGGGCCTTGAGAATAAAGACAGTTGAAAGGAAGAGCGAAAGGGTTCTCTGGGCTCCGGGGAGGACAGAGTGGCTGAGTGAAAGCTCGTGGTTGGTTCCCACCCGGGGCTTGAGTTCCTGGGCCTGGAGCGGGAGGAGGATGCAGTGAGGGAGAAACCGCAGGCTCCGCGGCCTCCTAGAAGCCGGGGCCACGGGGCGTGGGCGTGGACCCGTGGGGGCTGCCGGGTGGCCCGGGCTTCTCCGGGCGCAGTACTTACTTAGCACGTTGTCATCTTCTGTTCCCTCATCTGACTCCTACCCAGGTGGTAGCCCCTTGGGGCGGGGACCCCCTTGTCGGTCTTGCTTACTATAGTACCCCCTTACTAATAGGCTGCGTGGTGCATGGTCGGCATTTGATAAATACTGGCTAGCCTTCTGAATAAATACATACTTGTCCCTTTATCTGTGAGCAGTAAATAGCCACTGAAGGTTTGCAGGGGAGGGAGGAGAATGGGACACAGTGGCACGTGTTGGAGGAGGACAGCTCTGGCGTCGGTGTGGAACGTGAATTGGAGAGTGGCAGCCACAGTGGTTGTGGAGAACGAGTAAGATGTGCTGTCACTTCGTGTCTTTATTTTTTAAAATCCCTCAGACTAGGTTTTAAGTTACAAACGTCTCGCATCTCTATTTCAAAGTTATAATAATGCGGAAGGGTGCTGTATTAATTAGGAAGGCGACGCTGCTCCGATAGACTCAGCGCCCAGCGATTCAGACAGCAGGAGGCCCGGGGCTGTTTGGGATGGGGGTGGGGGCACCAGCCCTGCCCCACGCCCTCACCCCGGCTGCCGGGCTCCGCCGTCCCCAGCCCGTGGCTTCCAGGACCGGTGGTTGTGCTCCGCGCTGCTGCAGCCCCGAGAAGCTAGCGGGCGCCCGGGGGAGGCGGTGCGGCAGGCCGCGGGCCTGAGTGTGGCAGTGGCACCCGGCATCCACGCATGGAGTGTCGAGTGCCACGCTGCACCAGCCCCCGGGGAGGCAGGGCAATGCCGGGCAGCCGTGTGCCAGCCCCCGCGGGAGAAGGGAGATCCGGGTGGGAAGCCAGTAGCCGCCAGCGGGGAAGGAGGTAAGGAGAAAGGAAAACAGGCCCCTCCGCCGTGGCCGCTCCCACGCGGCGTGTGTGTCTGTCTGTGCAGTGCTCTGCCTGCTCCTTTCTCAGAACTGCTTCGCAGGAGCCAGCACCTCGTAGGCACCGAGTAATAATAGCTACTATTTATAGCGTGCAATTCAAGTGACAGGCTCTTACCTCCATTCTCTTACTTAATCCTCACAGCAGCACCTGGAAAGAAGCGCTGTTATATCCCCCATGTCACAGATGAGGAAACTGATGCCAGATCAGCGAAGCGACTTACCCAGGGTCAGGTCGCTACTCCAGAGCCGGGCGGAATTTGATCCCAGGTCTCCCTCTTGCTTCTGCGGAGGAAATGCTGGCTGGGGTTGGCCGTGACCTTGTGCTGTGTGCTCCTTGAGACTGGTCTAGGAGAGGAAGGATAATCGTGGTTTGAAGGCAGAAGCACAGCTATGTTTGGGAGGGCTTAAGGTGACCACGGCCCAGACACCGTTCCTGAAGTGGCAGGTGATTCTTGGAGGAGCGCCCTCGCAGGGCCCCGCGTCTGCACGGAGGAAGGGGGCTGAACGCGAGCACGAGGCCGGCTGGCAGGAGGATCCCTTCTGAATCCACCCAGCCTAACGGGCTTTGAGGTGCCGTGGCCTTCAGAGAGTGCTTGGCACTCATTTTAGCCTTGTTAACAGAATTCCTGTATCTGCCAGGCTGATGAATGCCTGCCCTGGCTGTAATTATTCTTATTAGCCTGCTGAATAGGAGCTCTCCTTGTCACTGGCCATTCCTTACGAGGCCGCGGGGCTGGTGGGCATTTAGAGGACTACTTTGTTTTAGTGATGAGCTGCTGAGCTGCCGTTTCCCCTCTAGATTGTGCACTTTCCTATTGGCGCTGCGTCTGGCAGCTAAATAAGGTGTGTGCTTGTCTGTGTGTGCGCCTCACTTTTTCAGATGAGGTTGGGGGAAGCTGTCAGTGCAGTTCATAACTGTTCAGTTTAATTGCGTTGGTTTCTTAAAGGCACGGTAACAAGGCCACTTGACTCTGCTTGGGGAAAATAACTTGGCACCGGCAAAATTTCTTCCTAATTTATCGTACAGAAAAGGTGAGGCGCTGCGGTTGGCGCAGTCGGTGGCTGTAGATGTTGGGCGCTCTTTCCCCACGCCAACTGTGGTCTGGGAAGCCACGGCATCCCGCCCAGTCGGCAGCCGTCGTGCCCCAGCAGCGTGAGATCCAGTGGACCAGAGATGACAGCGCTGTAAACCGGGCATCCGTTTGTGTTCTTCGAATGCTGATTTTCCCCACACTACTCCCTAAGTGTTTGTGCTAGATGATGGAGTCACTAAGCAGCATGATTCAAGTTTAAATATGATGTTCTGGCACTTTAATGGCATCCTGTTTCACACCTTGATAAGCAGAGAACGTGAAGGCATTTGCATCTCTTGGGATATTTCAGGGAAGTACGGCTGCAAAGTCTAGGGTGAACTTGACTTAGAACCAGGAAGAGCAGCAGTGTGCTTAGGGGTCCCAGGCACAGCTCAGAATGTGTGCTGCCTTTGAATCCTAATAAAGTAAGGCAGTGTGTGGACAGGTGGGTTGCTTCTCAGATCTTAAAAGCGAGACCAAGCCAAGGAGGTCCTGCTAACGGCTCTTCCTTGTTCTCATTTGGGTGGGAAATTGGCCAGAACTTCCCAGCAGAGCACCATGGCAAGGGACCGTAGGGCCTCAGGTGGGCGGTACATGTGCCGCTGCACAGACGCCGGCGGCTCCCACTGGCCAGCGCCGCCTTTGGACGCCCCATTTACCCAGAGAGCCATGCAGATGCTGTCGTCTCCTGTCTGCTGGGGTTCCAGGAGGATAGGCAGCCCCGCCTTTCACCTGGGAAGCGCAGCCCTTCACCCCAGCCTTGGGGCGGGCTGTTTGGAGACTGGCAGGTGCGCAGCTCAGACGATAGGATGAGTTGCTCGTTCATTTGTTCCTCGAGTCTTGAGCCAGTGCCCACCCCTCCATGCCACGCATTTTTCTGAGTGCTGGGGGTTCAGCAAGGAAGAAAGCAGGCTCCGCTCTGCCCTGAAATGCTGGGACAGGACGCAGTAGATGCCCTGGAGGGTGGTGTCTGAGTCCAGCCCTGCCCGGATGACGGGGAGAAGGCCAAGGACTGGCCCTTGGGGACGGCTGCGACCAGGAGCAGGACAGAGAAGAGACAGCGCGGAAGGAATGGCCAGGGAGGTGGGAGAGGAGCCAGGAGAGGGTGCCGTTGGGAGCCTCCCGGGGTGGGTGCGGGTGGAGCTGGTAAAAGAGGGGTGGGTCAGAGGCTGCTGCACACCGGAAGACACAGACCAAAGAGAAGACCTTGGCTCTGGAGACTAAATTGTGGTGATCGTTAGGAGAAAGCCCCATCACGGAGGGACAGGAGGGAGTGGGGGGAGGAGCTCCGTGAGCACAGCCAGCGTAGCCCACTCTTCCGAGGGTGCCACCAGGAGATCACGGTGGCAGCGGGGCCAGGCCCCTTGAGCAGGAACCAAGGGGCCTCCGAGGCCTCCAGGGGCCCTGGGAGACTGCAGTGGAGAGGGGGCTCGAGAGGGACCAGCAAGGACCACCGCTGGGCGCGGCCCCAGGGAAGGCGGACTCAATGGAGGCCCTGGCCTTGGCGAGTGGGAGACAAGGCAGAGGTGGGGGCGGTGCGGGTGTGAAGTCGCTGCGCCCCCAAGGGTGGCCGCAGAATCCCCGACACCAGCTAGACCTCTGTGTGTTCCCATCCATTCTCTGCACATCTTAAAAACCTCCCCTCGTCTTCCTCTGGATGTCTTTTTCCATGTGGATGGGTGGAATTAGCCTACTCTTCCATATGGATGGGTAGGATTAGCCTACTCTTCCAAATGGATGGCTGGGATTAGCCTACTCTTCCATGTGGGTGGCTGGCATTAGCCTATTCTCTGTGTGGGTGACTGGGATTAGCCTACTCTTCCATGAGGGTGGCTGGCATTAGCCTACTCTTCCATGTGGATGACTGGGATTAGCCTACTCTTCCATGAGGGTGGCTGGGATTAGCCTACTCTTCCATGTGGGTGGCTGGGATTAGCCTATTCTCTGTGTGGATGACTGGGATTAGCCTACTCTTCCACGAGTTTGGCTGGGATTAGCCTACTCTTCTGTGTGGATGGCTGGGATTAGCCTACTCTTCCGTGTGGATGGCTGGGATTAGCCTACTCTTCCATGTGGATGAGTGGGAACTATGTTGGAGTCTTGGGCTGTTTGGTGGTCTCCAGTGTAGGGATTTTTGGGGGGCTTTTTAGAGCCCACATTTTCTCATTCCTGTCTGCTTAGATTTCAGTAGTTTGATTTACAAATTAACCATTATATGTGTGACTCAAAACGATCTGTGCCCTTTATAACCTTCCCACACCAAACCCCTAGTTGAAAATCACTGTGTAGAGAAAAACACTGAGGTTCAGGCTTTGGGATTAGCCCTCTGTTTGAATCCTGGCTCTTAGCAGTGGGAACCTGCTAGGGACCCCGCCTTCCCTCCCTCCTTCCTTCCTCCCTAAACCATTTTAAACCACTTCCATGTGTAAAATTGAGTGGTATTAATCACCTTCACAATATTGTGCCACCACCACCACCATCCATTGGCAAAACTTTTTCTTCACCCTAAACAGAACCTCTGTACCCGCTAAGCAATAACTCCCCATCCCCCCCTACCAAAGTCCTTGGTAATCTCCAGTCTCCTTTCTGTCTCTATGAATTTGCGTATTCTAGGTATTTCCTATCAGTGCAGTCATACAATAGTTGTCCTTTTGTGTCTGACTCATTTCACTCAGTCATGATGTCTTCAGGACTCATCCATGCAGTAACATGTATCAGAACTTCGTTCCTTTTTGCAGCTAAATACTGTTCCACTGTGTGTATACCACCTGTTGTTCATTGGCCACATTTCTTAACTTCTCTGGCAAAGGCCATGAGCAGAGTCAGGGCTGGAGGAGGGCAGGCGAGGGCTGAGCTCCGTGGGAAGACAGCACGTGTTGAGCAGACGGTGAGCCGGGCCTCACGACTTCAGCCTACGGAGTTTGGCAGCCTGGGAGCGGGAGGGAGGGACGTGGTGTGGTCTTGCCATGGGATGAGAGTGGGAGAGTAAAGGACAGAGGGATCTAGTGCTGGTGAGAACCTCAGAGACAAGGCTGGCCTGTAAGTCCAGGTGGGGTAGGCAGGTGAGTGAGGGGGAGTGGAGCTGCAGGGGCTGATGAATCTGCCGAGGATTGAGGGACTAGAGGGTGTGAAGAGGGTGAGAAGGCATCTAAAGAGGGCCAGGGGAGGAGGTCGGCGAGACAGAAGAGGTCAGGGTCAAAAAGGGAGAGCTTCTGACTTGGAGGGTTTGGAAGTTGAAATCTGGCGGTGGTGCTAGGCTGTGTGGGCAGTAGCCAAAAGAAGGATCATCTGGAGTTTTCTTTTGTCGCTTATTCCATTTGATGAATTTAGCCCTAATATTGATTAGAATGGGCCTGAGTGGACAGAGACAACAGTGAAACGCTTTAGAAGCATTAGCCCCAGGTGCTTTTTAAAAGACTTACTTTATGTATTTATTTCTTCCCCCTTGTTGTTCTGTGCTCACTGTCTGCTCTCTGTGTCTGTTCGTTGTGTGCTCGTCTTCTTTTTAGGAGGCACTGGGAACCGAACTGGGGACGTCCCACTTGGGAGGGAGGTGCCCACTGGCTTGACCCACCTCCGCTCCCCCCAGTGCTTTTAGGAAAAAGATGGTAACCCGTGACTAAGGTGATTGGAGTTTGGGGGACAGGTATGCTGGGAAGGAACCAATCGGGATTATTTTCTCCCCCAGTAATAGCGACCCCTTATATTTAGCACTTATTTTGTGCAAGGCACTCCACTTTCCATAGGTGGACTCATTCAGTAGCCCTCCTAACCCCATGCTATAGGTACTGCTATTACCCCCATTTGATAGATGAGGAAACTGAGTCACAGAAAGGTGGCTCTCCTACTTGAGGGCACACAGAGAACGGCAGAGCTGCTGGGATTCACATCCAGGTGTTCTGGCTCCAGGTGTGGGCTCATACCTGCGCCACCCTCTTCTGCCTCTGTGAGTCCAGATTGTTCAGCATCAAAAGATATCTTCAAACACGTGGGAGGAAATTGATATCATTAGCAAAAATCTGGTAACATTGGTTTCCTTGTCTTTTCGGACAGGAGGCTTGGATTCTGGCTGTAGTTACTCCCCTCGCTGGTTCTGTGACCTTGGACAAGTTGCTCAGTAGCTCCTAGTCCCCGTAACATAAGGGGTAGGGCTAGCTGATCCCAAAGGCCCCCTTCGTCTCCAGCACTCCTCGCATCCATGCTGACCCCCGCTGCCGGCCATGTGGGCTGCTGGCCCAGCCCCAGCTGCCCGGGCGCCTGGCCCACCTTGCCGAGCTCTCCTGCCCTCCGCCCGTGCTCCGTCCTCGCGGCTGCCTGGCCCCTCCTCCACCGAGGGGTGGGTGCCGAGGGGGGATCTTGGAATTGCTTGTTCTGTCCCTGGGTCAGCAGCTCCTTTCTCACTCCAGCTCCTTTCCTGTGCTGTGAAGGGTGGGCATTTCCACCAGTTCTCCAGGTTACGGAAGTGCCCTGCACTAGTTTCCCAGAGCTGCTCTAGCAAAGTACTGCAAACGAGGTAGCTTAAAACCGATTCTCTCGTAGTCCTGGGAAGCTGGAAGCCTGAAATCAAGGTGTCAGCTGTGGAGGCACTGGGGAAGTGCCGTCCCGGCCTCTTCCCAGCCTCTGGAGGTTGCCGGCAGTCTTGATGCTCTTGGCTTCTACCTCCATCGCTCCGGGTCCTGTGTAGTCTGTTTAGGCCCTTTTCCCTCTGTGTGTGACTCTGTGTCCTCTTCCTCTCTTACAGGGACGCCAGTCACTGCATTTAGGGCCCGTCTTAACTAAGAATGGCCTCATTTTAACTGCTCACATCTGTAAAGATGCTCTTTCCAAGGAAGGTGAACAGGTGCTGGAAAGGACATGGATTTGGGGGTATGCTGGAATCTAGCACGTGTCCTCACTACCAGGGTAACTGGGCTGTCAGGCAGATTTGGGGGGAAAGTCAGGGTTCCCCAGAAACAGTAAAACCAATAAAGCATTTCTGGCGGACAGGCTGTTTCTTGTAGTTTGATTGAGGATGTCAGCCTTGAGTAAGCTGGTTCAGTAATCAAGTGTCAACGCTCCGGCAGTGGGGCTCGTGTTCTCTTCCACGTTTAGCCTGTGAGTGCTGGAAGAGCCTGGTAGATGGCTGTGCCCTGTGGGCTCTCCTTTTCCTTAAACATTCCAGATCACTGCAGGATGAGATGCAGGCATCTGGAGATACGTCCAGAAAGCGACACTCCTTTGGATTTTATAACACTCCAATCAGTGGCCTTAATTGATCAAGAAATGCGTTCCCAGTGTTTGGGGACCTCCTTTCTCTGCAGTACATTTTTTGTAGGCGGTACCAGGGATTGAATCCGGGACCTTGTACATGGGAAGCAGGCGCTCAACCACAGCTACATCTGCTCCTGGGACCTCCTTTTATTCCCCTTCGTCTGAAAGGGAAAGTTTGAACTGGTGTTGGACACAGTCCCAATGAAAAGGACACGTTCTGGGAAACCCGCAGTGTTGGTAGCAGTCTGCATTCACAGCCTCAGTCCCCACTGCACGTGGGCTGCTGCCCGCCTTCCCTGGCTCCCTTGTGGTGCTGCTGCTGCTGCTGCTGCTAAGCCCCGTGCTGTTATCTCGCTCATCTTGGATGCCAGTGTCCTTGAGGCTTACCAAAAATCCTCTGGCAGTCAGTTCTGGGGGGCGTTTGAAAGAGCTGGCTATCTTGTGCTGTCCTGGAGATAAAGTGGTGATATTTGATGCCTTATAAATGCCCTGCCTCTCTAGGATGCGCTAAGAACAGAATGTTAGCTGAGTTGGGGTCTGTCTAGTACACTGCCACTGCCACTTTACTTATATTGCAGTGGGGAGTAGGGAAAAAAAGGCACAACAATAACAAAATAACAAAACAAGTTTGGCTCAGATACTCATTTTTCCGTTTACTGAAGGTTGGCACATCCACACGGTTTCTTCTTTATTAGAAGACATTATACTCCATCCTCTTTGGCTGGCAAATCCCTACAATAATTTCCAGGTTGAGAACACAGCGCTGAACATTGGTCCCTGAGTGGCCAGGGCTCGGAACCTGAACTCATGAAAGAGGAATTACCATCTGGGGCCTGCTGTGGCCCACAAGAGTCAATACTTAACATGGTTAAAAAAAAAAAAAGAAAAACCACCCGCAGAACTCTGGATTGGCTTTAGAATCAATCTATGGACGATTTAATTACATTTACAGAACAAAATGTAGATTTGGAACAAAGGCGTAGCTTATGGACGTTAGAAAGGGGTGAGAGAGGAGAGGCAGAGGGAAGAGGCACCTGTTAGCACCATCTTACATGCAGAGTCAGGAGGTACGTCTACAGTCGGGGCACAGGAAATAGAAGGTACTATGGTAGCAACAGAAAAAAGAAGGACCCCAGGGCCCAGCAGACTGGCCGGTGGTGGGTGCTTTGTAATGTTAGTTGACGTGAACTGTCGCTGTGACCTTGGAGGAGTAAAGAAGTTGCGGCCAACTATGACTACGCTGCAAGACGAGGCCTTCGTCCTGTACCTTGGGTCCCGTCTTGTTAACATCGGCATCTGTTGTTCCTGGCGTTCTGAGGGCAGCAGAATGGTCTGTAGGTGTTTTGTTGTTGTTGTTTTTTTTGAGGTACCAGAGCGGGGAATTGAACCCAGGGCCTCATACGTGGGAGCCTGGTGCTCAGCCACTGAGTCACACCGGCTCCCCTGAGTCGGCTTCTTCGTTTGTTTGCTTGTTGTTTGTTTGCTTTCAGAAGGCACCGGGAACCAAACCCAGGACCTCCATTGTGGGAAGTAGGTGCTCAACTGCTGGCCCACATCGGCTCCCCTGCAAGTGCTTGTTAAAGGTCTGAGTGGTTGACTTATTAGATGGCTATGCGAGTGGGCATTGTCAGAATGACAGGGATGAAATGGAGGCCAGGAGGTGATGTGAAGGAGCTCCGTTGGGCAGGTGGGACAGGGGCAGGTAAAGCATGTCAGGTGTGAAGATGATGGGCGTGGCTTCTCAGAGGTGGGGGAGATAACCGGCCAGGTTGTCCTCCCATTCGGGGATTGGCTGGCTTGAGCTGGAAAAGCAGGAGGGGCCTCAGAGGATAAGTATATTAAACCCTGGGGAGGGGGTTGGTGGAGAGGAAGTGTGTGAACAGGTCCTCAGATCCCACACTGGGGAGTCCTGGGGCTCCCAGGGAGCCAGCCTGCCCAGTTAGATGACAAGTCAGGCCATAATGTGTTTCAGGTGGTGCTTCTACAGGATGACAGCTCAGGAAGCAATTCCTGACGCTCCCCTTAGGTCGTTTTTCAGAGCATTTCTTCCACTGACTATCACCTGATGGGGACCACAGACCAGGTTTAGGGGAGGAAGGAGGATTTTTAGTTGGTTTCCTGTGGAAAGGCGGTTTTAAGCCATCACGTGATCTATTCATTGGAGTCCCACTTTAATAACAGTTTATTCCTCAAGGACGTTGATCCGAAACGCTGAGATGAGTCCAGAAAGCTCAGTGCATGCCTGGCTTGTGAGTAGCTGGGCGAAGGGGCTCTTACCCCACCTTGAGAGCGTCACAGGCGCAGCAAGGTGCCATCCACTGCCGCCCGTGGCTGTGGCCCCGGGTGGTGAGACCGAGTTAGCTTACCACCCGCCTGAAGGTGGCGGTCCCGCGGAGGACGTGCGTTTGAGCCTACGAAAGTGGCAGTCATCTGGCAAGCTCTGCGTTCCGTTAAATGTGTTCATTTAAGGCCTTCAGGCCTCAAAACCCTTTGTGAAAGCACATGAAAACTAAGCCCACAGTCAAGTTTGTTTTTTTTTTAAGGAGGTCCCAGGGATTGAACCGGGACCCCGTTCATGAGAAGCAGGCGCTCAAACCCTGAGCTACACACACCTGCTCCCCGTAGTCAAGTTTTGACGACTCCTTTTCCGTGGCGTTTTCCCCAGCATCCCGCACTCTTGGAAATGCCATATGTGACCTTTACACACACTGCCTCCCTTTGGTTCTCGTTTGCCCTGGAATTGTTGCCAACTGTTTGATCATTTTGCTCTCAAGTCAAGCTCCACTTCCCGGGAGAGGTGAGAGCGCTCTCTGGCCCGGAGGTGCGGCTAGCGTGGCCGGGCTGGCCGGCGCCTCTGTTGTCGCGCTCATCGAGCCACGTCCTTTCCTTAGAGCACGGCCGTCCTTTTGTGCTCCTGTGCTCGGTTGTCTGGCTCACCCCGGACTGGCAGCGGGGCCCCGTCTGTTCCCCATCAGTATGAACTCAAGTCTGATGATGAAGTGATGCGTTTAGAAGGCCTGTGAGTGAATGACTGTCCATCATCTGCACACATAACACGAGCTTAACATGCAGGTATAAAATCTGCTCTAGCGCCAGCCTTTACTCGGAGCGGGGCAGCAGAGGTTCTCTGTGCTTTCTGACCCCATAGTACGTGCACTGTCTTTTTTGTTTTGTTTTGTTTTTTGCTTCTGTCACAGTATGTCAAAAAGAATTGCTTGTGATGTCATTTCTAAGATAGAGGTTTGGGGGGTAAATGAGGAGAAAATGAAGTCTGCACACTGAAAAGAAGGGATGAGAAAGCCCTATCCTTCCTCATGTGGATTTTCTTCTGTTTTTTTTTCCCCTTGGCAGCTTGTGTGGAAAACACAATAATCCTTGGCTTCTCCGGCCCCTCCACCCCTTCCTTCCTTTGTGGGGTGAACACAAACTTCCCTGTCTCCAGCTGGCACCCTCTCCCTTCCTGGGAGTCGTCTTGGTTATCCACATGCTGGAAAAGCCGGCGTCCTCAGCTCCAGTGCGTGCTGCAGGTGCCCCGTGGTGGCTGCTGTGGTCCACTCCTGGGGTGTCTGCTTGTTGTTGCTGCTCGAGCACGCAGCCGGCTCTGACCTGCGTCTGGAGGGGCGCTGGTGCCGCTGCCCCCGGCGTGTGCCTCGTTGTGCTGCCTCCCTAGCTCAGAGCTGTTATTTGTATTCTTCCCTGTGCCAGGCAGTAGTTTAGAACTCTGGGCACATAAAGATGTGGACGCAGCCCCTGGACTCCTGCAGCTTGCATTCTAGCTGTAGAGGCATGACATACACTCTGGAAGAGAGGAAGCACGGGAGAAGAGCTCAAGGATTGTTAGAGACCAAAAAAAAAAAAAATGCTGTAGGTTTAAGCAGGGGCTCGTAACCCTTTTTTGTTCCACGGTCCCCTTTCCCAGTCAGGTGAAAACTGTGGACCCCTTACTAAGTCCACACTATACTGCAGATTATTATTATTTTATAAAGACTTATTTTATTTTATTTCTCCCTTTGTTGTTGGCATTTGCTGTGTCTGTTCATCTTCCTTATTTCCTTAGGAGGCCCTGGGAACTGAGCCCGAAATTGAACTCCGATGTGGGAGGGAGGCGCCTGATCGCTCCAGCCACCTCTGTTCCCTGGCTTGTCGTAGTTTTCATTATGTTTTCCTTGCGTCTCTTGCTAAGTTGTTGCATCAGCTCACCGCGCCTGCCCGTCCTGCCGGCTCACTGCCTTCTGTAGGAGGCACTGGGAACCGAACCAGGGACCTCCCGTATGGTAGGTGGGAGCCCAATCGTTTGAGCCACATTCGCTTCCCGATATATACACGTATATATGGGTTTTTTTAGGTACTGAGGCCAGAAGTTGAACCCTGGAAGCTGGTGTTCAACCACTGAGCCACGTTGGCTTCTCTTATCCTGCACATTATCTAATAAATAGGTCACACCCGCACCGACATGTCCCCACAAGAATAGTGTTTCTTTGAATTTAAAACCCCCGTTTTAGAGCAGAGGGTGGGCATTCGGGGCTACTTAGGCAGAGGTGCTTTTGCAGGAAAAGGAGCTGACGTGCTCCTCTACCAGTGCGCACCCCTCTTCCTGTTTAAGTGTCCTTCAAGGCTCTGGATTCCCGTTTGGATTAGAAGCCTGCCGCCAGGACCCCGAACACCCAGAAGCTGGGGTCTCTAACCGCAGGGCAGAATGGTAGTGGACCCTGATGGGGCAGAATTCCGGCTGGCACGCTTAAGACGGTGTCGCTTCCCGAGGTGCTGGGGACTTGAGGAGGGGCGTTTCTGAAGTAGGGGGATGCAGTGACTCCTGTTCGCACACCTCGACGATGACCCCGAGGTCAGTTCTGGCTCCCAGATCCGGGAAGCTCCTGGAGGTAGTGGTGATGGCAGCCACTCGCTCGCCAGTTCCCTGAGCGAGGGATGGGGGACGAGCCACAGGGTCACCACCTAGCAGCTTGGGGTGGCCGTGCTGGTGGCCTGGCGTGTGCTGAGCTGGGGTGGGGCCCCAGCTGGGGGAAGGATCTGGAAAAGCTTCAGCAGTGAGGACTCGCTGTGCACACATTGGGTCTGTTTTTTTTTTTTAAGAATTCTTACTTATTTCTCTCCCCTTCCCCCCCACCCCAGTTGTCTGTTCTCTGTGTCTATTTGCTGCGTCTTCTTTGTCCGCGGCACGGGAATCTGTGTCTCTTTTTGTTGCGTCATCTTGCCGTGTCAGCTCTCCGTGTGTGCGGCGCCATTCCTGGGCAGGCTGCACTTTCTTTCACGCTGGGCAGCTCTCCTTACGGGGCGCAGTACTTGCCCGTGGGACACCCCTGTGTGGCAGGGCACTCCTTGCGCGCATCAGCACTGCACGTGGGCCAGCTGCACACGGGTCAAGGAGGCCCGGGGTTTGAACCGTGGACCTCCCATGTGGCAGACGGACGCCCTAACCACTGGGCCAGGTCCGCCGCCTCATTGGGTCCTGATGAGCAGTACGTTTCTGTCTGGCAGAGGAGGCGTGTGTAATTTGTTTCAGGTAGAGAGAACGGCACCAGTCAAGAAGCATACCCATTTGTAAGGACATGGTAGCCTTTAAGGAATGAAGAGAACTGTTTGTGGCTGGTGTGGAGAGTTGAGTTGTTTGGTCTTTAGTGGGAAAGGGGTGAGATTAGAGAGAAAAGCTGTAAGATTGTGAAGGGCCTTGGGTGTCACCTGAGGAGTAAGCCCCATGGAGTAGGGGAATTGCTGTTTTTTTTTTGGCCTAGATTCCCTGGAATACTCTTAAGTCCCTCGTTTCCTTTGTTTTCTTAATGTTTTGGAAGATTCTCCAAGTCCTTTCTTTACGGCTTTTCGGTGAAGCGGCTCTGCTCTGCCATCCTGATCAGCCTGGCCCTTCGCGAGGTGCTGGCTCATCAGCTTCACCTGCTGGTCTGGGTCTGCACACAGTAGGTGTCCAGCGAAGACTTGCCGAATGAAAGAACGGAATGTCAGATTGTTATAAAAGTTTTTTTTTTTTCCTTAAAGAGCATGTGGACCCAGAGCTCTTTTCTCTTCAATTCCTTGCAAGCCAAACAATGTCACTCACCAGGGACACGTGAGCCCCACCGGGGGAGCTGGGCACGACGCCTGCCAGTGTCCAGGGCAGGCTTAGAGCGTCATCGGGGAAGAGGGACGGATGGGGAAAAGGAAGAGCAGAAAGGGGTGTAGCAAACAGTAAATTAGCGGGGAGGTGACAGAGCTGTCCCAGGTAGGGGCAGGGGAGCATCTCACCAACAGTTTTCTCAGGGGCTTATCATGCCCACACGAGAGTTTAAATCCAGTTTGAATCTATGTACCCAGTGGCCCCGCCCCCTCATTATCTCTAAACTGGAGGCTGAAAGGCGGACCAGGTGTTCCCACAGAACTTGGCAGGCTGCGTCGGCCAAGCCAGGGAGAGGAGTGAAAATGGCTGAGAGCGAGGCATGCAGGGCAGTGCTTGGGCCTCCAGCAGCTGTTAATTTTATAGATTGCTCTGAAATAATCCTTGTAGATAGATCTTGCCTCAGCTTTTTCTGTCTGTGGTCCTTGGACAGAGTTGTTTAAATCATTTCATGGTTATTGAATTATTTTGGCTCCTCACCAGTGTAGATTGCCTCAAAGTGGTTTTTGCATCTCCTTTGTTGATGTTGTTGTTTGGTCATATTACTTCTCCGAACCCCAGTTTCCTTATTTAATCCTTTCAAGGTTGAGTATTAAATCATGTGAACATGATTTGCAAACTGCAAAGCAAAACCATAAATGTCAGTGTGGTTTTTATCAATTACCGAGTCCTGAAGGGCAGAGTTGTCTACTCAGAGCTTAGTTGACTGTTATCAGCTAGGGTTCCATCAGAGAACTGCACCCACTGTTATTATGTGGCCTAAGGCATTTCTTAGAGGGGTTCGGCCTTACACATTATGGGAGGAGCTGGGGAAGGGAAGTTCTGGTGGGGGAGTTGGAGGCCAGGGAAGGACCACCGACAGCCCTCCTGAAGATGGCAAGGGTGGACAAGGCTAAGCTGGCGGAGGAATCTGGGAGCCAGGCAGAGAGAGACTGAAGGGAGGCTGGCGTGGGCCTGTGGAAGGGTTCCGGCCTCTTCACAGCCTCACGTCTGAGTTTGCAGCCAAGCGTCTGCTGGTCTTGGGGTCCTGTTGGTCAGTACGGAGGAAAAGAGGCGCACTAAGAAAAGTGAGGAGAAGCCGACCCTTACTGTCACCCACTGGTGTGTCTACGTCTCTTTCGTCACCTTTAACTGTGATGACCCCCTGAACGTGATGCCCGCTACCGGACGTCCACCTCCCAGTTCTCTCATGAATTTCTCTTTAGTCCAGGGGCTCTTGACCTTTTTTGTTCCAAGGACCCCTTTGGCAGTTGGGTGAAAACCAAAGACCCCTTCTCAGAATGTAGCAGCAGATAATTCTATGACATTCAACATCAGCTTGTCTTTAAATTTTAGGGTTATTCAAAATTATGTTTTACAACTTGCCCATAATTTCAATACCTGATAACCTAGCACGGTTCAATGTCTGTTCGAATGGGTCATTTCTGGCAACTGTTTAGAAATTCGAGTTTTCCCACGGCGTCATTAAACCATCTCCGCCATCCTTATCGACCTTTTCCGCAGGCAGTAATCCACTGCACTCAGAACACGCTACATCAAAAGGAAAATCACACTAAGTCCACACTGCACTGTGTATTATTTAATAACTATATGAACACCTGCACCGACACATCCCCGTAAGAATAATGTTTTTTTGACTTTCAATTCAAGCTCATGGACCCCCTGAAATCTGGCCCATGGACCCTGGTTATAAACCCCCTGATTTAGTCCAAGTCTAGTCTGAAACTGTACAGGCAGCTGGACTCTGAAAAATGCAGTTTGGCCTAGCCAACCTGACATGGTACAAAAGCCTACAATACTATAATGTAGATTGAAAGTTGTGGCATGACTCCAGCCTCCCAGGACCTCGCAGAGGCCATGGCAGTGGAGGCGATGGCTAGCGGTAAGATCTAGTGCATCACTGCTAAGGAGCTCAGAGAATGGTCCGGTCTTTCAGAGTGGCTTGCGGTGGTGTTCCTGAGTCGCTGGTGGCACTGCATTTCGTTCGTCTTTCTTGCCACTGCTGTCTAGAGCATGCGAGGTGATAGTTATCTTGGCAGCAAAAGCTAAACAAAGTTGCCTTGATCACGAAGAGCCTGTCCATTCTAATGGAGTGCCACATCTTTCTCTCACCAAGTTCTCATTTGACCTGGGGAACTAGATACTTACCCTCCTGCTCATCCCGGTCTGAGAGCTGAAAGAAGATGACTGGGTGTGAATGACTCCAGATGACATTAGATAAAGAAACTGTCATTGAATTGTTCATTGCGAACCAGGTTTAAATGACTGGACCCACCTTTCTTCAGCCCTGCTGCTGGCCACTTCCTAGTAACCGCCTTGCCACTCCCTCTTTTCCTGCAGCTAGCTGCAAGCCAGGACTTGGAACGCCTCTCCTCTGGTGATCTTTGCCCCTGGGGAGAATAGCCGACTTTGTGAGATACGAGGCCACACCCGGGACCTTGTCATCCCTCAGAATCCTTTCCATTTTTCCATGGTCTGCTCCCATGTTTCGCTCTGGGACCCCAGGCTCTTCCCTTCACTACTTTGAGTCCTCCTTGGGATTTCCTTGGTCTTGAACTTGCCCTCTTTGTCCAGTCCCCCAGGCCAGTCACACTCTCCTTGGTCCAAATCCAGGGCAGACCCTGGTGGTCAGCATTTCAGCAGTGAGCTTGTTGCCCTCGGAGCACCCTCTGCCAGGTCTGCTTTGCCGTTCCTCGTGCGTGTGTGAGTAATCCACACCACCTGTCTTCTCAGAGCCTGAGCCTTAGCATCTTGCTAGAGGAAACCTCAAGACCTGCCCACCCACGGCTCCAGCAGTCATGGTGTCTTTACTGCACCAGCACTCCTTTGGGTTCGTTTTGTGATGTTTATGTAAAGTTTTCCACAGCCTTCAGCATCTTCTCTGCTGGTTTATTGAGACAGTGGAGACCAGCCTACATGAGGGGCCTCCAGCTTTTCACCTCAGGACTTTTCTGTGTTTTCACCCATCCTTTTCTCCTTCTAACCTCTGAGAAAAGTGAGGTATCAAGCTCTGTCTTGGGCTCTTTTCTCCTCTATGTACCCCCTTGCCTTTGTAGCCCTGTACTTTAAAAACCGGCATTGTGCAGGTGACTCTTCTTTAAAAATTTTACTCTGGTGACATATATATAACATGAAATTTCCCATTTTAATGATTTTTAAGTGCCCGATTCACTGGTATCCATTACATTCACAATGTTGTGCCGCCACCACCACCATCTATTACCAAAGCTTTCTCATCACCCCAAACAGAAACTCTGGGCCCACTAAGCCGTAACTCCCTATTCCCTCCCCTCCCCCGTCCCTGGTAGCCTTTAATCTACTTTCCCTCTCTTTGCATTTGCTTATTCTAGCTATTTCATGTACGTGGAATCGAGGCAGGTTAGTATACGGAAAGGGAAGGCTTGGGTCACAGCTAAAGACCCAGCAGGCAACATGGCCGGCAGACAGCATGGCTGACAGACAACACGGCCATGAGACCGCACCCGGAAACCTCCTGAGAGATTCCGGGAGAACCTGGAATGAGATCCAGGCAAGCCCTGGATCCCTCAAAAGGCCTCCCCATTGGCCCCCTGAGAACTGACAGGTGGGACAACCAATCAGAGCAGCACACAGACTTTAAAAAGCCCTGGCCTGGGGTCCCCCTTGCAGCTCACCCTGCAGTAGCCCATAATCCATGCCTTGGACCGTGTACTTTTGTCGTTTTCTTGTGCCTTAATAAACTCTTTGCTCCCTTGCCTACCCTATGGCATGTCCTTCAATTCTTTTATGCGACAGAAGCCAAGAAACCGGAAGCCCAGAACCCAGAGCCATCCAGCAACGGAATCATGTAACATTGTTTCCTGTGTGCTGATGAATCTTCAGTGAATATCTCTAGCTGAGGCCTCTCCCCTGAGATCCAGACTTTTGTATCCAACTCCCTATTCTATTTCACCTCCACTTAGATGCCCAATAGACACCTCAAGCTTAAAGTAGCCAGAAGAGAATTCCAGCTTTGCCTGATACAAATTTGCTTCCCTGTGGTTACTTCTTATCTTAGTAAATAGCATCGCCATGCACCCAGATGCTTAAACCGGAAGCCTGGGCATCCTTGGCTCTTCTCTGTCTTACTCTCCACCTCCAAAATGGCAGTAAGCCTTTATGTTCTTTCTTTTAAGGTTTATTTATTTTATTTATTCTTCCCCCCCCCCCCCCATTGTTTTTGGGCTTGCTGTCTGCTCTCTGTCTATTCACTGTGTTCTTCTGTACAGTTCTGCTTGTCTTCAGGCGGCTCTGGGAACTGATCCTGAGAACTTTTGGAGTGGGAAATAGGCGCAGATTCTCTTGTGCCACCCCAGCAAACTGGTCTGCTGTGTCTCTTGTCATCGCTCCTCTGTGTCTCTTTGTTGCGTCATCTTATTGTGTCAGCTCTCTGCGTGGGCCAGCGCTCTGCGTGAGCCAGGTCATCTTTACCCAGAGGCCCCGTGAATCGAACCCTGGGCCTCCTATATGGTAGACAGGAGCCCAGTTGCTTGAGCCACATCTGCTTCTCTTCCGGCTTTATCTTGATAGCATTTATCAGTGCTCACTCTCTCCTTACTAGAAGGCAAGCTCTTTGTGAACAGGGACTCTTGGCCACGTGACCCCAGTGCCTAAAAGGTGCTCAGAGGAACTTAGCAGCTGACTTTCCAAGGCAAACCTCTCCTTGTGCCCTTCATCTCCTCTTTTCTGCTTCAGGATCTTTCTATAGTTGTGCCTTCTCTTCCTCACATCTTTGATTAGTCCCTTTTCCTGGCTCATCCTCTCCACTTGACTTCTATGAAGTCAAGAAAATATACTTATCTGAGGATTACTGGTGGTCACTTAGTCATCAATTCAGTTGTCTTTTCTCAGCACCCAACTTCTTTGACTTTTCTGCAGGTTTGATACTTGCTGGTTCCTTTTTTTCAGCCAGAAACATAACGGGCTTCTGCTCTAGATGTTGTATAGGATGCAGGTATCAATAGGAAACAGAACCTTCCTGAATGGAGCTTGCAGTAGAGCAGGTGCAAGCAGATGTCTTTAAGTAAACCCGTGGGTGGTACTCTTGCCCCTTCCTTCTTGAGATTCTCGTATCTGATGGCTGCTAGGACATAAGAATTTTCTGGTTTGCTTCCTAGCTAGCAACTGTTCCTTTTCTTTTGCTTGCTAACTATTTTTCTTCTGTTTATAGCTTCTTCTTTTTTTTAAGATTTATTATTTATTTTTTTAAACCCCCCCCCAAACTCATTGTTTGTGCTTTACTGTGTCTGTTGTGTACTCATCTTTATTTTGGAGGCATCGGAACTGAACCCAGGACCTGCCATGTTGGAGGAAGGCACCTAATTGCTTGAGCCACCTCCGCTCTCTCTTTGTCGTGTCTTTCATTGTGTTTTCCTTCTTTTGTCTCTTTGTTGCGTCATCTTGTTATGTCAGCATGCTGCGCCAGCCCATTGTGTCAGCTCGCTGTCCTGCTGATCTTCGCTGGGAGGCACCAGGAACCGAACCTGGGACCTCCCATGGGTAGGCGGGAACTCAGTTGCTTGAACCACATCCACGTCCCACTGCTTATATCTTAAATACAGGCACCCGTGGTTTTATCCCCCACCCCCCTTCTCTTTACCCTCTTGCTTGGTGACCTCTTAGACCCCCACATCTTCACCTTTATGTAGATCTCTTCATCTCCTTCTTCAACATGTTCACTCTGGGCTCCTGTATCTTTTGGGAACTTCATTCCAGCTGCCTGGTAGGCGTTTCAGCTTGTCCCCATGTCACCAGCTCACTTTCCCCACCAGGCTCCCTGACCAGCTGTCAGCCTCCCTTCGGCTTCTCTCTGACCTCCGCGCCCAGGGCTGCCCTTCTCCAGCAGGACTCCCAGCGGCGCCTTTCCCTTCCCTGCATTGCCCTTGTCTCCTTCTTCCTCTCCTTTCATCTCCTAGAGGTCCCACCCGACCCCTGGGCCGCCTGTGTCTCCTCCAGGCTGCTCCCCACAGCTGCTTTAATCACCCAGCCTTTCGGCACTCCCACCTCTGCGCCGGCGCGCCCCTCCTCTGGCCGTGCTCAGGCGCTGTCCTCCAGCTCTGTTGACCTTCTGCCTCGGCGTCCCCTCGCCAGCTGCCCCTCCGTAACATCTTTCAAAGGCTCAGAACAATTTTTTTTTAATTAGCAAAGTTGTGCGTTTACAAGACAACCACGCATACCGTACAGGATTCCCACACATCCCGGCACCGCCACCACCCTACATTGTTGTGACACAGTTGTCACAAATGATGAAAGAACGCTGTCATAATGTTACTGCCATCTGAGTCCATAGCTTGTATTCGGTGTGCTTTTCCAGGCTCACTGCAGATGTGGAAACTACATAAAACTCTCACTGATCCCTTCAGATGGAAACACCATGGCTTTCTTTCGACACTCTCTTTAGTTACTTATCTCCTATCTAACAATTTTCATGTATACCTGTGACTCTTAAGCCATACATGCCTTAAAAGATCCAGAGGCCGATTTACTTTTCTCGCCTATCGTTTAGCACAGGGGCTGCTTGTACAATGTGTGTTTGTTGAGTAATATCATCTTACATTTGTCTGGTGTATCTCTGAGGTCTTAGCTGAACCTTTATTTTTTTTAATGATTATGAGGCTGCTCCGGTAGAACCTTGTTTGCTTTCAGATGGGCTTGAGTAGTGCCATGTGTGACTTGACGCATTCTCTGCTGGCTGTAACTGTTTAATGTGTGCATACTGCATTTTTGTCACTCAGGGACTGGGTGAAAGCTGGTGCAATCCCCTCCTGCCACATCTCTTAGTGGCTGCCTTGGGGACTCAGAGGTTTCTCATTTGTTGAGTCAGGCCCTCCAGTAACGGCTCTGTAAGGATTTACGAAGTGCGAGCTTCTGTGTATTGGTTTTTTTCATTGAAGGGCACGCTCACGTCTGGGTTGGGAATTCCACGTGGAAATCCACGGGCCCCCAGCCTCTTACAGGCCTTGTAAGGTGCCAGGGAAGGGGATGTGGGCATCCTTTTCACCATAACTTTTTCAGTTTCAGTATTTCAGCCTTCCCTGTCCCACGAGGTCCTATGACTGCTGATACTTATCTTACAGATGGTTCAGATTGAAAAGTCAGATTATTTACTCCTGGGCAGCTGGTGAGATGATAACATTTGAGCAAGAATAGAGACAATTACAAAAATCCTTTGCAAATATGCCGTACTCTGCAGGTCTTGATTTAGAGTAATGGTGATGACCTGAGGAATAAACTCTGTTTCCCATGGATGTCATAAGGAAGAGGGTACATAAATAAAGTTTAGTGTCCATTAATGTGTCTCTCTGTTTACTTTGGAAAATTTGCCGTTTTGTTCTGCCTACTCCCATCCGTTCCATGTGGTGGAAGAAAGTTGAACTTTCTCTGAGTACTCCAACGGTGGGGAAAATAGTAAATTGTAAATAACTAACTCTTGGTTGTTAGTTATCTGTCCTATTGAGAAGCCCGGCAGAGGACTTGCAGAACTCCTTCCCCTATGATTTTAGAGGAATGCTCTCCCCTCTTTGGAGTTTGAATGTAGATGATGTTAGGGCTGGTATCACTTAAAGTGATGAAGTTGGTGGGTCAGAAAAAATTTTTGAAGAAACAAAAGCTTATTGTTAACCTTTTCTTCTCTTTTTCTCTTCAATCTACTTCATATGGAGAAAATACAATATTTCTTCCCTACGTGAACTCCTCTCTGAGTTACTTTGTTCCTTCTCTGCTTCTGGTTGCCCTGGGAAGATTTGAGATATTTCCTAGAGAATTTCAAGCTCTTTCTTCTTCCTACTCAGAATAAAGAGAAAAACAACAGCAGCAGCAGCAGGTGGTAATATCAGCAAAGCAGGTGGAGGCAAACCGGCCCAGCCCATCTGTGGCTGGGTTGTACAGGTCAGATAAACCTAGGTTAAAGTCCTGGCGTAGGAGCTGGTTTGACCTTCAGCTGTACTGAACTTCTCTGAGTCTTGGTTTTCTCAAACCTGTGTAGTATTTCGTGTGCATGTGTGTTTTGTGTTGTTTTAGTAGAGAAGCTGTAGGTTTCCAGAAAGTACAGCGTGCCTGTGCTGACATCGACCCTCGGGATCTGTGGCTTGAGGTCGCTTGTGTACCTGCCGTAGAGGAGGTCCCGGGCACATTGTTACTCCCACTCTTACTCTGTCTCAGTTTTGTTGTTGACAGAAGTCTGACGGTCTGACAATCAGGCAAAGGGACATGACAGGATAAACATTTGAGAAATGCTTAAATAGTTGTCTGAAATTATGGTTTCTTTGATTCACCAAGTATTTTTATTATTCCACATCCCCATTAGTTTGTTGGTTATACATTCTTTCATTTTTGTGATCACTCTAGAGATTTCAGGGGTTATTGGCCAAGGGTCCGTGAGCTTGAGTTGAAATTTAAAAAAAAAAACCCATTATTCTTATGGGGACGTGTGGGTGTGTGTGTGATATATTTATCAAATCACACACAGTGTAGGGTGGGCTTAGTAAGGGGTCCGTGGTTTTCATCTGGCTGGCAAAGGGGTCCGTGGAGCAAAAAAGGTTAGGAGCCCCTAGATTAGAACATGTATTGTTGACTTTTTAGTATTTACTGAAAATTGGGGCTTTTTCTGCTTCTCGGATAATGCAAGACCTTTGGAACATTTACACTCCATTCATCCCACCTCTCTTCCCACTTTTTGTCCTATTGATTGTTGTCATCTTGGCCCCGTGAGCTGCTGGAAGCTTTGAGCCACTAATTTCTACTCCGCCTCTCACCTACACCACTTAAAAATTGGCAAACGTCTCGAGAGAAAAAGCATTGGACTGCCTAGGGCCCATGTCACTGCGTTTCTGTGACCTTGTCGCCTTGAGCTTGGCTCCCCAATGCCTTCATTTAGCTCTTTCTTTCCTTTTTTCTGTCTTTCCTAGTGTTCTCAGGGGAGAGGGACACTTATTATGGCAGAAAGCAGAAATCTCAATTATTGGTGTTTGGGCATTTACACCCTACTCATTCCCCACCCCCACAAAATATTTCAGGCAATTTACAATGAAATACATATCCAGGTGCAATAAATATGTTAAAAGAAGGGAGCAAGTTCAAAAGGACAAGGGCCACGGGAAGAGCAGAGGAAGAGATGGAGAGAGGAGATGACTGTGAGAAACTAAACTATGGATGGTTGCCATGGTTGACCATCGTATGTAGCGCTGGACTTTTTTGAAGCCAAGGCACAAAAGAAATGATTTTTTTTTTTAAGATTTATTTTTTACTTATTTCTCTCCCCCCTCCCCAGTCGTCCGCTCTCTGTGTCCATTCGCTGTGTGTTCTTGTGTCTGCTTGTATTCTTGTCAGTGGCACCAGGAATCTGTGTCTCATTTCGTTGTGTCATCTTGCTGTGTCAGCTCTCCCTGTGTGCGGCACCACTCCTGGGCAGGCTGCACTTTTATCACGTGGGGTAGCTCTCCTTACGGGGTGCACTCCTTGTGCTTGGATCTCTCCTATGCGGGGGACACCCCTGCGTGGCAGGGCACTCCTTGCGCACATTGGCACTGCACATGGGCCAGCTCCACACGGGTCAAGGAGGCCCGGGGTTTGAACCCTGGACCCTCCATGTGGTAGGCGGATGCTCTATTCGTTGAGTCAAATCCGCTTCCCTGAATTTTGTATATGTTAAGGAAAGACGGTCTTGGAAACTGGGATAGAAAAAAGAGAGGTGAAGTTAGCAGCAATAATTATATTAGGTTTTTTCTTCTTCTTTGTAGTTTTAGGCAAAATTTTTTTAAAAAGTAGTCAGGAGATGTATTGGTCAGGATTCTCCCGAGAAGCACCTGACAGGATGAGGTTTATGATCACAGTTGGCTCATACGACCTTGAGGGTTGGCAAGCCTGAGTTGCACAGGACCGGCTGCGAGTTGGAAGCTCAGTGAGGTTGACGTGGAAATCCCCAGGACAGGATGGCTGGCTGGAGAAGAGTTAGAAGCCCCCTTCTACTGCTGGTAGCCTCAAGGTTGCCTCTAAGACCTCCAAGAGGTTGGACGAGGAGACCCTCTCAGCTGAGGGCGGTATCCTTTGTCGATTGGATGCAACGAGCCGTAGATGGAATTATCTGACTAATGATTGAAATCCACGCAGTCTCCTCCCAGTAACCATCAGGCCAGTACTTACTTGACCAAACGACTGGACGCCATCACCTCGCCAGGTTGACACATGAACTTAACCTTTACAGGAGGCGGTGGGATGGAGGGGAGAGGTGGTGAGGCTTGCCTAAGGAGGTCTCTAAGCGCATCAGGCATTGCAACGTGGTGCTGAAACGCTAGTAATTGGGATTGCTGAAGGTTTGGCCTGGACACTGTAATAGCGCTGTGTAATGCGGATATTAAAGTACCCTTGTTTTGTCTTGCGCGTCCAAGGTACTCTGGGGCTGTGTGGTTCCTGGCTTGAGAGGCAAGAGGTATCTATATAGTTTCTGTTTTCTGGGAAAGAGCACACAATGATCCATCAACAAGCGTGTTTTTTCTGGTACTAAATTTTAAGGGGATTTTATTGTTCAGCTTCTTGTGTCACCAGACAACACAATAGTGTCCTCAGTAGTCCTTTTAAGGCTGATAATGTAATTTTTGTCATATGAAGCTTTCTTATATTGACCCCTGGAAAAAAAAAACGAAGCCATAATTTTAAGGTATAATGTAGTAAAAACTTTTTATGGAGAGCTAAACCAATACAGTTCAGAAACAGAAGTGTTTGAAACTCTAATTTGAAACACTTGGAAACTTGGAAAACCAAAGGAAAATTTTGTTCTTTTTCCCTCAGTTATCAACTGTTACTGAGAGAGCTTTTGACAAAAATTGGCAATGTGTGGCTTTGTAGATATTCATTTTCATTTGAAAAGAGCCATATGCTTTATTTCTTACAAGTTACACTTATTTTTAAATATCATTAGCTGTTATTTAACAATATTAAAGGAAATCTTCCCTAAATGCCAGATTGCTGGTGGCAAGTTGAAATTCTCCAACCAAAATTTAAAATCTTGATTTACACGGATGACAGGACTTCGTAGATCTGCATGCAAGACTCTGCTCTGGTTTATATCTTTTCAGATCAGGATTTGATCTCTCAAGCATCTGCTCACACCTGCCTTGCTTTTCCCAGAGGCACGATAGCGTAGCCAGTGGCGAGGTGTGCTCTTGCAGGCTGAGTTGGAACGTGGAGGAAGGAGTGCCCGAGTGACGGCAGGGGAGGCGGGGAGGGCTGCCGGGAAGAGGTGGTGCCACAGCTGTTCTCCCAGCGTCCTCTTCAGAGATGGGTGGGAGCGCGTTCCAGGTGAGGGAAGCCCGGGGCAGAGGCAGTGCAGCGGGAGAGGGCAGGGCGTTTTCAGAAAACCAAGGGCGGTTTGTTTCGTTGGGGTATAAACATGGGAGAGTGGGAGGATGGCAGGAGATGTAGTTGGACTGTTAGCCCTGGGCCAGCTCACAAATGCTCTGTATGTCATTCATTCATTCATTTATTGAGCAACTACTGTATACCAGGCCCCGTTCAAGGCCCTGGCAATTGAGCATTGAACGGATCAAAATGACTGCTAGTAAGGAAGTTACACTGAAGCGGGGAGCCAACACTGAACAGCATCGGCAGTAGAGAGGCACGCCCACCACGTGTGTCAGTGATGAGTCCTAACCTCGCAGGAGCAGGGATTAGGGTGGTCAGTGAGGCCTGGCTGAGAAGGGAGCCGTGGGACAAAGGTCTGAGGCTGGCGAAGGAGCCAGCAGGGCGAAGGTCCGGTTGTGCTCTGGGCCGAGGAGCCATGGGAAGGCCCTGAGGTTGGAAAGGGCTTGGTTGGTTCCAGGGCCATCAGCGAGGAGCGGGGCTGGGGTGCAGTGCAGGGAGCCGGGAGAGCAGAGGAGGTCCCAGAAGTGAAGGAGCCGGATGGGGAGCCTGCGCTGTCTCCACCTGTCATCAGAACAAGGGGGCGTGGCCGGCCAGTTCTGAGCAGAGCAGCCCGGCAAACGCTCCAGAAAGGTCCCTCCGGCTGCTGGGCCGAGAAGAGGCTGGCGTGGAGCCGGGAGGCTGGCGGGAGCAGTCGCAGTCCTGCGACGAGGGGCCGGCGCGGGCCAGGGGGGCGCGGTGGGGCGCGCGGTGGTGATTTTGCCCTGCGGGCAGCGAGGAGCTGTTACGGGCTTTTCTCGGGTGCAGTGGCGCGGGTCCTGTGTTGAGGTCGGCGTGGCGGTGGTGGGAGAGGATTGGAGAGTAAGGCAGGGAGCAGCAGGCATGAAGATAGGGACCTTGGAGGGCTGCTGTCCCTGCCCAAGGGCGCGGCTGGGCAGGCTGCCCCGCCGCTGAGGTCAGGCACGGGGAGGGTTGGCGGGCTTAAGATGCCTCTGGACCCTTGCAGGGAAGCAAGGTGTGAGTGGACACGGCGCGTCCCCCCGTGCCGGCTGCTGTCGCAGGTGCCACGGATGCCTCGGCTCACTCGATCCTCATCACAGCCCGGGGGGGGCGGGCGGGCGACCCTCCACGTCACAGGTGGGGAAACGGGGCACAGAGCGGTCGAGCACCAGGCTGGATCGTCTCTCAAGGGCTCGACAGGGTCCTTCTTCCTTCTGAAAAGTCTCATTGGGAGAAATTGGAATTAGATGGTTTCGTCTCTAAAGTTAAATATTAAAAAAGTGATCATCTCTTTCCCTTTTTCAAACTGTGGCGATGATGGCTTCAGAGTGTTGGTCACTGCTGGGTAGCTGTGTTAGGAAGCCAGCACCAGGGGCAGAAATCACCTTAAGGGACAGGAGCGGGGGTGGAGGGCAAGAGCTGACCTGCCCAGGAGAAGCATCTGTGTGTGCGCAGAGCCGGGCGTGTGGCTGGGGCCCGGGCAGCGACGGCAGGGCAGGGCTGGCTCCGGGGCGGGGGCGCTGCCTGCAGGGCACTAAGGCGTGTTCTCTCCGCTCTCTGGTCTCCGCACTGGCCTCCGTCTCTTCTCCCGACGACCTGTGTGGCCAGGAGGGCTGCCCACGTGCCGCTTCTGAGTAAATCGGAGCAAACCATCTTCTTACTCCAAAGAAAGCGCAAGTGTCCTTAGAAGCCTCAGCAGCAGAGCCTGGGAGGATTCGGATTTACGTGGTTTGGGCAGCCCAGCCAAGAGGCGGTTCCCGGAAGGAAGGGAGGGCTGGGCAGGTCTGCTGCGAGTCTGCTGGAAGCAGTGGGATGTCGTCCTGCAGGCACTGCGTTCCCTCTGGGAAGGCAGCAGGTGTTCTAGCAGGCTTCTGGTTCTACCATGCGCCCCAGAAAGCAGTGAGGCCCTAAGTTCTTCTGAGTTACCAGCACCAGTAACTATTTCATTTTAAAGAAGAGCAATTTAGGGTTCAGAAGCTTTTCTTAGAACTGGAGATAGCTCTGGACCCTCCCTGGCTGGACTGGGGCGGGAAGCAGCTAAGCTCCCTGCTCAGAGTCCATCCACACTGTCCCTGCAATATTTCTTTTATGGCTGCTTCCTTTTTCCCTTTTAGAAGTAAATCATAAAGGGTGGAGAAAGCAAGAATGGCTTTGTTTTTTGTTGTTGTTTTTTAAAGATTTATTTTCTATTTATCTCCTCCCCCACCCCCCAACGTTTTCTGCTCTCTGTGTCCATTCTCTGTGTGTTCTTCTGTGACCACTTCTATCCTTATCATCAGTACCAGGAATCTGTGATTCTTTTTGTTGCATCATCTTGTTGTGTCAGGTCTCCGTGTGTGCGGCACCATTCCTGGGCAGGCTGCACTTTCGCTCTGGGCGGCTCTCCTTACGGGGCGCACTCCTTGTGCGTGGGGCTCCCCTATGCGGGGGACACCCCTGCGTGACAGGGCACTCCTTGCGCGCATCAGCACTGCGCATGGACCAGCTCCACACGGGTCAAGGAGGCCCGGGGTTTGAACGCGGACCTCCCTCGTGGTAGACGGACGCCCTAACCACTGGGCCAAGTCCGTTTCCCCAAGAATGGCTTCGAAAAAATGTTTCTCAACTTCTAATGACCCTGACCCAAATGAAAATACACTCTTCATCATGAAAATATCTTGAATTTCATTAAACAAACAAAACACCACGCTCATCATAAACACTAACTTCATCGCCCAGCCCACTATTACAGGGCTTCTTAACAAGGGGTCCGTGAGCTTGACTTGAAATTCAGAAACACGTCATTCTTGTGGGGACATGTTGGTGCGGGTGTGATTAAATAATACACAGTACAGCATAGACTTAGCAGAGGGTCCCTGGTTTTCACCTGACTAGCAGAGGGGTCCATGGAACAAAAACGGTTAAGAACCCCTGCACTAATGGGTGGTATCCCAGAATTTGAAGAGCATGAATCAAACCAGTGAAAAATGAGCGACAATGGTAAAAATGCCAAATTGAAAAGAAATAATAGAAGTTCCTGTTTCATTGAGCCCTCACTTTTGTGGCAGGCTCTTAGCGATGCGTTTTCTCTCATCATCTCATTGACTCCCTCCTGCCCTTTTTTGTAGATGGGGAAACCAGAGCTAAGGGAAGTCTCTTGGAGCTTGGGTCTCCTCGATTTCATGGCCTGCGCCTTCTCCTGTCTGCCTTATTGCTTTCGTGCATAGGACCTCGAGAAAGAGCCATACACGTTCCTTGCACCTGCACTGAAACGCTAAGCTCAGGCAGTGAATGTACTACACAGTTATGCTGGGGTTTGTTGCAGTGAAGACTTCTTAAAGGGCAGCACTCACAGGCGAGGGTCCCCGAGGGCCCTGCAGGGGCCAGCGAGCCACCTGCCCCTGGAGAAGGGAATGCCCTGCCCTTCCTGCCCTGGGACCCCCTGCAGCCAGTGGCTGCTTCCCCACCAGCCAGCAACCAGCCAGGTGGGGCGCTCTGCTCTCTCCCTTTTTGCTTCCGCATCCTCATTCTGAATTTAGATGAGGGCAAGGGGTATGAAGAAGGAAATGAGCCAGAAAATAGAAAATTAATACTTGGTAGAGTCGTCATATTTTAAAATTAATTTATAGGCAATGTCAGATAACCAGAGTTAAATCATTTTATCAGCAGGCCCCTCTAGGATTTAAAAATTGGCATCCATCATAGTAAATTCCATCTCAGGAGCCCCAGGGAGTAGTCTCCAGGGATGAGGGGGGGTGATACAGAATGGGCAGAAATGTAAATACTTGATTAGCTGTGTCCTTTCACACGAAACCTGAAATACTTTTGCATCACATTGAGGGGTAATGGTATATTAAATAGTCACAGACTAAAGAAGCTCTGCAGGCTTATGGATAGCCTACTTTTTTTTTTTTTGAGGTACCCAGGCTGTGGATTGAACTCAGGACCTTGTGTGTGTGGGAAGCTGGTGCTCAACCACTGAGCCACATGGCTCCCCTGAGTTGGATTTTTCATCTGTTGGCTTGTTGTTTGTTTCGTTTTTAGGAGGTACTTAGGATCGAACCTGGGGCCTCGTGTGAGGGAAGCAGGCACTCAGCTACTGAGTGACATCTGCCCCTGTTAGTCTCCTTTTTATTTGTTACTGAGTTAGCTTTTATTGGTGCAAGATGAGGCTTTTTCAGTGGCATTTAGTGAAGAGATTATTATCATTTTCATCGTTAAAATTAAGCTTTCCTTTGCTCACCAATGTCTTTTCTTTCATGTCCCGTCTTTAACTAAATCATTACTTTTTTAAAAGGGAAAAGTAATATATGCCTTCCTTTAAAAATCTCTATGCATATAACATCGTAAAAATGTATGTTTATCCATTTCTTTATAGTTCTTTCTCTGCAAATGTAATCAGATAATAATCATACAATTAATTATTTCCTGTAACTTTCTTATATTGCTTAAAAAGAATTCAGTGGATATAGAAGTATTGACTTTTGTCCCAAATTATATTGTTACCCATTACATAGTATTCTAGTATATGATGTATGCTAATTTATTTCACCAGCCTCCTAGTGACGGACAGGTGGCTGAGAGTTTTTGTTATCTCAAACACCACCACACCAGATATCCTTTGTGTACTTGTTCAGTTACATTTGTTCCATAAATTCATAGCAGAGGAATTACAATAGATTTTTAATGTATTTGTTTTGAATTAATATTTCCAGAACCTTCCATGGTAGAACTAGCATGAAAATGGGCTTTTTCATCAAGTGCCCATTTCATCAACTGCCAGAGCAGAAACAGAGGATTACGAGCAGACGGAATGGAGGTCTCCTTTGCCTGTGGCCCTTAGTCCCTTAGTCCTGACTCGTTTTGTTGCCACGGCAAGCGTGCACCTGGGCTGGTTTTTGCAGGTGCACCCTCGCTGGGGTGGCGAGGCCCGTCAGCCTGCTCCTGCTCGCTCCTTCCTCCCTGAACCCTGGCCGCGAGCGAGGCGGTCGTCTCAGGGGTTCCGTGGCGGGACTGGGAACGGACTCGGCCTCCTTCTGCAGACTTGGGTGGCTCGCCCGCTCCCCGGGGGTTGCCCTTGTGCCGCGGGCAGGCCCACGCTTGCCTCATGCAGGCCGTGGCCGAAGACCCGCGTGCGCCCCTTGTCGTTGCAGCTCTGTGCCGAGGGCGCGTGGTGCGGGTCCCCGCGGGGAGCCTGGTCCGGGTGGCGGGCACCGAGCTGGTCATCCCCTGCAACGTCAGCGACTACGACGGCCCCAGCGAGCAGAACTTCGACTGGAGCTTCGCGGCGGCGGCGGGCGGCGGCTTCGTGGCGCTGGCCAGCACCTGGGAGGCGGGCTTCGCGGCGCAGCTCTACCAGGGCCGGCTGCAGCGCGGCGAGATCCTGCTGAGCAGGACGACCAACGACGCCGTGGAGCTGCACATCAAGAACGTGCAGCCCTCGGACCAGGGCCTCTACAGGTGCTCCACGCCCAGCACCGACGCCACCGTGCAGGGCAACTACGAGGCCACGGTGCAGGTGGAAGGTACGGAGCCCGCGGGGCGCGTCGGCGGGGCGGCCAGTCCTCTCCACGGGGCTGAGGGGCGCCCCTGGGCTCCGTGCCCTCGTGTCCCGGGGAGTAGTAGCTGGTCCCTGATTGACGGCAGCGGTGGACCCGGTGCCCTGGGGGCAGGCCCGTTCAGCGCGGCATGCTCAGGGGCCATTCGGTGTCTGTGGGTTGCGGGCGACACCTGTGACAGTGGAGAACCTGCCCTGGAGCCAGGTTGCCTGAGCTCCGCCAGCCCAGGCCCTGGCCCTTCCCTGCCGCTCGCCAGCTGTGAGGCCGTGGGCGCGTGACGTGGCTCCCGAGGCACCGCTTCTGCGTCGGTGGCACAGCACCGGCCTTAGAGTTGAGAAGCCCGAGTCCCGGGTGCCGGGCCTTAGCATGGGGCCGTGGTGGACGCTCCATGAAGGTGACCGGTGACTGGCAGTGGTCACGGCAATGGGGTTCCTCTCCGTGGGAATGAGAGAGACTTTAGGTTCCTGTCTTCCGCCGGCTTTCCGTAATTAAACGTCGCTTGGTACCAGAAGTTGTTACGGGTTGTATGCAGAGAAGGAGTGATTTGGTCACTGCCAGGTTCAGATGGGGCGCAAAGTTGACCCAGCTGTGCCAGTGATCACACGATCCGTGGCTGGAATGTTGCGCTGTGTTTTCACTTTCCGAGTTCTTTTAGATTTACGCACACATTCCATTATCTGAACCCAATGAAGATGAGAGGCATGGTATTTCCCAAATTACACGTGAAGAAATGGAAGAGCGTAGGTTAGTCACCTGCCTAAAATCCCCTAGTTAATTAGGTAGACAGCAGGAGCAGACCGTTTTAGTTCTGGGTTAGCGAAACAGAAACATTTTTATTGCTACTGTTATTATTATTGGTACTTACTTATGCATTTGTTTGTATCATGCCTTGTTCCAAAAAGGGTTTACGTCAGAGTAGGAACGTATTTACAGACGTGGGTGATGGTGGAGATTAGTAGATGGAGACCGTGTCAGATACTGCTCCTCAGGAGACTCAGGAGGGGAGACAACGTCACGCACATTAAGACACTGAAACATCAGGTTTCTCCTTCTTCCATTACTTCTTCCTTACTCATATAGAAAATCCCAAATACGCTCTTTAAAGAAGGTGGGGTAAGATCTCCCTGCCCTGGAGCTGACTCTGCGTGGCTTTTGTGCTCCTCAAGGACACGTTAGGTCAGCCCGGCCCCTGCTCCCCTGCCAGTTCTCACGGGGAAGCTTGGACGGCAGCGGAGTTTCCCCCAGTGTCTTTTGTTTCTTCCCGGCCTTTGGAAGGCAGGACTGAGAGGAGGCATCCTTGGGTCAAGGAAGCAGATGGACGGTCAGAGACAGAGAGACGGGCTGGCTGCTCTGGGGCCCCCTTGGGTGGTTCCAGGCGCGGTCCAGTGCCCACCTGGCCTTCGGCTTGAGCCCATTTTCCCGTGTGCCCCGACGGGTGAACTGGCCTCGAGCCCCGAGTCGTGGTAGGCAGCTCCCAGGCTGAGGGGTCCACACGGGCGTTTACCAGCGTGGCAATGGGCCTGTGTCCCTCTCAGGTGTGGGCTCTTTCTGGAATCCACAGTAAGCCCTCCTCGAGGACAGCGGCATACGTTCTGGGAGTGGAGCTGGGGGGAAAACCACAGAGGAGAGGAGCAGCGGTGCTGGAGGATGTTCTTATCCAGCCCCAGGAAAAGCTGGTGGCGAGGCCCAGGCCCCGTGGCGTGTGGGGGCTTCTGCGCAGCGCGTGCTGCGGGAGCCCCCCTTCCTAAGCCTGGCGAAGCCCCAGCTCTCCACGAGGCTCCAAGGCCTTCGGCTTCAGCATCCTCTGGCACGTGTCCATCCCCTGGGTGCGGTCTGGTGCCCTCGTCATTCCTGGGCATTTCCCAGGTCTCTGAACACGGGTGATTCACGCCGTCCTGTCCCCTCTGGCTCTTGCTGCCTTAACTGCCCAGGCCTGTGTCCTAATCAGATGAGTGTTTGATAATAATAGCCAGTCATTTCATAGTAATTGCCAAGTGCCAGGCACCGCTCCGGGCAATTCTTTAACTCGTTTAACCCTCACCTCTACCCTGCGAGGTAGGTCTGTTTTAATAGATGAGGAAATCAAGGCATAGAGGAGGAAAGTAACTTCCTCTAAGGATGGCAGGGGCACATACCCGAGGCATTGGTGACAGAGTTTTCCCCACACTTCTAGCAGGGATTTTTGTTTTGTTTTGTTTTGTTTTCTTTTGAGGCCCAGGAGTTCAGGAATTGAACCTGAGACCTCGTATGTGGGAAGCTGGCACTCAGCCACTGAGCCCCACCCGCGCCCCTTAGCAGGGCTTTTGTTTGTGCCTCTACTTTTCTGTCTTCAATTAGGAAGCCACTTGTAAGGATAGAGGTGTCAAAATGCACAAAGGTGTCCAGCTAGGCCAGGGAGGAGGGAGCTCTCCGGGTCACAGCAGCCGTGGGGGCTCAAGGCCAGCAAGTCCTGGCAGGCGGCCGTGTCAGCCGAGCAGGCGGCCGGTGCACCTGCAGCTCTCTGTCTTCCCCCCACAGTGCTCCCCGACGCCCTACACGTGAGCGCCGGCCAGCAGCCCGCGGCCGCCCTGAGCCTGCGGGAAGGGGAGCCCTTCGAGCTGCGCTGCTCGGCGTCCACGGCCTCGCCCCTGCACACGCACCTTTCGGTGCAGTGGGAGCTGCAGCGCGGGCCCGCGCGGCGCAGCGTCCTCTCCCTGACCTACGAGGGCCGGTTCCGCGCCGGCCCGGGCTACGAGCAGCGCTGCCGCAGCGGCGACGTGCGCCTGGACACCGTGGGCAGCGACATCTACCGCCTCTCCGTGTCCCGAGCCCTGTCCGCTGACCAGGGCACCTACCAGTGTGTGGTCAGCGAGTGGATCGGACAGCAGGGCACCTGGCAGGAAATCCAAGAGAAAACGGTGGACGTGGCCTCCGTGGCGATCCAGCCGACAGGTGAGTCTCGGGAAGGCTCGCGTGGCAGGTGCCGCCGTGCCCTTCGACCGCCGGTGATAGAAAGAACCGCGCCTGGGCTCCCCAGCCTTTCCTGGCAATTATTTCTGCCCCCCTTGCAAAGCCTCCTAACCACTGGGCGTGAGGGAGAAGGTGGCACAGGCGGTTGGGGGAGGGTTTCTGTAGTGGTGCTCTGCAGGTGCATTTTACCTGAGTTGGTACCTGTGGGAAGCTGCAGCATACGTGACTAAGACAATTCTTTCACTAAAAGAGGAGGTGCAGCCGCCCTGCGGCTGGAGCGCGGTCGGGCCTGGCGCTCGGGGGGCTGGAGCTGCCCCCCCTCACCCCTGCTGCCTTAGCTTTTTCTCATTTGGTGTTTCCTGAACCCCCGGCCCTGCCTCTTCTCACCCCACAGCTGTTGGGGATCCCCAGGTGTTCCTTGGGTCCTCCAGGCTTGCCCCCCAGCTCCCCCGTGACCCGCTGTCCCCCATTAGTGAGGACTTCGGGGGCTCAGCCCCTTCTCGCTCATACCCCGGGAGCCTCCAGCCTGGGGGTCTGCTCAGGAAGCCCTGTCATTTGGGACTCAGCCTTAGAAACAAGGTTCCTGGGACAGGCACTTAAGAAAATACAAAGGGCATTCTAGAAACCCCGTAAAAATGAAAGGGAAATAAGAAAGACCACCACGGTCGACTCCGGCTCAGCCAGCACGACGGACTCACCAGGTGCTCCGCTCTGGGCTCGGCCCTGGGGTCTGAGGGTCTCTCCCAGACCCCAGGGCGTTTCCAGCCTCAGTGAAACGGCCTAGACACCGCCGCGAGGGGACGTGGGAGGGGCACGGGCGTGTGTGGCTTGCTGCCCTGCTGCTGCGGCGTGCTGTGCACACCGGGGGGACCCTGCTGGACCCCTTCCCGGGCCTAAGCGTGGGGGTGCTCTGTTGCTCCGATGGGAAGGAAAGCTGAAAACAGTGCACACTGTTTTGCCTCCGCAAGCCGCTCTGCCCCACTGCTTTCTCTGTCCTCCCACCACCCCCCGGGAGCTGGGCTTGGCGGAAGGAGGTGGCGGAAGCAGGGCCGTGGAGGAGGCGGGAGCTGCTCTGGCCGCAGCGGGGGCTGTCGGTCCTGGCTGCGGGTGGCACAGGCGCTCAGGCCGCCTTTACCTGAAGCGATCTGCCTGTGGTCTGGCCTGAGACACCTGCAGCTATTCAGCTGGCATCAAGCAGCCACTTAGTGAGGCAGGAGGGTTGAGAGCTTCCGATTTGCAGCAAGATACCTTTTTCTTCAGGGTTTTCCACTGCAAGGATACTTTTTTATTTCAAACAAGCCACAAAACCTATAATATCGACTTAAAAGATTTGAGTACCCTGAGCCTATTAGGCAGGTAATTTTACATCTGGCTCTCACTTTTCAGAATCTTTTTTGTATCACTGGCTTCTTTTGACAGTCTGGTGAAGGCCCACAGACCCTTTCTTAGAATTAACATGTTTTAATGCAGAAAACACAATATATAGAATGACAAAGGAAAGCAATTGTATTGAAGTTATCAAAATATTTTTTAAAATGATTGTTATGCTGTCGTGTTGTGCCTCTTTAGTAATGCACTAAGTGCCAGTGAGTGGAAATGCTGTTTCAGGATAATTGCAACAACTGTGATGCGATATGAACTACCTGTGATTTCTGTTGGGGCAAAGTCCTAAGTAATCCTATCCTGATTTGTTGCTTGCTTTCTTAATGGAGGGAGACACTAAATTTCAGGCAGAGTTTTTCTTTTTCTTCTTGTCAACACCTGCACTGTCCCTAGCTGGCTGCTTACATGTTCTGATCACATTGTTAGGATAAATGGCACAAAGGTACTTAAGCAACACTGGTGTGTTACCTATACAGAAATCTTCCCCCCTTTACCGATGCAAATCTTGGTGTCTAATTTATGTATCCAGTTGTATCCAGTAGGAGAAAGCCTGCCCCACCGAAGGCTCTGTCTGAGCTCCCGCTTGCACTATGTGTCCTTAGGACTGGCTCTTCCCCCACTTCGTCCTGCTCTGTCCTGTCCCCCAGCTGTGCCCCTCCCCCACATCAGAACTGTAGCAGAAAAGGAGGTTGGCGGCGCGAGACCTGCGGTCAGTGACTTGCAGGGAGAAAATCACCAAGGGACGTATACCATGGAGGACGCGTCCCTGCCAGTAGTTCTTGTAGCTGAGAGCCCGTGTTCTCCATACGCGGATCCGCAGCTGTCCAGTGACCACTTCTTCACAGACGTGACTGCCGCAGAAGGCTTCCTTCTCGTCCAGTCGATGGCTGGGGGCAGAGAGTCGTGTTCTGGGGTGTCTGACCAAGAGCCCTAACTACAAAACCAGGCTACGGCTGCCCTTGCCCTGCTGAGTCCTCTCAGAAGAGGCCCTCGATTACTAGAGGCCCTCGATTACTTTGGCCTTTCCAAAGGAGGGAGGGAGGGAGGAGGTGAGAAATGGACTTTACAAATTTTTTAAAATAAAATTTCATTGAAATATATCATTCGTACATGAACATACAAAAATAATGAATGTATTATAAAAGTTGTGAACTTACGAAACAAACACGCATCTCGTCATACAAGGCTCCCATACATCTCTCCTCCACCACCACCTTGCCTTGCTGTGAAACATGTTACAACTATGAAAGAGCATTGTCAGATGTTACTACTAACAATAGCCGGTGTCTTAGGTCTGGCGTATTTTCCCCCAAACCCACCCAATTATTAACACCCTATGTTAGTATTATATATTTGTTACTGTTCAAGAGAAAACGTTTTCTTATTTGTCCTGTTAACCACAATCCCATTCATTCTACACAGGATTCCCTGTTTTATACAATCCCATGCTTTGTACAGTCCACTCAAAGTGTACACTCAGTGGCTCTCACTGTCTTCACAGAGTTGTGCTGTCATCACCGCAGTCAATTTTAGAGTGTTTTCTTTACTCCAAAAGGAAAATTTCCATACTCCCTTATGCCCCCTGTTGTTGTCTCTTAGTTCTGAAATATCTTCTTTGCCAATGCTGCAAAATATTACAATGTTACTATTGTCCATAAGTTACATTAGTTGTAATTTTCCCATGTCTCACCACTTTCTTAACACTTCGTAAAAGAAGACCATTCTTATATTTATACTATTAACTGGGATCATCATCCACCACCAAAATCACTATTACACACTACCTAATTATTCTCTAGTTTCCTTTCAATTGACAGAGAAATTGGACTTCTAAATTCTTTTTTTTTAATACTGTGCCTATCTCATTTTCTGCCTTCTGTAAAGGTGCATCTTGAACTTGGCCTTGAAACGCTTATTTCAAATGTTGTCAAGCTTTGAAAATGTTCATGTGGAAGTAATTTAGACTGGAAGACAGGGGCTTCTGGTTTGGCTCTTTTCTGAACCAGGCACCAGCCTTCGTTGCCAGGCTGGTGAGGACGGCAGCTGATGCTGAGCGACTCTTGCTGGAAGACGGAGAGTGTGTCTCCACCTGGGTTCCCCCGGAGGTGTTAGTTATCACCTAAGTCGTGGTGCCCAGAGCACTGTCGTCAGCTGAATGTTTCCCTGCTCTGATTACAGCTGTTTAACTTCTGAAAAAAAAACCCTGAATAGAGTAAAGTGTTTCTGTGTCAAAAGCCTTGGCAGGAGAATGCTGAAACTAGATCTCTCTCGAGACGGGGACATGAAGTACTTCGGTGCTGCGTCTCAATATTGGCCACATTTCATTACCCACACTAACGAGACAGGGCAGTGCGTGGATGATCCCTAGAGCACTGCGTTTGGTTTTAGGGTATATGTTTTCTGCTGCATTTTAAGGTGGGCGTGTCTCATGGAGTAGGGATGCTCTGATTGTATTTTATAGATACATATATTTAGGAGGTACCAGGATTGAGCCTGGGACCCTGTACTCGCAAAGCATGTGCTCAACCCCTGAGCTGCACCTGCTCCATGGTATGTTATATTTTGAAGACCTGGCTCATTAGGAAAGTTGTCTGGTTTGACATCCCAGGTCCTTCTGTTTAGGGTTTTTCCCTCTTTTACCCTGGATTCGCTTTTATTCCCACCTCCAGCCTCTAGTCCCCAGACCCCAATTGGCAATATTTACCAGTCAGAATTGAGTTGTCCTTTCTCTGTAAAGTCTCCCAAGCCTTATTATACACAAGGAGAAAGTATAATTTTAGTTTTACCATGCTTCAGCAGATATCTTTTTAAACAATATGGAGGCCATTAAAAATTGTCTAGATTTAAATTCCTGCCCTGCAGCCTATTGGCTGTGTGACCTTGGGCAAGTTACTTAACTTCCCTGTGCTTCAGATTCCCCATCCGTAAAATGGGGATACCGGCAGTACCTGCCTCACAGGGTTTGTTTTGAAGATTAGTATTTGTGAAGCACTCAGAACAGTGCCTGACAGATACCATGTATGTGCTGTTCTTGTTAATTTTATAGAATAAAAACAAATGGGTTGCGTGTCCTTAATTATTCTGTAACTATTTCTCACACACCGCTGTCCAAAGGCTTCTAAGTTTAATTCCAATAAGAGCCACAAAGCAGATGACCGGAAGGGAGGGATGCGAAGGGCCAGGCAGGACCCAGCCTTCCTAAGATGTATTTGTTTTTCCTCTAAGTCCTGAGAGCAGCCGTGGCCAGGAACGTGTCTGTGGCCGAAGGGAAGGAGCTGGACCTGACCTGCAACGTCACGACAGACCGCGGGGACGACGTCCGCCCCGAGGTGGCCTGGTTCTTCAGCAGGACGCCTGATGGCGCCTTGCCCGGCCTCCACCTGCTGGCGCGGGCCGACAGGGACTCCCTGGTGCGCAGCTCTCCGCGCGTGGCCCTGAGCCACGTCGACGCACGCTCCTACCGTCTGCTGGTGCGAGACGTCAGCCAGGAGAACGCCGGCTACTATTTCTGCCACGTGGCGCTCTGGGTGCCCGGGCACAACAGGAGCTGGCACAAGGTGGCCGAGGCGAAGTCCGCCCCCGCTGGCGTGGATGTGACCCGGCTAGGTGAGTGCTGGGGGGGCTCGGCCCTCTGGCTCCTCCCCCTCGGAACACCTGGAGGCGTCAGGTGCGCAGTGGGCATGCTGCTGGCATTCTCTCGGCCCACGTGCACAGTGGCCTTTGACCGCTGCCGTGAGGGGCACGGGGCTAGATCCCAAGCTGGGCTGGGAGCAAAGCCGGCTGCAGTAGCATCTGGCAGGCAAAGGGCAGGTTCAGATGGGGTGACCTCAGTGGTCTCCGTGCCCTCGTCCGAGGGGGCGTGGCTTCCTCTTGTCAAGACCTGCCAGGTAGGGGCAGCGGTGCGCGGCTCTCTGTTGGAGGGAGAAGCAGCCACTCTTCCTTCCTGTTTCCTGGACTCCTGGGCATTCTCTAGCAGGAGGTGGTGCTTTTTACCCAAGCCAGGCTCAGGGAGAGAGAAGACATTCTTCAGCATTAGAATTCACTGAATGCCCTGGAATCCGAAAATGAGTTTTTTGCAGATACCAGTTAAAAGCCTCCCGCTTCCCCGGCCCCTTGGTGGGCTCTCTCCTACCAGGTACAATTCCACGGTGGAGGAGCAAAGTGGCCCCCAGCGGGTGACCACCTCGTCCCTCATCCCGTAACAACCTGTCCAAGGTCACTGTCACGCCCTTCCCTTTTCTACTCCTCTCTTCCTGTCTCTTTTTTCCTAAGCTATTGGACCAGGCTTTCGTAATTTTTGTTACTATCTTGTAACTGCAGGTAGACTAGGCAGGAAGGGGCTGTGGACGCTTCCCAACCCCATTGTAACTAAGAGGGGATGGGCCCCCCACTCATTCTATGAGGTTTTTTATTTTGGGTTTAAAAAATTTTTTTTGGCTCTGGTGGCAGCCTTCTGCATTGTTATGATTATTAGGAGGAGATGAAACGGATCTTTAAAGGCCAGGAGAGAACGTCCTCCTCTGTCGGCCTAAGCCTCCTCCTGCCCTGACCCAGGACTCTACTTACCCTCCTGGAAGAGTGGGGACTCAATGCCCGCCTCTTCCCAAGTAGCTTCTATCTGGTGGCTGGGGAGGGAGGGGGCGGGAAGAAGGAAAGAAGAGGTTGGTGAGCGGGAGGTACAGTCTGGTTCCAACTCAGACCAGGCAGGCTGCCCGCCACCCATGAGCAGGGCGCCCCGCGGCCGCCCATCACCTGTGAGCAGGGCGCCCCGCGGCCGCCCGTCACCCCGTGAGCAGGGCGCCCCGCGGCCGCCCGTCACCCGGCCGCCCGTCACCCGCCCATCACCCGTCAGCAGGGCGCCCCGCGGCCGCCCGTCACCCGACTGCCCGTCACCCGCCCGTCACCCGTCAGCAGGGCACCCTGCGGCCGCCCGTCAGCAGGGCGCGCTCTGTGGCTCCGCTAGTGAAGGGGCTGTGTTCGTGGGGTGCGCTTCCATTCCCGCCGCCCCAACCCGAGCAGAGGCTCGCTGGGAAGGTCTGCGCTGCAGCAGTGTTGGCCCAGCCAGAGCTCTCCTTAGCAACCTTCAAAATAAAGCAGATGTTGTCGGCACCAGAAGGAGATTTCTCATCGGGAGTGGAGAGTTGGCGTCCAGCTGCGATCCTCAGGGCCCTGTGTGTGCTGCCACATTCCCCCTGCCCCCCCCCCGCTTCTGAACCGCAGCTCGGGCACTTTTCGTGCTTTGAGAAAGCGCTGCTGCGCTCCCGCTGCAGGCTCCCTTGAAGTCCTGGGGCACTGATCCCGTGCCCTGGGGGAGAGGCGGGGGTTGTCCACGGCAGGAGGGGGGCTCCTGGGAGGGGAGCTCCCTTACCTGGGAGGGCTTCGTGGTGACTGTGTTCCCCAGAGACGGAGAGGAAACGAAGGCCTAAGCTGTGGGAAGGGCTCGGTCATCAGCCGAAGGATCCTGCCATTGTTTTCCTGCAGAATATGCCGGAACCACTGCGTGGAAGGCACCGCAGGGCTCCTCCTGGACGCTGAGAAAGCCTGTAACTGCCCTTGTACATAATAGCACTCAATAAGTATTGGTCTAATGGATCAATAAACCAGTACCAGCATGTGAATTATATATACTAAAATATGTGCGTGGAAAACAGGAGAATTGCCGGGAAAGCAATAATGCTCAACGCGTAGAACGTTTCTCAGATATCCTCACGTGAGTAAACCTCCCAGGAGCATGAGTAGAGTGAAAACAACTGCATTCTCCTTTCTTCTCTTCCCTCTTTCTCCTGTGCCGGTGACTCACAGCGCCGCAGCTGCTTGGACAGTGGTCAGGAGATGAATCGGGCGTGAGGACAGCAGCTCATCTTTCTCCAGGGCCTCCCCAGTTGTTCCCTGCCCTGACACTGTGTGGGTGTCTCTAGATGTGTGTATGCGGATGTAGCCCCCCTGCCAAATACCGTGTGGGGCTAGACCCTGGGGGAAGTAACGGCGAAGTGGCCAGAAAGAGACTGGAAGCCGGGGCAGGGGGGCGGCGGCGTGCGAGAACTTTATTTATATGGGTCATCTTATTTTGTATCTGGAATCTCATCCCGGAAGTTTTTGTTTTGCCTGTGATTTCCAGGGCGAGGACTCTGAGAAGGGCTCAACTGGAGTTCACCTCTGGTCCACGTGGCGGGAGCTAGAGCGGTCAGGGCTGGGGCCCTAACCAGGACCCACCTCGGGAAGGCTCCGCGCGCGTCTCCCGGGCCTTCTTCTTGCCACAGGAGTCTCGTCCTCCAGCACCGCTCCATGTGGTGTAGGCTTCTCATTCTTCCACGGCTCCTGCCTTCCACGAGGCAGAAAGTGGCACTCGCCAGGCCTGGGAGGCACACTTGCACTGCCGCTGTTTGCTGTCGGTCAGAGTCATCACAGGATCTGCCCAAATTCAAGGGAGTGGAGAAGTAGCCCCGGTCTCTTCCTGGGAGAGCAGTGGCAAGGTTGCACTGCAGAGGAGCGGGTGGGGTGGGGAATATTGCAGCAACCATCCTTGGAAAATAGAGACTCCCCTAGCGGTTAATGCTTCTTGGTTTGATTTCAAGAGATGTTTTCAGATGACTTGCAGAGAATGGTGGTCCCGAGTAAGTGAGTTCCAAGTATTGTCATCTTCTTAACGTGGAAGTGTTTGGGCCTTGGGCATAAATGTCACTTCTTGAAACCCTGGAGCGCAGACTCCTAAAAGCTGGGCGGTTCTGTGCTCATGTGCTCGGGGTTGGGGCACTGCCACGGGTGAAGTGGGTTGAGCCGGCTGGGGTCGCCTCTTGTTCCGATCAGGGCTTGGGCGGGGATGGCACGGGCAAGTCCAGGAGCGCGCAGCAGCTGTGACCATGTTGATTTTGTAGAGGGTAAAAAGCCTTTTTTACTTAGGATTTATGTCTTATTTATATGAAGGGGAGAGGAAACAGATTTAAGTTTGCTTGCAAATGAAGCCCAATTTTAAAGGAGACATAAAAATAAAATCAAGGTCAAAAGAGGCAAAAATAATAATAATAATAAATCCAAGAATAGGTATTGTAAGGTAGTTGGGATGAATTACTCTGTTTGAGCCTTGAATTTGCCTCCGAGTTTTTGGAGAGTTGAGGCAGAAAGGAGATTTGATTATACAGTTCTCACCCGATGAAAGAAAACATACCAACTCTTTCAGAGAGACAAACTTTTTCTTGGCACTGAATTCATCATGTGGTTTTTCATTTAAGGGGCATTGGAGAACATAATGGACAGTGCTTTCCACTGTTCTTTTACAAAAGACCCTAAATGATTGTTTAAATGGATGTTTCTTATATCCAGCCTCTATAAAAGCTAAGGGCATAAATCTTAAGTGTGTGAAGGAGCTTCTGTAAGAAGCTGAATTACCATGGCAGACAAGTGTTGCTTTGTGTTGATCCAATTTAGTATGTGGCCAGGACTTAGAGAATCTAGAGGAATGGCCAGTTAATCTGCCCATTACGCCACCTCTCCCCGCTATCAGATGTCTTAAATGAGCCTTTGGCAAGAGTTGGATACTAATCAGTTCACGGTTGAGCTCGCTGCCTGAAGTACCAGACCTCTGTGGTGCTAATTGGAGAGGGTTCCGTGGCTTCCGACGGGGAGGCGCAGAGGGGAGGCAGAGCTGACTCTGCCCCCAAGGCTTAAGAACCTGATTTGCATTCTTCCCCGCCCTGGGACCATCCCCTCTTCCAGCTGCCTGCGGGTGAGGAAGCTCATTCTTTTTCTTTAGGAGTTGTTAATCTGTTGAGTACCTGGTAGGAACTTTAGAGTTCTGTGCCTTCTGTGGGAGATGGGCTGTAGATGTGTAGAATTTTAAGGGCACTTCCTAAGAGTGGTCTGCCCAGGATTCTTTCTGAAGGCGGAAGTGCATGTGCGTAAGAGCTCGAGCCTTAGAGACTCTCTCCACCACCTTCTGGGAATGTCATCGCAGCTGTGTCACCTGATGTTTCTGGTCTTGTTTTAGTGGGGAAACGTCGATAAAGTGCGGGCACTTAAGTGCTTCATTTCCCTGGGAGTGGTGGTGATGATTTGCTCATGTTGGAGGGGGTGGTATATAACATGTCCTTCTCCACCAAGTTCCCAACATCCGCGACTTGGAGAGTCGGGCTTAGAGCACAGAGGAGCCCAGCAACAGGTGTGTGCTTGACGCAGCTGCCCCAAGGAGAGCCCTGGTCGGGGGAGAGCCGCCTGCCCCCCATCCTGCCCAGCTCCTCCCCCGCCCCCACCCCCAGATCTGGGAGTTCACTCTTCCTTCTCTGGGAAGAGAGAAACCGTGAGTGTTACTTTGGGGGTGGGACGTAGGTGTTCCTTTCTAATGACGTTATTTTTTTTGCTCTGAATCGGCAAGTGCTGGTAGAACCCTGTAAGGATGGTTCCACTGAGGGGGTGGGGTGGGATCAAGTGCCCCCTAAAACAATAGCACTTTATTTTCAGCTTTTTAATTTATTTTTATTAGAGTATGTTGTAGGTTTACATAAAAATCACGCAAAAAAGTAGAGTTCCCATATATTGCCCCCTCATGCGCACAGTTCTCCCTATTATTAACACCGTGCATTACTGTGGCACTTTTGTTGCAGTTGATGAAAGAATATTGTTGTAATTATACCATTAGCTATAGTCCATACCTTAAATTAGGGCTGGCTGTTGGTGTAATATAGTCCTACGTTGTTTTCCTTACATTTTTATTCTAGTAATGTATAGATAGTCTAAAATTTCCCCTTTGAACCACATTCAAATATATAATTCACAGTGTTGTGTGAATCACCACCAGCCATTACCAAAACTTTTCCTTCACCCACAACCGAAATTTTGTACCAGGTAAGCCTTAACTCTTCCTTCCCAACCCCACCCTTGTCCCTGCTCACCTGTATTCTAGTTTCTGACTCTCTGGAGTTGCATATTCTAATAATATCATATCCGTGAGAGCGTCCAGTATTTGTCCTTTTGTGCCTGGCCCATTTCGGTCAACCTGATGCCTTCAATATAGCCTTCTCTTTTTAAGTGGTGGAAAATATTTAATTGCTTTACAAATGACGACAGGGGCAAATCTTTTTGACAGTTAGTCAACACATTCAGGTGCCTCCAACGTCCACGCACAGTTCACGATAGTAAAGCCGTGCCCTCAGCAGGGGAGGGGCACGCGTCCTCTTCATTCCTGTAACTTGTGCACCGGGTCCGTTCATCTAATTGGCTGTACCAAGTTCAGTTTCCAAGGGGGTGTTGGAACACGGCCCCATGCTCCACAGTTGAGGATTAGTGCCTCGGCTGTTAGCATCACTCTCGCCACCTGGGACACGGCAGGCTTTGAGAAAGCGTTAATGACCTTGGGAATGTCATGCGGTCGTGCCGCTCAGCCTGTGGCGACGCCAGGCACACCTGTAATTCCACTCAAACACGCTGCCAGGCCTCGGTCTTCTAACTTAGCTCCTCTGGGCTGCTGCTGCTTTTATCTGGGACACATACATGAAAATAGTAGCTCTCGCAGTCAAAAGGTTGTTTTGAGGATTCAGCAAGAATGCAAGGAAAGCGAGTAGCACGGTGCCTGGGCTCTAGAAAGCGCTCGGCTAATGCCGGTTGTTGTTACTACCCTCTGTCCGTTGGGGATAATACCTCCCTTCCCTACAGAACTGTTGGGAGAGGAAAAGGAGGTGAGCCGTGCGAAGGCCCCCAGTCCAAGTCCCTGCACCCGGCAGGCACAGGTGATTGGTTTTTAAAAGCTGGCCGATGATTCTGGATGCTTTCCCCTGTTTTGAAAGTTCTAACATGGGAGGCTTTATTATTCAAAGAGCGAAGTCTTTCTGTTGGACTCTAGCTCAGAAGGTGATAGCGGCAGGAGCAGACACCAGCGTGGGAGCCAGATTAGGAAGCGGGATTCCCACTTCTTGGAATGCTGGCCGTGGTGCTGGGGTTGAACTCAGGATCCGTAGAAGGGCTTCCTGTGTGGGCTGGTTTTGTTTGTTTTTAACTTTTTAAATGGGGATGTTCAAACACACACAGAAGTAAAAAGAACCATCCTATTTCAACAGTTACTGATATTTTGCCAATCTTGTTTCATCTCTCTTCCTTCCTCCAGACACACTCGTGCATCTCCACCCCCACCGCCCCCACACTTTTATATTTCTTCTGGAGGAGTTTAAAGCATCCTGTCATCATTTCATCTCACCACTTTAGTATGCGTCTTTAAGCATTTTTAAACCATAACCACCATTGCATTTTTAGCTCATTTCTTGATGAGAGCAAACAGAATGTAGCAGTAATCAGAAGTGGAAGGCTTATGTCAAAAATAAGCATTTTTATGCAAAACAGTAAATTTAGTTCAATTCAACAAGTCTGTTAGTGTCTCTGATGTACACAGCACCGCGTGCATAGCACGCAGGGCTGAGGAGGGCAAGTCCTCTAAGAGCCTACAGAAGGGCCAGTAGCTGAAGTTCAAGGCAGGGCTCAGCTAAAATCCCTGGAGAGCAGTGAGCCTGGTGGGAGGTAGGAGCTCTGTGAGCATTTGTAGAGTAAGATGCTGAGTGAGACACCATCTCTGTAAATAATTTTTAAAATTGTGAAACAGCATTAAAGGAAAATGTCTACACGTGCACCAAAAACGAAAAGAAGGAAGAACCCATCTGTATTCCCACCGTCAACGTAGTAGGTCGGTAACTTCTCCAGGAGCTGAGGTCTCAAGTGGACCCACAAAGCTGGGAAGAGTCCTCCTGACCTTCGCGCGGTCTTGAAGTCACGAGAACGTGGCCCCTGTCAGCACAAACCCAGACTCCACTTGTTTTTGTTGGACTCGGCCTTTGAACTGAGGCATTTCCAAAGTCTAATGTTTCGTTTTAAGGGAGAACGAGGAGACCCAGCGGGTCAGTGACGGGATTTTTGTCCCACGCCAACCGGGAATTCCTCCAAGTAGACGCACCCCTGCTGCCGCTCCGCTGGACGCCCATTTATCTCTCCACGTTGGACAGGCGGGTTGGACAGGCGGGGAGCGGCGCGGAACAGGGGAGCCCGTTCAGTCATTTACTCGGCAGCTTACGAGGAATCAGCGGGGGGAAAGGCCGAGAAGCCAGACGCACATGCAGCATTAGGAAACGGAGAGCGCTGCCCTGGGAGAGGAGTCGGGAAAACGCACAGGAAGCCCGTGGGCCCCTGGGCCGCACAGGCGGGGCGGACTCGTGGGGTGGCTAGGACAGGCTGGGGGGTGTGCGCTCGTATCTCCTTTCAAGATTTATTGTTTATTTATTTATTTATGTATACTGCGGTCCCGTGTCCGTGCCCCCCCCCCGCCCCCCGGCTGTTTTTGCTGTCTGTCTTCTCTTCTCATTCTCTCTCCTCTAGGATTCACTGGGATTCGATCCTGGGAGCTCTGATGTGGAGAGGGGTTCCCTGTCAATTGCCCCACCTCAGTTCCTGGTTTCTGCTGTGCCTCACCTTGACTCCCCTTGTCTCTCTTGTGGTGCATCGTCATCGTGCTGCGTGACTCACTTGCGCGGGCACTGGCTCGCCACGTGGCTCTCGCATGGGCACTTGGCTCACCGCACAGGCACTGGCTTGCCACGCGGGCACTCACGTGGGCACCGGTTTGCCGCGTGGGCACCGGTTTGCTGCGTGGGCACGCTTTCTCTTCTTTTTCACCAGGAGGCCCCAGGGATCGAACCCGGGTCCTCCCATATGGTAGGCGGAGGCTCTATCGCTTGGGCCACATCCGCTTCCCAGAGTGTGCTCTTCATTCAGCCGGTGGGAGGAGGAAGACGGCGGAAGGGTGGTTGGGCAGGGGACCCGAGGGCTGTCAGCCTGGCCATGGATCGGTGTTACTGTAACACAGTGACCTTGGCTGGAGGCAGCGAGGGCGGCCCAGGGTGTTATGGCCCTAAGGCTGTCACTCTCCTCCGCCTCAGATGTGCCTGGAGCGCAGGAGAGGCCCTGGAGGAGGTGGCCTCAGAGTGGAGAGGGGCAGGGGGCGAGGGCACAGGCGCCGCGGGAGCGTCGTAAGTGCACAGGCGCTGGGCAGGGGGGCGGCTGGGCTTCTCTGGAGCGGGCTTTCGTGCCTTGGCGGAGGGGAGCGGGGAGGAGGAGAATTTCTGGACTCCGTCGCACCGTCAAGGCAAGGTGCCGGGAGCACAGCTCTGTGCCAGCGTTTGGGGCCAGACCCAAGCCCAGGGGAGCAGGTGGGCCCTGATTTCTGGGTGGGGGAGCTTGGGGGGTGGTGGCCAGGAGAGGGCGAGAGCGCTGGTGGCTGGCGGGGAGCTCGTTCTGACACCTTTGCCATGCGCTCCACGGTCTGAGCACTGCCGCTTGTCAGGTCCCCGCCTCTCAAACACGTGTCATCCAACAGGTTCTGAAAAGGTGCCACTTTGGAAGAATGTGCTCAAGGGATGGATGTAAACGATGAAGGAGTGAAGGGTTTACTTTTTTCCTTCAGAAGTTTTTTTTTAAATAAAATTTTATTGACATATATCCCTCGTACATCCGTGAACGCTGTGAGCTTGCAGAACAAACATTCAACACCCCACCACCAACACCCTGCATTGATTGTTACAAACTAGTAAAGGGCATTGTCAAATATTATGAATTATAGCAAATATCTTACATTTGGTGTCTTTTTCCCCAACCCACCTGATTAGTAACATCCTGTATTAGTGTTCTGTATTTGTTATAGTTCCTGAGAGAATGCTCTCATGTGTGTCCTGTAAACCACAGTCCATCTTCCACCACAGGATCCCTGTTAAACAGCCCGTGCTTGTATAATCCATCCACTCAGTGTGTGCTCTCATTTTCATCACAGAGTTCTGCTATCATCTCCTCAGCCAATTTTAGAATGCTTTCATTACTCCAAAAGGAAAAATCCCTTACCCTCTTATACCCCCTATTGTTGTACCTTAAAATTGATATATTCTTTGCCGTTGCTATAAAAATATTACAGTGTTACTGTTAACTCTGATCCATAAGTTACATTACTTGTAATTTCCTGGGTATTACCATATTCTTAACATACTGTAAAAGAACTTCTTAAATTTATACTATTAACTACAGTCTCCATCCACCACCGAAATCCCTAGATTATTCCCTCGCTTCCTTTCAGTTGATACTTATGTCTACAGACTACCCTTATCAGGCATAATCACATTTATAAATCCGATTGTTAGTTGTACTCACTATAATGTATTACCATCAACTTTATTCATTTCCCCACTTTTACTTTATTAAAAATTCTGCATACCTTAAGCATCAGCTCCCATTCTCAACCCACATTCCATCTTCTTATAACCTTTACTCTAGATTTTACCTCCATGGGTTTATTCATATTTAAATCATATTACTGAGACCATAGAATACTTTTATTTTTATGCCTGGCTTATTTCACTCAGCATAATATTCTCAGTGTTCGTCCTTGTTGTCATATGCATCCCAAGTTCATTTCTTCTTACAGCTCAATAGTATTCCATTGTATGTATATACTACATCTTATTCATCCATTAGTTGGTTGATGGACATTTGGGCGATTGTGAATAATACTGCTATGACCCCATTGGTGTGCAAATGTCAGTTCATATCCTTCCTTTCAGTTCTGAATATATTCCTCCTAATAAGACTGGTTGTTTGATATGTGGTTTCTGAATATTTTCTCCCATTGAGCTTGAGTAAGATTGGTATTAGTTCATCTTTGAATGCTTGGTAGAACTCACCTGTGAAACTGCCTGGTACTGGATTTTCATTTTGGGGAGGTTTTTGATGACTGCATCACTCTCTTGTGATTGGCTTGTTGAGGTCTTCTGTTTCTTCTAGGGTCAGTGTAGGTGGTTTGTGTGTTTCTAGGAGTTTGTCCATCTCAACTACATCGTGTACTTTGTTGGCATGTGTTTGGTCCTAGTATCCTCTAATGGTCTCTCTTATTTCTGCAGGGTCAGTTGTAATGTCCCCCCTCTCATTTCTCATTTTATACAGTTGCATCTTCTCTTTTTTCCTTTGTCAGTCTAGCTAAGGGTTTGTCCATTTTGTTGATCTTGAAGAATCAACTTAATTTTGCTGACTCTTTTGTTTTTGTGGTCTCGCTTTCATTTATTTCTGCTCTGATCTTTAGTAGTCTTTCCTTAGACTTGGTTTGGGATTAACTTGCTGTTCTTTTTCTAGTTCTTCCAGGTGTGCAGGTAGGTCTTTGATTTTCGCACTTCTCTTTTAATGTAAGCGTGAGGACTATGAGTTTCCCTCTCAGCGCTGCCTTTGTGGTGCCCCATACGTTCTGATATGTTGAATTCTCATTTTCATTCATCTCAAGATACTTACTGAATTCCCTTGCAATTTCTTCTTTGGCCCACTGATTATTTAAGAGTGTGTTGTCTAATCTCCATATATTTGTGAATTTTCCCTTTTTTCCATCTGTTACTTATTTCCAACCTTATTCCACTATAATCACAGAGAGTGCTTTATGTAATTTTATTCATTTTACATTTTTTGAGACCTGTCTTGTGACCCAACATATGGTTTCTCCTGGAAGGATCCATGGGCACTTGAAAAGAATGTATATCCTGCTGTTTTGGAGTGTAATGCTCTATAAATGTCTGTTAGGTCTAGTTCATTTATCATATTATTCAACTCTCTGTTTCTTTATCCTCTGTCCAGATGTTCTATCCAATGCTGTGAGTGGTGTATTGAAGTCTCCAACTATTATTGTAAAGACTTCTATTTCTCCCTTCAGTTTTGCCAGTTGTACCTCAGATATCTTGGGATGCCCATGTTAGGTGCATAAATACTTTTTTATAGTTATTTCTTCTTGGTGAATTGCTCCCTTTATTAAAAAGTAATAACCTTCTTCATCTCATAACAGTTTTGCATTTAAAATCTATTTTGTCTGCTACTAGTATCATTACTCCCCATGTTTTTTGGTAACAGTTTCCATGGAATATTTTTTTCTACCTTTCCCTTTCAACCTAAGTATGTCTTTATGTCTGAAGTGAGTCTCTTGCAGACAACATATAGTTTATAATTTTTTATCCATTCTATCAGTCTACATCTTTTGATTGAGGATTTTAGTCCATTAGCATTCAGTATTATTGCTGTGAAGACATTACTTTGTCCATTTTATCCTTTGGCTTCCCATTGTCATATCTTACTTTTGTGTCTTTTTACCTTTTAAGTTATGTTTACTAATAGTCTTCATTTCTGTATACTTCTCCAAGTCTTTAAACCTTGGTTTTTCCTTTCAGGCTATAGCACTTCCTTTACTATCTCTTATGAATTTGGTCTTTTGTAACATGCTCTCTCAATTTTTGTTTTTCTTGAAGACTTTAAACTCAACCTCATTTTTGAAGGACAGTTTTGCCAGAAAAAGAACTCTTGGCTGGCGGGTTTTTTTTTCCTTCAGTACCTTAAATACATTACACCACTTTCTTCTTGCCTCCGTGGTTTCTTCCCACTCCCTGCCCAGGCCTCTGTACAAAAATGGATTGGCTTCATGGTTTCTGAGGAGAGGTCAGCACTTAGTCTTATTGAGGTCCCCTTGTATGTGATACCTTGTTTTCCTCTTGATGCTTTCAGAATCCTCTCTCTATCTCTGGTATTTTTCATTCTGAATAGTAGGTATCTTGGAATAAGTCTGTTCAGATTTATTCTGTTTGGGTTGCGTGATCCTTCCTGGCTTTTGATATTCATGTTTTTCATAAGGGTTGGGAAGTCTCCAATCATTATTTCCTCTAATATTCTTTCTGCCCCTTTTCCATTCTCTTCTTCTTCTGGGACATTGATAACATATATGTTTGTGTGTTTCACATTGTCATTCAATTTCCAGAGACCCTGTTGCATTTTTCCCATTCTTTTCTTCTTCTCATGTCTTTTCAAGTGCAGGTGCTTAATTCTCCAATTTACTAATTCTGTCTTCCATCAATTCAAATCTGCTCTTATATGATTCTAAAATACTTTAAATCTCATCCATTGTGCCTTTCATTCCCATAAGTTCTGTTATTTTTCTTTGCAAGCATTCAAATTATTCTTTATGCTCATCCAGTATCTTTTTAATATTTTTTTCTCTCTTTAATCATATTTTCCTTTACTCCCTGAATTGATTTAGGAGACTTGTGTGACTATCATTGATTTCTTGTCTTAAATCTTGTGTCTCATCAGGATTTTTGATGTGCTCTTTGGCTGGGCCATCTCTTCCTGTTTCTTAGTATGGTTTGTAATTTTTTGCTGATATCTAGGCATCTGAATATGTTGGTGAATTTACTCTAATGGTCAATTTCTCTCTCTTGTCTAGTAGTTGTATTTCACAACTCTTCTTTGATTTTTAGTTCAACTTATTCTGAATTCTCTAAAATTGCCCAGCTTAATTTATCATAACAGGGCCAGGGATAGCTATTGCATTGCAGATCCAAGGGTCTGGGATGAGCAACTCCTAAAAGCATTCTTTCTCCTTGCATTTACCCAGTCGGCCAGCAGATGGTGCTCACCAGTAAACCTTTCCTTGAAGGTGTCTTTTTGAACCTCTACTTGCCTGTGATTCTGCTCTGGCCAGAGCCAGGATTCAAAGAGGTCTCTGCTGGCCAAACTCAATGAAGAGAAACCACTGTCCGCCCTCCACTGCACTGTCCCTCTTCCCAGGGAGGAAGAAGTCTGTTCCCCTCTCAGTTGGCTGCAGTGAGCCATGGGTTTTATCCAGGCTGTTTGCTTCAGGATGGGGGATGGGTATGGTTCCCAGCTGCTGGAGTTTAGTGACTCACAGTATTCATTTCAGCTTCTGCATCTCTCTGTCCCTCCTCCTCTTGGAGGTGCACAGCACTCTCCTGGTCTGTTGACCAAAGCAGCAACGTTGGACAGCTTTTTGCCCTTCCTCTACTGTTTTTTTGTGAAAGTTGAACCCTGCCTACCAACTCTGATGCCATCTTCCCGAAGTCCTGAAGGGTTTGTTTTTATAAAGAGTCGGTAATCAGGAGGCAAAAGGACCGTTCCCACAGGTAGCTTCGTTGTCTTCTAGGTGGCACTGGTTAGTCAGGTTGACGTGATGGCCCATTAGGGAAATTGTCTTCCTGGGTCTCACACCCGGTGGCAGGAACTTAGCAGTGTTCTTGGCAGGCTTGGCATTCAGTTGTCCAAGAATCCTTAGATCAGTCAGTGGTGCTTGGAAGATAGGCAGCTTAGTTCATCCGAGGGGTGAGTATATGCATATTGAAAGGTGGTAGAAAGGATCCAGCCCCCAGGTTTAAATCTGCCACTTTTGAGCTATGAGGACAAGTTATCAACCTCTTTAAACCCCTGACTTTTCAGGTAGGAAATGGGAATTATGAATAGTAGTCCACAAATACATGTATCTGGTATGTAACCCATATGTATACATGTATCTGGACACACACACGTGCACACACATGGCGATACCGTGTACCAAGCCTCAGTGTAAGCACTTTTATGTACATTTTACCTTTTAATCCTCACAATAACATTATGAGGTTGTTATTATTATCCCTGTTTTTATAAATGAGGCTCCAGAGAGGTTAAGTACCCTGCCCAAGATTACACAGCAAGTAAACAGCAGAGCCGGGATTCGAACCCTGTCTGTCTGGCTCCAGACCCTGGCTCTTGACCACTCGGTCCTGCCTCACATCTGTTGTTCAGGTTCCTGTGATAACACCGGTGAAGGGCCTTCCGTGCTGGGCTGGAAATGGAGTTGGGGCTCCATAAGCCACAGCTACTGCTGCTTGGGAAAGGGTTGTTGGTGTGGTGGTGATTTGGGTCAGGATTTTTTTGTTTGTTTGGGTTTTTTTTTGGAGGTACCAGAGATTGAACCCAGGACCTTGTACATGGGAAGCAGGTGCTCAGCCACTGAGCTACATAAGCTCCCCAGTGAGAGTTGGTTTTCTTGTTCGTTTGTTTTTTTTTGTTCGGTTTTTAGGAGGTACCAGGGATCGAACCTGGGTCCTCGCACGTGGGAAACAGGCGCTCAACCACTTGAGCTGCAGCCACTTCCCTCTGGGTCAGTCTTGACAGGCCCAGGAGAAGTGAGGTCCTTTGGCCAGTAGTTGAACTCACTTGTCCTTGTGGGCACACAAATTGCTGTTCCAGAAATCCACACAAAACGTCTGAAATGTCTCGAAGGCAGGGTAATTTGCAGCTTGCTTTTCTCCTGCGTAGTGTGGTATTAGGACAGGTCGGTTGTGCTTGTCCCACAGTCAGCTGATGCTAGAGGTGCAGTGTGGTGTGTTGGCCCTCTGCCCAGGAGGCAGAAACCTCAGCTGTGCGCCCTCACACACCAGCCTGTTCCGGGGGGAGGCTGGACGGCCCTTCCAGCTCTCACGTTCGACCAGCCCGCGGCATTCCCGAGAGCCCCCGTTACGCGGCGTGGCTCCCGCACGGCGGGCACGAGCACGCTGCCCTAACTTCACACGGCGCAGGGCCCGTCCTCCCTTGGAACTAAATGCTTGTGGAGAAGATGGCGTTGAAGGGAATGAGGGTTTTGAGTTCTTTCCATTTCCTGGCCCACTGAATCATTTCTTGGAGAAGTCATGATGTTATAAATTTCAGGAGAAGTGTAAATCACACAGAACAGTTCCTTGACCTCAGCAGTTTATAATCCATATGAGTCATAAATAAAAGCAACGTTAAAGAAAACTGAACAGTTGGAGCAGGTGATGTGACTGTAGCTGTAGCAAATGGAAAGTTCTGTTTCGATAGAATTGTTTTTCTCTTGAAAGCCATGGTTTTACGGAAGAAAAATGTAGCCTTATCTGAAAACCTTAGCGTGAATGCAGCAAACATGCATTGGGTGCCTGTTGCATTCAAGGCAGTGTACTTGGAGTTTGGGGATGAGACCTCAAAGAAGGAGTAATAACTGTGGTGACTCCAAGGTTATATGCATGGCTTATGGGAGCACAGAAAAAGGAGTGCCACCCTCTCATAATCTAGGAAGGCTTCCCAGAGGAGGTGATGCTGAGAACGAATGGGAAACTGACAGCGGTCTCCAGCCTGGGGCAGGCTCGAGGCGCCGAGACTTCTCTTCAGGGAGATTTGACTTCTGGCCTTGGGAGGTTTATTGGGGAGCGGAGGGCCATTGTTGAACAAGTTTGACAACAACAAACTCTTACAGGATCCTTCCCATCCAACGCAGAAACTCGCGTTTCTGTTACTGTGACCGATGGGATAGGCATTTAATTGTCAAAACAAGAGTAGTAGTTTCCTCCTTTTTCCTTTTTTTTTTTTAATGTATTTTTATTACGGCAGTTGTGAGCTTACAGAACAGTCACGCACATGTGTAGAATTCCAGCGCAGCAGCCTTCACCGACACACCGCGCCGTTCGGGAACATTTGTTACAGATCATGAGATAACATCATCAGACTATTACCACCAGCCACGGGCCACGGCATACATTTGACATGTGTTTTCCATACCCCCGTATTATTAACACATTACATCTTTGGCATTGATGCAAGAATATTATAGCACTGCTGTTACCTAGTCCAGAAGTCGCATTAACTGTATTTTCCCGTGCTTCTCCACATTCCCACCACCCTGCAATAGCGACATACGTCCGTTCTCGCTCTCAGAAGGACGCTCTTGCATCTGTCCCCTCAACCCCTTTCTCACCCACCTCTGGGTTCCCTGTGCTTTTCAGCCCCTTAGTTATTCTCTAGCTTTCTTTCCCTTCCCACTTACATCCCTAGACCAGCCTTCCCAGCCGCAGTGCCGTGTATAAACCAGCTCTCCCCGTCTCTTCCTGCCTCTTAATCGGTGGTTCTGATTGCTTTCTCTCACTTCTCTCTTGTGCAGAACCAAACTACCAGGTGTATCTGAACGTCTCTAAGGCCCCCGAGTTCTCCGACGACCCCACGGAGCTGCAGTGCCGCATCGTGGACGCCAGGAGCGCGGAGGCGAGCTTCCGCTTCGCGGTGTCATGGTACCACAGGGTGGACCGGCGCAGCGATGACGCGGCCACCAGCGAGCTCCTGGCGGTCATGGACGGCGACTGGACGCTCAGGTATGGAGAGAGGAGCGCGCAGCGGGCCCAGAGCGGAGAGTTCATCTTTTCCAAGGAGCACGTGGACACCTTCAGCTTTCGGATCCGAAGGACGACGGAGGAGGACAGGGGCAGCTACTACTGTGCTGTGTCGGCCTGGGCCAAGCAGAGGAACGACACCTGGGCAAAGAGCAAGGACGTGCTCTCCAAGCCCGTCAACGTGTTCTGGGCAGCAGAAGGTGGGCGCTCCGCTCCTGTTCTCGGTCTGTGCCGTTGTGGTTTGTTTTTAAGATTATTTACTTTATTTACTCGCCCCCCACCCCCTTGTTGTTTGCTCTGTGTCTGTTGGCTGTCTGCTTGTCTTCTTTTTTGGAGGCACCAGGAACCGAATCTGGGACCTCCCATGTGGGAGGAGGCGCCAAATGGCTTGAGCCTCCTCTGCCCCCTGCTTGTTGTTTCTCTCGTTGTGTCAGCTCGCTGTCTTGCTTGTTCTCTTTAGGAGGCACCAGGAACCAAACTGGGGCTTCCCGTGTGGTAGGCGGGCGCCCAACTGCTTGAGCCACATCCACTTCCCTCGACCTGTTTTTTTGTGTGTGTGGCCATTCTAATAGGTGTGACATGATATCTCATTGTACTTTTTTTTTTTAAGATTTATTTATTCATTTATTTCTCTCCCCCCCTCCTTCCCCAGTTGCCTGCTCTCTGTGTCCATTCGCTGTGTGCCCTTCTGTATCCGCTTCTATCCTTATCAGCAGCACCGGGAATCTGTTTCTTTTTGTTGCATCATCTTGTGTGTCAGCTCTCTGTGTGTGTGGCACCATTCCTGGGCAGGCTGCACTTTCTTTTGCATTGTGCAGCTCTCCCTATGGGGCACACTCCTTGTGCATGGGGCTCCCCTACATGGGGGACACCCCTACGTGGCAGGGCACTCCTTGCATGCATCAGCACTGCGCATGGGCCAGCTCCACACGGGTCAAGGAGGCCCGGGGTTTGAACTGCAGACCTCCTGTGTGGTAGGCAGATGCTCTAACCATTGAGCCAAGTCCGTTTCCCTAATTGTACTTTTGATTTACATTTCCATAAACGCTAGTGACATTGAACATTTTTTCATGTGTCCTTTCGTCATTTGTATTTTTTTCTTTGTACAAATGTCTCTTCAAGTCTTTTGCTCATTTTTCAGTCAGGTCATTTGTCTTTTTATTGTTGTATTATAGCATCTCCCTATATGTCATGGATATTAAACCCTTATCGGATATGTGTTTTCAAATATTTTCTCCTGTTGAGTCGGCTGCCTTTTCACTCTTTTGACAAAGTCCCTTGAGGTACTAAAGGGTTTAATTTTGAGGAGGGTCCCATTTATCTGTTTTCTTTTGTTGCTCGTGCACTGGTGCTGTGTTTTGTTTCGCTTTGCTTATGTTATCCCATGGCATGTTTTCAGATGCATGGTCAAGCTGCGGGTTTCCACTTACACTGGGCATCCAAGAAACGTGGTCTCCAGAGTGGGTGCTAATGCCTATTGCTTTTATATATATTAAGACCCCTTTAAAATGGTGATGCTGGGAGAAAGGCGAGCTGGGGAGTTTCTTGCGTTCTAGGGAGAAGCAGGGAAGTGACCAGTGGCAGAGGGCCGTCTTCTTTCAGGTGTTGTGTTTCTGGCCTTGACACTGCACGGGCTAAGCCACTGACACTCAGTTGCCTGGCCAGGTGGTCTCGGGCCAAGTGCACACAGGCCTTTGGCTCCCGTCAGCACCTGTGAGTTTCCACCAGGCACTTGCCGCAGAGCATGTGGGTAGCTACGGGCCCTTGTGCCTGCCCCTCGGGGCAGTCATCCACTCTAGAGATTGTTTCTAGGCAAGGTGACAAGATCTTAAGGGAAACAACTGCCTTGGGAATCTGGCTAAGCGCATCAGGCTTTCATTTTTAGGAGATACTGGGGATTGAACCCAGGACCTGGTGCATGGGAAGCAGGCGCTCAACCACCGAGCTGCATCCGCTCCCCAGCTCGTCTTTCATCCGTGTTCTGCCCATCGCGGCAGTAAGCCCAAGGGCTCCTCTGCCCTCCGTGCCCCGTTGCTGAGCACCACGCAGCCCTCTACCTCCGTACCTCTAGACTCACTGCCGGCCCTTCTGCGTCCCCCAGTCCCCACGGGACCCTGCTGCACTCAGGCATCAGGACATCTGTGTCCTGCACGCATCTGGAATATGCCTCTCTCTGTCTGGCAGTCGACACTCTCGGCCTTCCTGTCCCTTCCAGCCCTGAGTGATGGCACTCTACTTCCCACCCTGCTCCTCACTGCAGCTTCCCCACCTCTCCCCTCTGCCTGAGGCCCTCCTGCCAGCAGGCCTCCTCCCCCTTCCTCCCCTGAGACTTTAGCAGCTGTTTCGTGTCTGCTCCGGCCTCACTCGCCTCCCTGGCCTCCCTCTCCACGGGCAGCACTGGTTCTCTCCGTGGCTTCACAGGAGAGTTGCCGAGGAGCTTTTGAAAAGTACCGGTGCTCTGCTCCCGCCCCGCGCTTCAGATGCCCCGCGCTTCGGGTATCTGAAGTCCGGGGTGGGAGTTTTCCAGTGCTCACACGGTGACTCTCCTGTCTGGGAGCTCAGCTTTTCTCCTTGGTTCCTTCCCTCCTCTCTCCATGCCCTCCAGCCTGTTTCGACCGTTCCCTCCCCTGCGTATTCCCACACTGGTGGGCTCACTTCTGATCCCCGAAACCCCCTGTAATCTCAGTTTCAGGCGTCTGAGGCTGTCTCTCCCAGTCCCTCCCTCTAGTGTTTCAACCCAGCCAGGAGCTGCAGTCCATCAGCCCCACCCCCGGATGCCTCCTTCCTCCACTGTATCCTTCCCTTCCTCTTATTTAGTTTGACCATTTGCCCAGGGTAGTCTATTATTTTTTTAGATTTATGTATTTATTTATCATCCCTCTCTCCCACCATTGTCTGCTCTCTGTGTCCATTCGCCATGCGTTCTTCTGTGTCTGCTTTTCTTCTCTTTAAGGCAGCACCAGAAACTGATCCTGGGACCCCTCTGGCATGGGAGAGAGGCCCTCAATCTCTTGTGCCTCCTCAGCTACCTGGTCTGCTGTGTCTCTCATTTTCTCTCCTGTGTGTGTCTTCTTGTTGTGTCATCTTGCTGCGTCAGCTCTCTGCTTGGGCCAACTTGCTGCATGGGCCAGCACTCCTCTCAGGCCAGCTCTCAGCTTGGGCAAGCTCATCACGCGGGCCAGCACTGCACGCGGGCCAGCACTCCACGCGGGCCAGCACTGCACGCGGGCCAGCACTCCACGCGGGCCAGCACTCCTGCGCGGGCCAGCACTCCTGCGCGGGCCAGCACTCCTGCGCGGGCCAGCTTACCTACACCAGGAGGCCCCAGGAATCAAACCCTGGACCTCCCATGTGGTAGACAGGAGCCCAGTTGCTTGCTTCCCCCCAGGGAAGTCTGTTTGCATTTGTCATCCTGCAATTAATTATTAATAGCACCCTCCTTCACTTAGAAATGTCTGGAGGGGTGGGGGGAAACAACGCACTCTCCCTCCGTTTCTAGCCTGCTGGGTTGCGCCTTGGCCCCTCGTTTTGTATGATACTCATTAGCTAAACCACAGCCCAGTTAAATCCAACTCTTGCTCCCTCCCTCCCTGCATCTACAGAGCAAACTGTGGTTGGAGAAAAACACTCAGACATGTTGACTGGTCTCACTTTAAGTCCATGGTCACTAACTTCGGGGGGCGGGGGACTCTCAGCACGGCCTGGAAGTCATCCTGCCTCTGCTCCCCAACTCTCCAAAATGATGATTTCGTACCTCTTCTCTCTCTGCAAATCTCTGAACGCTTCCCTCCCAGCCTTTTCCTCTCAGCTGTTGGTCCTGCTTCCTCTTCCCCAGGAGAAAACAGAAGCCATCAGAAGAGGATCCTCACCCCCCTACCCCCGCCGCGGAGCTCACATTCCCCCACCCTGCCTCGCAGCGCGCGGCCCTTCTCAGCAGGCAGGCTCAGCTCCAGCTGTGGTCGCCGCTCTTGCATCGGCAGTATTTCTCTCTCCACCAGATCTTTCCCCTCAGCATGTAAACACACTGCTAGGTCTCTTGTCTTTAAAAAAAAAATTGCTAAACTTACCCTGCTCCTCCTTCCCCACCATTCGTCTGGCCCCCACCTCCCTTACTCATCCAGTTACTCTCGCTTTCCTTCTACAGATGAGGGTTTCATTTACCTGCAGTCGCGGTCTGCACTTGCCCTCCTCCCGTCCTCTCCGGCACGCACCGTCGTCGGGGTTTGCCCACACCGCTCCTGTTAGGATCCCCAGTGAGCAACACGATGCGGAATCCAGTGGCACCTTTCTTATTTGACTGAGCAGATTTGAGCACAGTTGACCATCCCCCTTCCTGGAAGCATTTCTGCTCCTTGGCTCCTGGGACCTCACGCTCTCTGGGATTTCCTCCAACCTCACTAGCTGCTCCTTCTCAGCCTCCTGTGCTGATTCCTCTTCATTTTCCACACATGCAAACGTTAAACTCCCTTGGACTTCTTTCTATTGAGCCTCAGCCCTGTGATGATCTCTTCTCATTGCTCGTGAATTTACCTACCGTCTGTCAGCCGGCGACTCCCAGCTTCACCTTTTCTGCCCACACCTCTTTCCTGAACTCCCTGCTCACTCTTCTCTTGCCTCCTTGACATTTCTCCTCATCTCTGGGCATCTCAAGCTTCTTTTCAAAAGGCACTTCTGGTCTCCTCTGCCAGACCTTTCCTCTCTGAGGCTTCTCTAGCACGATTAGTGACTCCTTCGTTCTGGTTGCTCAGATGAGAAATGTCCCGGCCATCCCCGACTCCTCGTTCTTTGAAATTTATTAGCGTCACCCTCCACTGTTTCCAGGCCGCCGTCATCTCTTGCCTGGACATTACTCGCCCGCCTCCTAACTGGTGCATTTGCCCCTGTACACAGCAGCTAGAATAAACCATGTTAAAATAGAGATCAGCAGTGAGACTCCCCTGCTCTAAACTTCCAAAGCCTCCCCATCTCACAGCAGAACCCCAAGTCCTGCCAGTGGCCAGTGCACCCTGTGCCTACCTCCCCTAACACCCTTCTGACCTCACCCAGAGCCCTGCCCGGTGCCCCCCGCCCTCAGCCCTTCGGCCCTTCCCACGGTCCCTCAAACACGAGGACACTGCTGCCTGCGGCCGCCCGCCCGCTTTTGTCCCTGCCTAGAGCACTCCCCGGATGCACACCGAGCTCACTGCTCATCGCCGTCAGGTGTTACCTTCCCTGGGCCTGTCCCTGGACACGAGCTACAAGGGCGTTACAGACACACCTTCCATGCTCTCTGCTCTCTTCCCTCCCTGCTTTACCTTCTCTCAAGCATGCCGTAGATTTTACTCAATTAATTAGCTTGTCTTCCTTCACCAACACGTAAAGGCAGGGCTTTCTGTGTGCTTTATTCACTGATGTGTTCTCCGTGCCTGGAATGTGGAAGGCCCGCAGTGACTACTTGTTTGAATAATGAATGGATGACCAAACACACGGAAGAATGAGGCGAGCGCGTGGGCTGCTCAGTGGAAGCGCAGGACGAGTGATTCTGGAGAGGCCGTGTGCCTAGTAGATGTGCTGGCAGGCTGGGGCAAGCGTTCAGGAGCCTCTCGCTCTGCACCTGAGCTGGTGATAGGGCTCATGACTTATTAAAGGACAGGAAGGATGTTTCTGATTCATTTATTCACCCATTCAACAAATATTTAAGTACCTTATAAGTGTCTGACATTGTGCTTTTCAATGTCGATGAATCTTAATAGGTAAATGCTGAGGAATTCTCTCTTTTTTTTTGACAAAGAAATAGAGAGTGACAAACTTAAACCTCAAGTTCATGTAGCCATAGACACTTGCTCAAAATGTTAAAATAACATCTCTGGGAGCAGGTGTGGCTCGGTGGTTGAGCACCTGCTGCCCATGTACAAGGTCCTGGGTTCAGTTCCCAGTACCTCCTTTTGAAAATAAAAAGATGAAAATAAAAAAGCGTCTCTGAAATTAAAGTGTAAACCTAATGGAAGGAAGCAGATGTCCAAAAGCATATGATTCGGTCATTTCAGCAGTGGGTCTGCTCGGCGACGTTGCCGTCGGACGACGAAAAGGCTCAGCTGCGGGCAGGCTGGCTTAGCGAGGAGCGCCTTCCCTGTGCCCCGTGGAACCTCAGAGGCGGGGGGCCGCCCGAGCCTGATGTGGGAGTCACGGCCAGCCGTGTCCCCAGCTGCAGGCACATGTCCTCCGGAACCCCGAGCCGCCCGGCTGCTCAGGGTTCACTCTCTGGTGAAAGCTTCTTAAGGAGTTAAAGCTCCTTAAATCCGTATCCTCACCATCAGTTCCCTCTTCCCATTACGTGGTTTCAGGCTTCTCTGCTTCATCCAGGGGGGTCGCTTTCATCCTGCTTGCAGGTACAAATGCTTTTCTTTCTGGGTTTCCAAATTTTTTTAAGAGCTCTCGTGGCCATTTGCAAATAAATGACCGTTTTGTGTTTCGATGTGTGTCCATTTCAACTGATCCCATTGGAACTCACCTCCTTCTGGTCCTTCGTTGCAGATTCGGTGCTCGTGGTGAAGGCCAGGCAGCTGAAGCCCTTCTTTGCCGCGGGAAACACGTTCGAAATGACTTGCAAAGTGTCCTCCAGGAACATTAAGTCGCCGCGCTACTCGGTGCTCATCACGGCGGAGAAGCCCGCCGGGGGTCTCTCCAGTCCCAACGAGACCAGGTACCTCATCTCCCTGGACCGGGACTCCGTGGTGAGGCTGGAGAACTGGACGGACGCGTCGCGGGTGGACGGCGTCGTGCTGGAAAAAGTGCAGGAGGATGAATTTCGCTACCGGATGTACCAGACTCAGGTGTCCGACGCGGGGCTGTACCGCTGCCTGGTGACGGCCTGGTCCCCCGCCGGAGGCAGCCTGTGGCGGGAAGCGGCGACCGGTCTCTCCAATCCTATCGAGATAGACTTCCAGACCTCAGGTGAGCGGGGGGCTCAGATCGGGCCGGAAGGGACCTGGGGGTTCTCATCCAGGGTCCCCCGTCTTTAACGTTTTGCCAAGGAAGAATTCATATACCTTACAATTTATCCCTTTAAAGTGTATAATCCAGTGGCTTTTAGTGAAGTCACAGAGTCGTGCAGCCATCACCATAATCGGTTTCAGAACATTTTCATTGCCCCATAAAGAAGCCCGTACCCCTTAGCTGTCACCCCAACCACTGCCTCTCCAAGCCCGACACCCTCACCACCCAGCCACCCCCAGCTCCTGGCAGCCCCCCATCAACTTTCCGTCTCTGCAGACCTGCCTGCTCTGGGTGCTTTGTTTAAATGGAGCCGTGCGGCGTGTGGGCCGAGCGACCAGCTTTCACTGAGCGTAATGTTTTCAAAGTTCAGCCATGTTGAACCAGGGGTGGGTCCTCCCTTCATTTTATGGCTAAATAATACTTGCTGGTGTCTCCACACTCCGTTTTGTTTATCCGTTCATCTGCTGATGGCCGTTTGACTCTTCCCACTCTTGGGCTATTATGACTAATGCTACTGTGAACATTTGTGTACACGTTTTTGCGAGAACAAGTGTCTTCATTTCTTGCCTTCATTTTTTTTTTAAGAGGTAAATGGAGAATCAGCTCCTTTAGGGAACATGGTAGAGGATAAGTGAATAAAGGGAGGAGATATTGCAGCAGTTAAGGGCCAGCCAAGGTCACATGCTAGGTCCTCAGTCTACCTGGCCTGTGAGTTAACACCGGACGGAATCTGCACTGAAGGTCAAAGCTGCTCTTCTTAGCCCAGCTTCCGAGCAGTGTTTCCTCCTGGGATGAGCGCTCCAGCCATGTTCCCCACCCTGCTTTCGGATTGGAAAAAGATTTCCTAGAAATTAGCCAGATCCCCGGGGCTGCTGTGGTATGTATGCATGAGAACATCCGCCTGCCCGGGTTTATAGAAGAGTTACTAGAGGTGTTTATCTGTGGGAAAGTTAATTAAAACGAGGACATTTTGAATTGATTTTATCTTTGGTAAGCAGATGCTTTTATGCTGTAAGAGAAAAAGCCACTTTAAAAAAAAATAGAAACAAGGCACATCTCAAATATTCAGAAATATTTCTTGTCTACCTGTATAGTTCATTAAGATCCTTGGATAAAGTTCTGTGTGTGAGTATGTATGTTACAGGAAGATGAAAAAAATTCTGGTCCCAATCTTAGAATATCAATGGGAAATGTTATTATTTGTGATTTTAATACCAAATCTTTTCCTTAAATCTGCCTCGGTTCTGGCTAAAAAGTTCTAGATTCTAAATCTAGAGTTCTAAATTCATACTCACCTGTAAAAATTAAGGAATCCATTGAATCAGTGTAATGAATACAAGATATGTGTTCAATTAGATGACTAGCATTTATAGTAAAGGCCAACGAGGCCCTTTTTTTTTTTTTTTAAGATTTATTTATTTATTTTATTTATTTATTTAATCCCCCCCCCCCCCCCCCCCCCCGTTTGTCTCTTCTCTGTGTTTATTTGCTGCTTTTTGTTTCTTTGTCCGCTTCTGTTGTCGTCAGTGGCACGGGAAGTGTGGGCGGCGCCATTCCTGGGCAGGCTGCACTTTCTTTCGCGCTGGGCGGCTCTCCTTACGGGGCGCACTCCTTGCGCGTGGGGCTCCCCTACACGGGGGACACTCCTGCGAGGCATGGCACTCCATGCGCATGGGCCAGCTCCACACAGGTCAAGGAGGCCCGGGGTTTGAACCGCGGACCTCCCATGTGGTAGACGGACGCCCTAAACACTGGGCCAAGTCCATTTCCCACGAGGCCCTTTTAAAGTTTGTTTCCTATTAATAGTATTTTGAGTTATTATCCCTTTTTGTAGAATATAATGAAATAATCTTCTGGCATCTTTTAACCTTAAAATTAATAAAGGATGAATACTGATTTAAACCCTTAGATTTGGAAGGAGCAGAGAAAGTACAGGCCATTTTTGTATACCTGGGTTTTAAAAAGAAAAATTTAATAGCAGGTTTATTGAGATACAATTCACAGACCATAAAATATACTCTTTTAGAGTGTACAATTCACTGTCTTTTAATATAATCACTAAGTGTGCAATTGTTACCACTATCTAATCCCAGGAAATGTTCATCTCCCCCCCAAAAAAACCTCATACCGCATCACAGTCGCTCTCTATCCCCCAGCCCCCAGCCCCTGGGAGCCGCTAATCTGCTTTCTGTCTCTGTGAATTTGCCTTTTCTGGAAATTTCATATAAAGGGAATCATATAATATATGACCTTCTGTATCTGACTTCTTTCACTTAGGAAAATGTTTTCAAGGTTCATACTTGTATTAGCGGGTATCAGTTTTTTCATTCATTTTTAAGGCTTTATAATATTCCGTTGTATGGCTGTACACATTTTGCTAATCCACTGATCAACTGACAGACATTTGGTGCCTCCATTTTTTTAGGTTATTATGCATAATTTTGCTATGAACATTGGTGTACAGGTTTTTACTTGGACATACGCTTTTAGTTCTCTTGGGTATATGTCTAGAAGAGGAATTGCCAAGTGGTATAGGTCATATGTTTAACATCTGAGGAACTGCCAGCATTTTCTCCAAAGTGGGTGCACCATTTTACTGTTCCCACTAGCAGTGTACCAGGAGTCCAGTTTCTCCACATCCTGGCCAATGCCTATGACTGTCTGTCTTTTTATTATAAGTCTTATATCCTGCAGCTGTGCTGAATGTATTAATTCTAATAGTTTTTTAGCAGATTCCTTAGGATTAAATACGTGATCGTGTCATCTTTAAAAAGAGAGAGTTTTACTTCTTCCTTTCCAAACTGAATACCTTTCCTTTCTTTTCCTTGCCTAAGTGCCTGGGCTAGAACCTCCAGTGTAGAGCTGAGTAAAAGTGGCACAAGCGGGTATCCTTGTGTGGTTCCTGACCTTGGAGAAAAGCTTTCACTATGTCACCATTCGTGGGATGCCGGCTGTGGGTGTTCAAATGTGCGGGTGGTCAGGTTGAGTTTATTGAGTGCTTTTTGTTTGTTTGGTTGGTTGGTTTTTGTTTTTTTATGATGAAGACATGTTGGAGTTTGTCAAATCCTTTTTTTGTGTGTTAAGATAAGATCATCTTATGGTTTTTGTCCTTTATTTGAGTATCTGTTTTCTGCCTGTAGGCGTTACTTCCATTCTTGTTTCACATTCCTTATCTGATGTTTCTTTTAGACTATGTAGGAGAGGGGAGACAAACTCCTGTTGTATTTCTGGGTGAGGAATGGGTGTTGATTCTGTTTCTCCTGTTCTTTTCAATTTCAGAGGAACAGATAAACTCGCTGTAGCTTCCAGATGGAATAGAACCTTTACGATTTTAGTTTAGTTTTATTTAACGCACAGAGCTGTCAGGGCGGGTTTCACAGTTTAAGGAGGAGAAGCTGCCCTGGGTTACTGACTCAGAAGTGTCAGAGGGAGAAGATGGTTTCAGTGTGAGGAAAGGTGCTTGGGCCTTTTAGAGAACCATGTTTATTTCTCCTTAGTACAGAAATTTGACAGTAGACCAAAGTACAAAGAAAGAAAAGAGAATTACTCCTAATCTTTCCAGCCAGCCTGTTAGTTTGTGTTGTTTGTCTTCCTAGAATTTCCCCCTTGCATGTTTTCTCCTTGACGTTGAGATCAGGCTGTGCATACAAAATTTTATGGCCTGCTTTTTGCTCCTGAAGAGGATAAGATATGCACTTTCCACATTATAAGAAATTCAAGATAAACGCCAACTTCAGTGACCATGTGTGCTAGAACGCACCTGGCGGGGAACCCTGGTGATGACGTGTAAATGGTCGGCACTGCTTTGCTTTCAAAAGCGCTGCAGCTCACAGCCCTTCCTAGGGCTGGGGTCAGGGCACGGTGTGTCTGCTTATAGTGGAAGAGTTAAGTAGTCTGTGTCGTCTCTCAGGCTAGGAGTGGGGGACCCCTGCGGACTCTGGTTGTTCCCTTAAATTCTCTGTGCCGTAGTCCCTCGTCTGGGACATTAACCAGACAACTTCCCTCACAAAAACAGCGTTACCACAGAAATTGACCATAATGAAAATATTTCTGAGTCTGGGATAATGGCCCATCTTAACAGGCGCTGCTGGTCTCATTAGCAGGAAGTCCACTCCACGAGCAGCTGATCACAGTGAAGGTCTTCGTTGTGAGCTGGGCACAAACGCGCTGTTGATTCCCACAGCCATGACCGAGGGGGAAATGAGGAGCAGACTGCGTGACCCAGGAAGCGCTGGAGCCTCCCTTTGGAAATAGGAAAGACAGTGAAATCTGTCCAAAGTAGTTGTCTCTCTTTGCTACTTCAAATTAACTAAAGAGAACCCCAGATCCGTTCTGTTGTGCCGTTTTGTCTTCTCCTCCCAGGGCCCTGAGCGCTTTAGAAAGCCCCTGGTCTAGTTTTACTTCTTACGGTGAGATCCCTAGTCAGAGAAAAACGTGTGCCTCCGTTCCCCGCCCTGGCTGCTGCTGGCCTGCTCGCTCAGCTGACCGCGGAAGGCCAGAAGCGCCCCTCAGGCAGCACCACCGAGCCAGCGCCGAGCAGCTGGCCTCACCCGGTCCCACCTCCCTGCACAGACGGAGCGGAGCCAGGGTGGCCTGAGCGAGCTGTGTCCAGGGCTGAGCTAACTGAAGGGACCGCCGTCTAGAAGCCCTTGACGTCTCTCTGTCCTCTTTCCTGTCCCTGTGAACCCCCTGGAGTCCAGGGCCCTCCTGCTGCTCTCGGACCATTCAGAGCCTGGCCCTCTAATATTCCCTAGTCTACAACCGTCCTTCACGTGTCTCCTCCACCTTCTCCCAGCAAGACACCGATTATTCCTGTCCTCGGTGTTGGGAAGGCGATCTCAACATCTGTCTCATTGCTCATCGTGTTGAAATGAAAGTATCACTGTCTTGGTGTAACACAGGGAAGTCAAGCCTGGGAGGGCCGACCGAGTACTTTGATATTCCAAAGAAACCACAAGGAGAGGCCAGCCGCAGTCGCAACGTTTGTTTACTCACGCGTCCAGTCCTGATGATGGCCAGTCAGGTCATTACTGTACAGCAGGAAGACAAAGATTATATAGGGCTAGGCAGCACAGAGAGGGCATTTAACTAATGCGTAGAGCAGCTTGAGGGTGCACAGAGCCTAGTAAATGATTAACAGTGAGAGGCCGCATGTGCGCAACGGCGGGGCCGCATGTACACAATAGTGAGAGGCCGCACATACGCAACGGCAGGGGGCCGCATGTATGCAATAGTGAGAGGCCGCACGTACGCAACGGCGGAGGCCGCACATACGCAGGTTAGTGGTGCCTACGCCCAGAGCCCAGTGTGTGCTGAGCGGAACCTTCCGGGATGGACTGCTGGCCAATTCCACCCCACCCTTTCCAGCACTCTACACAAATAGTCAGTGTGGGGGAGGCGGGCATCTCCTATCCCTACGCGTGGTCTGCCGGGGCGGCCGTGCCGTACCGCAGGGCAGTTGGCTTCGGCGGCAGGAGTTCTTGTCTCGCAGTTCAGAGGCTAGCAGTCCAGCTGGCGAGCCGTGCCTCCTGCAGGCTCGCATCCTGGTGGGCTGGGTCTTGGCCTTGGCCACCTCACCTGGGCTCTGTGTCCTTCTGACTCCTCTGGCTTCTCCGGATTGGCTGGGTCCAGATGGCCTCCTCTTCCAAGGATTCCAGTCGTACGGGTGAAGGCCCCTCCTGGCTCGCTTGGTCTCCTCCAGAGAGGACCTTTGGAGATCGTATTCACTAACGAGTCCACACCCACAGGTCCAGCAGGAGGACGTGGACAGCCTCTGTGGTTCCATCTGCCACGACAGCCATTTCAGTTCTCTGTCTCATTGGCTACGTGACTCCTCACTCTCATGGTCATTTCTTTTAGAAGTTAAAAAAAAAAAACAACTTTGGGGTTCCTGCTGACGACCTGATTAAGAAAGTGACCGCACCTTTATTTCTACCTTCTGATGAGCTTTGGAATCAGGGTCCAGAGCCATTGATCATTGCTTCCTGCGAAACCCAAGGGGACGCCCACAGCATTGGTATTCTGGAACTTCTTTCAGGTTTGCTTGTTCCTAGATCTTAGGCATTAGGAAAGGTAAACTTTGAGCTCTTAGGATCAGCTTGGCTTAACGTTATAGAATGCTCTCACCTAAAGGAGAGTCATGAGGGCTTTAAAAAAAAATACAGTACTTAGACCTTCTTCTGCCTAGGGAGGAGGTAAGAGCCTCAGAAGTTTTCATGTAAGACACACTTTTTTTTTTTTTAATTTAACAAGTCAATTATTTGTGCCTAGTGATCAAATAGCGTGATAATTACGCCTTTGGTGGAATGCATAAAATTGAATCTATGGTAAATGTTATCAGATTCTAGCCCTGAATTTTGTTTAGGTACTCAGTCTTTATTCCTCATATGCTCACATGTGTGTTTCGTTACCTTACAACTCAGAAACCTCAAGGGAGCACCCCTGCCCCGCAGCGAGCAGAGCGTGCTGGGAGGGCTTAGCATGCTCAGCCGAGGAACAGCTTTTGGCTTTTGGGAAAAGGAAATAGGTATTTTATAAAAGTGAATTGGATATTGGAGGGGGAGGCGTGGTATTCTCAGGGAAGTGTGCAGGACAAATCTTACTGGGTAGTTTTTATCGTTTTGTTTTTGTTTTTAATTAGAGAAGCTGTGGGTTATAGAAAAATCAAGCCCAAAATACAGGATTCCCAGATAGCACCCTATCATTAGCATTAGGCTGCTATATTTGTTACAATTGAGGAGAGCAAATTTTATAATTATACTGTTAACTGTAGTTCATGGTTTAACTTAGAATTCATTGTTTGTGTTGTGTAGTTCCCTGGTTATTTTTTTCTTTAGATTTTACTCTAGTAATATATACACAACCTAAAATTTCCCCTATTAATCACATTCAAATATATAATTCAACATAATTATGTTCAAAACGTTGTGCTCCCATCACCATCATCCATTACCAAAACATCATCCCCAATGGAAACTCTGCAGTTGAAGCTCCATTTCCTAGCCCCACCCCATCTCCTAGTAACCTATACTCTAGCTTCTGACTCTGTGAATTTGTTTATTCTAATTATTTCCTATCAGTGAGATCATACCATATCTGTCTTTCTGTGTCTGGCTTATTTCACTCATCATGTCTTCAGGGTTCATCCATGTTGTCACATGTATCAGGACTTTATTCCTCTTCATGGCTGAGTAATATTCCATTATGTGTATACACCACAGTCTATTTATTCATCCATCAATTGATGGACACTTGGCTTGCTTCCATCTTTGGCATCTGTGAATAATGCTGCCCTGAACATTTGTGTGCAAACATCTGTCCGAGTCCCTGCTTTGAATTTTGGGGAGTATATGCCTAGAAGTGGGATTTCTGGGTTAGATGGTAATTCTGTATTTAATTTTCTGAGGAATCACTGAACTCTACTCTACAGCGGCTGTACCATTTTACATTCTTACCAACAGTGAATGAGTATTCCTATTTCTGTACATTCTTCCAAGCACTTGTAATTTTCCCTTTTTTTAAATAGTAGCCATTCTACTGGGTGTGAATGGTATCTCATTGTGGTTTTGATTTGCATTTTCTTAATAGCTAATGAATGATGCTGAGCATCTTTTCATGCACTTTTTAGTATATATATATGTCTTCTCTGGAGAAATGCCAGTTCAAGTCTTTTGCCCATTTTAGAAATGGATTGTCTTTTCACTGATTGACGGGCTGCTCGCTCCCTGAGGGGTCGGGGGTCAGCGGGGGTAGACGGAGGGGCTGGCACGGCCGACGATGATGCTCTAAGACCCAGGCGAGGAGTGGGCCAGAGCGGGGCTTCTAAGGCGTGGGAGGACACGTGGTAAGGAGAGACCACGGAGACAGTCTGGAGTGCAGAGCAAGTCTAATTTATTACGGAAGTGCAGGGGTTTATATAGAGAATGAGGGGGGCGGGGGTAGAGCAGGAGGAGTGATGGTTACGGGGCGGCTGGGGGTTGGCAGAGACTCGTGGGCGGACTTGTGGTCTTGTGTCGTTAGCTGTTACTAGGGAAGTGGGCAGATTTTAGGTTAGGATACAACAACTGATGAGTTGTGGGATTTCTCTAAATATTCTGGATATTAACCCTTATCAGATGGATATGTGGTTTCCAAATATTTCCTGCCATTGTGCTGTCACTTTGCTTTCACGATCAAGTCCTTCGATGCATGAACGTCTTTCACTTTGATGGGATCCCATTCAGCCCTTTTCCTTCATTGCTCGTGCTGCGGGTGTAAAGTCTGGGAAACCCCGGGTCCTGAAGATGCCTGCTGGCTAGTTTTAAGGGAGCATCTAGACTCTCTCGGGGTCTGGCCTTCAGTCCTCCCCTTGCACTTCGAGGAAAGAGCTGTCCTTTTGGCGTGGGGTCTCCTTACTGGATTTCTGCCTCTGAGCAACCCCCCGGCACCCAACCTGACACCCGAGGCCACTCATTCCATCGGGACGGGAGGCGTCCTGAGTCTGCCTCCAATCCTGCCGTTCTCCCAGGCAGCCACCGTGAGCTGAGATCCACCAAGGCTGCACGGCCAGAGTTGGGGGTGTCTTCACAGGAGACTTTGGTTATCATCAGAGAAGGGGAAATGCAGAAGCAAAAATAACTCTTTTGGAAGAGTTCTTGGAGTTCTACTTTTTTTTTTTTTCAGATTTCTTTCTTTCTCCCCCCACGTTGTTTTGCACTCGCTGTCTGCTCTCTGTGTCTGTTCGTTTTGTGATCTCTGTGTCTGCTCATCTCCTTTTAGGAGGTACCCAGAACGGAACGCCTATCTAGGAGGGGGGAGCCCGATCACTTGAATAACATCCACTCCCTCCTTATGGGGTTTCTCGTTGTGTCTTCTTGTATCATTTTGTTGTATCATCCTGTTACATCAGCTCAGCACGGCAGCCCATCATGTCAGCTCACTGTCTTGCTCGTTTCCTTTAGAAGACACCATGACCAAACCCAGGAGCTCCTGTGTGGGAGGCGGGCGCTCAACTACTTGAGCCCCATCCGCTCCCTGGTTGTCATTTTAAGATGACCCTCATTTGGATGTGCCTCACGCACATCTCTCCAACCAGAAGAAAAGCAAGTCCGGAACACGTTCTGCTTCATGAGTTTCTAGATCAGGTCCAAGGAATGGGAGCCGCAGTCACTTGCCTATTAGAGCACCAACAATGGAATCGTGAATAGACGTGCGAAAGAGAATAATGAGGCCAGCGTTGCTTTCTTCCAGGTCCGATATTTAATGCCTCTGTGCATTCGGAGACACCGTCTGTCATCCGGGGAGAGCTGATCAAGTTGTTCTGCATCGTCACTGTTGAAGGAGCAGCGCTGGACCCAGGTACTTTTCTCCATCCTTTTCCTTCTCCATGTGGCTCTTTGTGGATACTTCTCCTGTCCCCACTGTGCTACACAGATACAGAGGACAAGCACTGGATTGTCTCTGTCCCCAAACTGCCCTAGCTCAATGCTTTCTACTCAGTGGATGTTAGCTTGTCGAATGGATGCATCTCTCTGTTAGATGACTTAGAAACACATCCGAACACTTGCATCTGAGCTGCCAGGGTGACCCCTGGGCTAATTCTGGAGCTGATTCAAGCTGGTTTTAAACCCACCGGCAGAGTCCAGCTCCTTCACTTGCGTCTTTCACTCATTCTTCATCCCTTCAAATATTTCCCGAGCTCCTTTTCTGTATAGTGCTGCTCTAACTGCTGGGACTAGAGGAGTGAACGAAATACTTAAAACGCCTGTCCACATGGAGCTTGCAATCTAGTTAGCTGGAGAGAAAAGAAAGAAATCACCATATACTATCATGCCATCCAGTGATAAATGCTGTAAAGAGATGCAGAGGTGAGTCGAGGAGCAGCGGGTGACCAGGGGCTGCTGGTAGAGAGGGAATGCTTAGGAAGTCTTTGTACATCTTTTCTTGGCAGAAAAGGCTGGCATTGTCAGTGGGATGCCGTCACTCTTACGCCCTTCCTGCTTGCCCTCCTTCAGGGGCCGGTCGATGTGTCTCTTTTCTGTCCGCCATCCTTAGACCCTTAGGTCTCGACGGTCATTAAATGCACTCAGCGTGCGTCTCTTAGTAAGCAGGTCTGTACCCAGCCCTGCCTGTTCCTAAGATCCCGGGACGAACCTAACTCGTTCTCTGGGGACTGCCCCTTTCTCCTCTGCGTCCTGTGGCCCTGTACGTTCTCCTTACTGCCCTACCCCGTAGTAAGCCCAGCTGCAGCTTCTCACGGGGTTGAACCTTGAAAAGGTCAGATTAGGCAGGTTCACAAACTTCTGTGTGGAGTCTGCTGGCAGTGTGGCCCCAGAAGAAGACCTGAAGCAGGCTTTCATTCTGTACGGAGGGGCAGGTTGTGGAGCACGCCGCAGGGAAACCCTGAAGGGCCCCGCGAGCTGGACACTGGGCATAGCTGGGGTCTCGGGAGCAGAGACTGGGACGGCTCCCACCTGGGCTCCTGTGGGACCTTCAGTCCAGGTGGCGACGGGCTCAGGGGATGGCAGAGGTCTCCAGGGGGGAAATAGCCTTGTCCTTGCAGCCTGGACAGTCTCTGTGGCAGCTGAACGGTGCAGGTGGAGCACGAGCGCAGCTGTCGATGGTAAGTAAACACGTGGGCACGGCTGTCTTCCAGGAAGACTTTATTTACAGAAACAGGCAGTGAGTTGGACTTGGCCAGACTAGTGGATTCATTCCAAGCTTGGCTTTGTTGGTGCAGCTGAGCACGGGTGAGCTTTAGAGGTAGGAGAAAGGAGAGAGTTAGTGGGAAGACTTGAGGAAAGGAAAAGCAAGACAGACACCTAACGCCAGCTCCGTTCATGGGGTGAGGAATGAGGTGCCCAGGTCTTGAAGGAGCTGCTACTCCTGTTCCTGACGTGTGGAGGAGTGAGGACACAGGGCAGGTTTCAGAAGCCAGAACGAAGGTGCAGGGAAAGGAGACTGCCGGGAAAAGGGGAAGGAGAGTCTTCTGAAAAGGTGGAATAACGTAATAGCATTTTTACCTTAACCCTCGTTGATGATACATACAAAAATAACTCCTCTAAATGTTACCTCTCGGTAAATTAATGAGTCGCCAGTTATACCCTTAATGTGAAAGTCTTATCCTCCCACGTAATTGCAAAAGCTATAGGTAGCTTTTATCTTGGGAGTCACAGTTCCTAGAACTTTGCCCTGTTGGACCGTGTAGGTGGAAGATTCTGAGTAATTACACACGGCTTGTAAATTAGTTTTTCCTCGCGTGTCCTGTGGGCTGTGAGGGAGCGCTCTTTTTGAAGGGACCTGCTGTGTAGGAGGGCCGAGGGCCTGTGTGGAGGGTGGGGGGTAGACCCGGGCCCTTTGGAGGAGGGGTCTCTGGTTGAATTCTCCAGAAGCAAAGCCTGGGATAAGCATGACAGCAATTGAGGGCATGCTCTTCACCAGCAGAAGACTCCGAGAGGGCAAGGGACGAAGCCAGGCAAACGTGGGACTTCAAAGCAAGGCTCGCTGCCACAGGAGCTCCGGAGGGTGAACCCGACCACGGAGTCTGGGCCCCTGGGGGCCTTTATGTCCCCACGTTTGTCAGCCATTGGCCACAGGCTGGGTAGCCAGAGAGTGAGGGCGCCCCTGACCCCAGGAGGTGGCTTCTGCCGGCCAAGGCAAGCCTCCGGAGGAGGGCGCAGGCGTGAGAGCCCTGACCCAGCGCCCCAGCTCATCTGGCCAGGGCACCGAGAGCACCCACTGCAGGAGGTGGTTTGTGGAGGGTAGGTAGACCGTGAACCTCCCGGGTCTTCAGGGCAGACCAGCGTTCATTGAGCACGTACTACATTCCAGGCGCTGCTGAAAGCCTTTTGTAAATATAATCACAGATGAGGAAACCTCATTCCCGTGAACTTGACGCGGCTCTCCCAGGTCAGGCGGCCAGGAGTGGTGGCGCTGGACTGCTAGCTCGGGCCGGCTGGCCCTGGAGCTTGGCCCCCGCACTCTCCAGCCCAGTGGGGATTGGCAGTTCGAGTCTGGGCACAAGTAAAAGGGAGCCCAGTGAGGGCTTCTGCCCCCGTGAGCGCCGTCGCGTGCAGGCCACAGCGGCGCGGAGTTAGGGCTTTCGCTGAGCGCGTGGGAGCCGTCCGGGGCCAACCACCCCTGGCATGGCGAGGTCCCGAGGCTGCTTACTGTACGCCCTCCGCCCCGGGAGTTTGTTTTCTTGGAGAGAGAGGATTTACACACTGGGGACAATAAGACTTTGAGCTCAAGTGCCACCATGGGGCAAATCAAGTGCCACCGTGGGGCAAATCAAGTGTCCCGTGCTAGGGGCTGGTGGGGGGAAAGGAAGATGTTCTGAGCATCAGGGTAGAAAGGGGTGGTCTCGGAGGGGCCCTGGACGTTTGCCTGTGGCCTTTAGAGTAAGTGGAAAAGGATTCACTTGGGTGATTTTGCTCAAAATTCTTGCTTTTAGTTTTACAGGCATTCTTTTTTTAATTGGTAGGCATCTGAAAACAATGTATTGGCCGTATAATGTGCTTTTTGAGGTTTTAGTGTATTTTTGCTAAATGAATAAACATTATTTCTTGTTTCACAAAAACCGAGTTGTTTAACATTCCTGGAAAGAGCCTTGTTGGGTGAATTGAAGATAAAGCAGCGTCTTGGGGTCCTGGGCCCCCCTCAGCTGATGGCCAGCCCCGAGCCTGGCCCGTGTGCCACCACTTGGTCCCAGCACAGAGGAGAGGTGGAGAGCTTGTGATGTATTTTCACGTTCTTTGCCAGTTACCACTTGTGTCAAAGCCTTCCTTTTCTCACACCCGTATTAATTTATCCGAGGCGGTTAGAACGTTAATTTTGCAGAGTACTTTACGATTCGAACAGCATTGCTCTCTGGGACTGTTAAACTGTGTTCAATTTTCTCAGCTTGATGGTTTTTTCCCTCTTGTTTTGAACTTAAGCGCTTCGGCAGGGGGAGAAAGAAAACACAGCCGAGAAAGAAAATCTAAGCTGTTTACAGCGCTAACATTTATTTTGTGTCCCTTTTGTTCTTTACGACGTGCGCGCCCTTCCGCTTTGGGGTTCTTCTGACGGCAACGTCAGAGGACGCTGCTCTCTTGGGGACGCGGGGCGTGCGATGTCACCCCGTGCCAGCTCGGTGGGTCCTCTTCTCTGTGGGAGACACCCCTGGGCTCTGACTTCTTCCCCCTGCGGTTCCTTACGCTGGGTGGCGGCCGGGGAGGGGCCTCGAGCCGGACCCCGCACCCCGCCTCTCGCTCTGCCGCCTCCTGGCCGGGCGACCTTGAACAAGGAATTTTCTCGAGCGTGGCGTGGGCATCCTAACCGCAGCCCCGTCGTGGGGTGTTCCCGAGGCATGTGGGACCGCGGCGGCTGGGCGAGGGGTTTCACGCCTGCCGCCGCCCGCCGCGCTGACCCGGGCTTGTTTGGGCGGGGGTGTCACCTGCAGACGACATGGCCTTCGACGTGTCCTGGTTCGCGGTGCACTCCTTCGGCTCGGAGCAGGCCCCCGTCTTCCTGTCCTCCCTGGACCGGAGGGGCATCGTGACGACGGCCCCGAGGGCCTGGAAGAGCGTCGTCAGCCTGGAGCGCGTGGGCGCGCTGGAGTTCCTGCTGCAGGTGCACGGCGCCGAGGACCAGGACTTCGGCAACTACCACTGCTCCGTGGCGCCGTGGGTGCGGTCGCCCACGGGCTCCTGGCAGGAGGAGGCGCAGGTCCGCGCCAAGCCCCTCTTCGTCACCGTGAAGATGGACGGTGAGCGTGACGCGGCCGGTTCTCCTTGGGTCTGGGGACGGTCTTCTCTCCACGCTGCACCGCGACGTGTGGCAGCCAGGGCCCCGCGGTGGAAGGGATTTGCCCCAGCCTGTCCTGCTTTCTCTGTAGCCCTGGACCCAGGCAGGGCATGGGCAGGCTTGGCTTCGGCAGCCTGGCGTCATCAGGAGGTGATTTTCAAGGCTTCCTGGAAAGCTTTTCAGTGCCTTGCCTCTTCCATAAATTCTGTGCAAACCCCCTTTGCTGCGTCCTGGGGCTGGCATGAATTCTGCCGGGCAGAGATGGAGAAACAGGGCGAGGCAGGGTTCGGGCCTCCAGGCGGGGCGATCGGTTGAGGGCTTGCCACCCTTGCGCTCCTGTTGGTTTTGCTTTTGAAGAGCAAGGCTTGCCTTGTAGAGACTGGCCTAGAGGGGAAAATTCACGGAGCCCCGAGATGGGCGAGTGCTTCCTTCTCACTGGTCCACTCTGACCACCAGGGCTGCCTTCACCCCTCCGCTCCCTGGGCATCCCAGAGTGGGGACAGTTGTTCCTCACTTAATGGGAAACATCTCTCCTCTGCAAAAAGCTTCAGAAAATAAATGCTAATTGGAATAACTGCATGGAGAGAATTAAACTCCAGATGCCTCTGAGATGAGAGGAAGGTTCGATTTTGTTTCCCTCATGCTATGTCGGTTTAGAGGAAACCTGTGTTGGAACCTCTGGCCCTTCCACTGCTCACCTAGCCCTTCTGAGCCCTGGACACTCTCTCGTTAGACATGAGTGATCTCTTGGGAGCCGATGAGAAAATTAAACCTCATCAGATGTAAAGCGCTGAGCGCCGTGCCTGGCATCTGCCCAGGGAGCGTTGGTACTTACAGGGAGTGAGAGATGGGATTTGGAATGTTGGTGGGTTGCTGATACTAACTCATATCTCAGAAATTCCTCGCCTGAAGTAACTCCATATGAAGACCCAGATTTACCAAACAAGCAAGCAAGCGATTATTCACTTTGCTAGCTAATTTACTATAGTGTTCCTTAAAATAGCTCCCCTAGTACACTTCAGTTTTTTGATGCATCTAATTGATTTTTTTAAGCATGCATCTGCTGTTGAATGTGCCATGCCCTTACACTGACTTTTAAAAGTCATTCCCCTGCCAAAACCCTGAAAAGCAAGTTGACATTCAAAACATCAAATGACATCTCTTTTTTCTGTGCTTTCTTGGTTTTCCTCCCTGGGTGGAGACACGTTTGCTCCTTTTGTCAGCACCTCCAGACGAGCTGCTCCCGTCCCCAGCGCCAAGGTGGACGCTGAAGCGGGGGCCGGAGGAGGCCGGGCCCCTCGGGGATCCCCGCTGCAGGCTGGGCGGCCGGGGTGTGCCCCGAGGCCCTGACCAGACGTCCCCTCTGCTCTGTCCCCCCCAGTGCTGACCGCCTTCAAGTACCCCCTGCTGATCGGCATCGGCCTGTCCACACTCATTGGGCTCCTGTCCTGCCTCATCGGATACTGCAGCTCCCACTGGTGCTGCAAGAAGGAGGTACAGGAGACGCGGCGGGAGCGGCGCCGGCTGATGTCGATGGAGATGGACTAGCAGGCCGCAGCCAGGGGCACAGAGGGCCTTCCGGGCAGCGCGGCGGGGCCGGCGGCACGTCACGGCCAGGCGTGTACCCACGCAGTCCGGCCCTCTCGTCTCGGGGACTTGTGCGCTCTCTGTTCTGCACGGCAGGGTCCACGCGCGGACACGCTAGCCAGCGCCTGGCGCGCCCCCCCCACGGCACTTTCTTCCATGACGGTCGAGGGGCGCCTTTCCCGACTGCAGCTTTTTCATGGTTAACCTTGGTCTAAGTTTTTTCCTCCCATGGTTTATAGATCCTCTGACTCTCGTGTGTTTATATTGTTTAGTGTCGCGGGGTTGCGGTGAGGAAGGGGCGGTGGCACTCGGGGTTCCTTGTCTTGGGTGCGAATGTGGCTGCCTGCTCGAGAGCTGGCTCCTGCGGCAGCAGGCGAGGAGCGCTCCCGGCCTTGAGACGACGCAGACCGGTGCCCAAGGCCACTTGTGGCATCTCCTACCACACGGCACCCCTGTTTCAGGGGTTTAGACGACATTGGAAATCTAAACCTGCAGTCTGTAACTTCTCACTGAGCCCAAAGGCTTTTTCCCCCTCGCTCTGCCCCTCTCCATTTCGGTTGCATTTTCTTTTCCTAACATGTGAGCGCTGAGACGGCGGCCCTGGCATCCCACAGTTGGCTCTCCACCGAGCACCTTACCTTGCCACCTTCGCCTTAAGAATGACTCCGAGGAAGGGACACACAGCCGCCTGCGTCCAGGGCACGAGCAGGGCTGCGGCAGGACGAGGGGAGGCCAGGGAGGGAGCATGCAGCAGCGTTTCCGAGGCTCCCGTCCCCGCGGGGCCCCAGGGAGGGCAGGAGAGAGGTTCTGGAAAGTTCCATTTGGGCAGCCCATGGCGGGCACCGGTGCCCAGCCCGCTCCGACCCACCCTCCTCCTCGGCCTCCACCGGCCACAGGCGCGCCGCTTCCCGCCTGGGCTGCCTGGGCACCTGACCCTGCGCAAGACTGACTCCAAGGGAGCGCGAGTTCCCCAGCAGGACGCGCGTTTCCTGGACTTTCTCCGTCCCCAAGGTGCCAGGGCAGGCGGGCGCCTAGTGTGACAGGGAGTATTTTGTGGCACGCTTGCTTGCTTCTGAGGAACCCAGGCCAGGCCTAGCGATGTGTCATGCTGTCACCTGCCTGGAGGGCGGGTCTGAGGGCAGTCTGTTCCACGCAGCTGCTCCCAGCAGGACACAGGACAGTGGCCGACAGAGACGCTGCCCGTCCCTGGCTCCTTCTGCCCCGCCAGCCACCCCCCTGGAGCCTTGGCTCCCCTAAGGGTCCCAGAGCCCTGCACAGCCCCCGCCTTCCGGAAGCATCCCCCTGGGGCTCCCTGAGGCTCCCTGGTGACTCCCGCCCAACACTGCCATCCTCTGTGCTTTTATCCTGGCTCCAAAGGCGCCAACACTGCTGTCTTCCAAAGGGGGAAAAGATTCTTTTGATTTGAGCAATAAAGTAATACAAAACGATGGCCATTCATGTGCGGCTCTTTGTCCCAGCTGGCCGGACAAGCCGGGCCCCCGGCTCCTCTCGCAGCCTCCCTCCACGCGTACCGCCCTGTCGCCCCAGGAGGTGGGCGTGCACCGAGCGCCCCCTCTGCCTTGCCCTCTGAGGGGTCTACTCAGGCGATAGGAACTCTAGATTCCGTGCTCGTAGTAGCAGCACAAACGAGTTCCGGGCCCCGGGACCTGCGCTGGGAGACGGGCAGCAGGTATGGCCACCAGGCAGGGAGCAGCTGACGGGCAGCAGGTACGGCCACCAGGCAGGGAGCAGCTGACGGGCAGCAGGTACGGCCACCAGGCAGGGAGCAGCTGACGGGCAGCAGGTACGGCCACCAGGCAGGGAGCGGCTGAAGAGGAGGCTGACCCAGCAGCACTAGAGGTAGACGTTTTCCGTGTCGCCTCGCAGGTGCACTATTTCAGAGGAGGTGGGTCAGGGACGACCATGCAAACGGGAATTAGAGAGAGAGCAAATATAAGCAGGTGCTGTCTGAATAAAAGCCGGTGCCCTTTGAACCCTTGCAGGTATCGCATTTTGTTAAAAGAAGATTCTGGATTGTGGCTGCACAGGCCCCAGCAGGAGGGAAGGGATGGGCTTTGCACATGACCAGGGGACGCGTGCTCTGTGCCCCCCTTTGTCCGTTCAAACCTATCCTGCTGTTGGGGACTGGGAATGTTAGGGCGTTGCCCCCCATCCTAGCCCAGGGGCCTGGCCAAACTGCAATCGCCTGGGGCCAGGAGGAAGGCGGCCCTGGACCCAGGGCATTGCCCCGCGGCCTGGTTCCCTCCAGGGCAATAAACTGGCCTGAATGTGTCTTTTTAAAGTGTAAGATACACTCTTTTCTTGTGCCCAATGGGCTGCCCACAAAGTGCTCTTCTGGAAGATGTCCCTTCCTGCCAGAGGCACTGTGCGAATGACAGGAGGCCCGGCCCCAGTATCCACGGTGAAATCGCACTTCCCAGCAAAGGGAAAACCGTATAAACGTTTGGATTTTTTTCTTATCATAAAAATGTCCCCAGAAGGAGCCTAAGCTACATTGAGACAGAAACCTCGAAATTACTTTCACTTGTTTACCATGTTTACATTCACTCTTCCCCGCCCCCCACTTTATTTTTTATTTTTTTAAAAAAGAAATACCGGAACTCTGTTTTTAACAACTTTTCAGATTCCTCATGGGACAGTGGAACTCGGACTCACCAACTGGATTTAAATCTCGACTTAGAAATGTATTTATTTGAGTGTTTTCCTCCCTCTTTACAATCCTGGTAAAGGAGGCCCCTCGTCGGTCAGCCCTGGTGGCTCTTATCTCTTGCTTTGCAGACCACCTGCAGCCGTGGTTTCTGTCATAGACACCTGTGAGCCAAAGACTGAGCCTTTTAGGCAAGAACAATAAGCAATACTACATGACTTGCTACTTTCAGAAAATGTTTTCTTTTTTAGCTTCCCTGATGACCAGAGAGGAAGAAGGGAACTGGGAGTTGGGTAAGTTCTCCTACAAGGTTTGACCCAGTTCTCAGTGTGTAACTATTGCGTGCAGGTCTCTAGGAGAGAAAAAAAAAAAGTTGACTTTCTTCCTTTTTCAGTGTGGCACATATGGATCTGCAGACTTTTCCGTAGACAAAGAAAGGGTCTTGTGTATTTTTGTCCATAGCCAATGTTCTATGACCTAATTGTATTGTTTTATACTGTGACCACCGATATTATGCAACGCACCGTTTGTTTTTTATTTCATTAAAGGAAGTTTAATTTAAAGTGCAGTTGTGTGAGGACGTTGGTGTTGGCCTCTCGTCTTTCTTCCCTTCTGCGTGAAGGGCCTGCCTGAATATTCTCTCGCAGCCTTAGCACCTGCTGAGCCCTTTGAGTCACAGGACAGCACTGTGGGTTTTCACTGCGGATTAGAGAAGTGGGTTTAATGGCGCTCACCGCTGAGGTTCCCGCCCCAACAAGAGGAAAGGTGAGTCTGGGACCTGCTGCGTGTGATGTCCTCTCGGTCTTCCGGTGAATTCTCAGGACCTTCCAGGTGTCCCATCAGGAAAGAGAGAAGTGAGGTATTGCTCCTCCCTGCAGAAGAGGAAACACACACCAAAGCTCAGTGACCAGGACTGGAAAAAAATGGCTTTTCTGACTCATGCCCTGGTCTGGAGCCAAACCGGTCCAGAAGGTACCGGCCCCGTGATGGGAAAGCAAGCAGCTCTGTTGGCCGCTCCAGCTGGCCCCTTGGGTGTTCCTTGTGTCTTGTGTGTGCTAGCGGCGACCAGCTCACGTTAGCAGTTCTTCAGGGTCTGAGCGTGTGTCCCAGACACTGACGTGCCCCGGTGATTGGCTCTGGCCTGGTCCGTAGGACATTCTTGGAGTTGATGACTGCACGGTTCATGCTGTGCGGTCGGAAATGGCCCATCGTCGCAGGCCTCTCAGCGAACCAGGACAGTTCTGCTCACATGAGACACTGGTGGGGTCAGAGTTGGTCTTTAGCAGCCCTTGACTTATTACTGACCCCTTTCTTGCTTTCAATTAAAAACAAAACAAAAGCCTGCTTGCACACCTACTGTGTGTCCTAGTCATTGTGCCGGGCACGTGGAAACCTTCCATTTACTTGCCTGCAGGCCTAGGCACATACTGTTGGTTTGCCTGGAAACTTCTTTCCATGTATCTAACTCCTACTTCCCCTGTAGGTTGCTGGAGGCTGGGACTAGGTAAAGAACCTGTGGCAGTTTGACATTATTGATGAATTCCAAAAAGAGATATTGTGTTGGTAAGCTGCTCTGTTTCTCTGGGTGTGATGCCCTTTGTATTAGATTCAGCTGAGGTGTCTGATTAAATTATGTTAAGATTAGGGCTTTGATTGAACCAAGTGCAGCTTGGCATTGCGTGCCCACCCTCTTGGCGGGCTGGTAAAATGGGCTTTCACAGGGAAGTAGACGCACAGAGAAGAACACTGAGGAAGAGAGGTGGCTCCTTAGACACGGCAGAGGCCCCAGGAAGAGAGACGAGCCTCATAGTCTATAGCTGACCTTCTCAAGATAACAGAGAAGCTGAGCCCGGAAAGAAACGAGCCCCGGGAAGAGAACTGAGCCCTATGCCAGCCTGCAGCTGAGATCAGGAGATCTGGGCCCACAGAGCCTTAAGAGGGAGGAGGAAGGCTGAGTCTTCGCAGACATCGCCCCCTCATCTTTCTTCAATACATTGCAACGGGCTTTGGGTGAGGAAGTCCCTCTTATAGTACCTTGAGTTGGACTCTTATGGCCTGGTAACTAAGCTTCTACCCCAAATAAATACCCTTCATAAAAGCCAACAGAGTTCTGGTACTTTGCATCAGCACCCCTTGGCTGACTAATACAGATGCCCTGACAGGTGCCCCAGATCTGAAAGGGCTATAACAGGAGGGACATTGACCACCTGTGACCCCAGTGCCTAACTGTGACGATAACTAACGCTGGAATTCTTGCAGTGTGCTGTGTACCATGAGTGCCGTGTAGATGTCTCACTCTTCGGGTCGCCCCGAGGTGGCTACTACACAAGTCTGTTAACTGCTGGCCCCCCTGTTTCTTCTAACCCAAAGGCCAATGTGCATGGCACGCTCACCGCTGGGGGCTTGTAACCGCTCTCGTGCTCGGTGGCTCTACTCGCACCTTCTCCCCTCCCCCTAGAGGTGAGGCTCACCCGAGTCCCTTCTGTTCTGTTTATTTGCCAACCTATTTATTCCAACAGTGCTTGTTACTATGAGTACATAAATTAATTGAATAGTGTATAAACCAATGAGATGTATGTGCCAAAGAAGAAGGAGGTGTCAATACAGGTAAATTCTCTGGAAAGAATCAATGGAGGCAAATTACTTTTTTTTAAAAATGCTGTCAATTTAGGTATGGGTAAGACAACCAAGAAAGATTGGGGTGGGTGGGGGGGGAGTAAATCTCCAAAACGTGGAAGGAGTCTATATCCATTGGCCTCATGAATATTTTTTAAGTTCTTACTCCATTTTAAAGGCAAAACTAGAAGCTATAAAGAAGCTGTTATGGTTTTGGTTTATGACAGGAAACAGACCCATTCTCCAAGGAAAAACCAGGGCCTGTGTTGAGCGATTGCTGAATAATTGGACATGGGCATGGTTTAAGTGAAAATAAAGTGTTTAAGATACATAGGAATCCTTCTATGATTCCTTACCTTACCTGACATCTTCTAGTCATCAGAGCCCTAATTATGTCAGATACGAGGGTTTCTACTGCTGTCTCCATTCTTACAGATGGGAAAACTGAGACAAAGAAATTAAGTAATCAGCTCAAGATTTGAATCCAGATCTTTCTGATTGCAAAGCCCATGTGTGCTCACAATCGCTGCACCTGCCTCCGTGCCTCGACAGTTTGGGCATTCCGTAAGGATTGACTGAATGGAGAGAAAGCTGAGTCAGAACTGGACCCTGCCTTTATGAAATCCATGGTCCTGAAGGAGAGGCAGGGATTCAAACAATGCCTGTGATTACCGTTATAGTGAGTAGAATTATAGAAGATTCAGTTCAAGTTCACTGACATAGCGCAGGGAAGAGAGCGATGAACTCTGTCCACGGTGTCAAGGTAGGAAATGCAAACCTAGGTGTTAAAGCTTTAAGATGAGTAGGCATTTACAGCAGGTGGAGGTGGGGCGAGAGTCGAGGCAGAGGGGCAGCGTTTGCAGAGGACAAGAGGGAAACGATAGTAAGACACGTGCAGGGAAATACAAGGGACTCCGGACTCCTGAAGGGTGAAGGTCAAAGGAGGTAGGAGCGTTCCCCAGGGCCGGCTCAAAAGGTCACAGCGAGGAGTTTGGACTTGACCCTCTAGAGCTATTTGGGGGAGCCATTTAAGAGCGTGAATGAAGAACGTGCGTGGGTGTATTTGCGTTTTGGATTACTCTGAGGTGGGGAGAGGCAAGGCTGGAGGGTCAGTTGGACTGCTTTAGCCCAGGTGAAAAATTGAAGCTTTCAGTTACAACAGCTGCGGATAGATCGAATCCACAAAAAATTTTAAGACGAACTGCTAGGGCTTTAGAACTAGAAATGGAGCGCGGAGGCTGAGTGTGGGACTTTGGTGCACTCAACCACAATGGACAAAGCAGCGACAGAAAATGCGGTGATTTCAGGTTTAGACCTGAGCTCACGTGCCCTGAAGGACGCTCAAGAGGAGATGTTCAACACCAGCTGGATCCCTGGTCTGGAAGAAGAACTTAAGGGAGAAATTGGGGTTGGAGGAATATTTGTGGTTGTCAGTATACAGGTGGGCGATGAGAGGAGGAGGGTGAGGGGAGAAGGGCCGAAGACAGAACCCTGGAGAAGGCTGCAACGAAAGAGGTAGCCTGGGAAGACCCTCCAGGGAGGAGACCACGGAGCAGAGAGAGGAAAGAATTCCAAGCAGCGTTACCAATGGCAGCCACCCCTGAGGCCAAGGTTTGCAGCGGGTGGGGCAGGACAGGGGTTTGGAACTCAGGTAGAGACCCTTGGGTGCCACAGCCAGCAGTGAAGGGGAGCCTGTCCCTAAGGGAGCAGGAGGGACTTGGAGCCCAGGTACTGGGAGCTCCCTGTAACCACACCTTCTTGCTCTCCCGCTTCAGGACCTATTCTGTGTCCTTTGCCCTTACAAAAAAATCAGTGCTGGGTGTCAGGTCGTTCCTTGCAGGAAGTTCCATGACCAGACCTTCCCAAGGGGGTGTTCACTAAAAACCTAGCAATCCTGTCTGCTGCTCGTCTTCTTCTCCAGGAAGCAACTTCCTGCTCCCGGTCCTCCCCGGCTGCCTGCCCCGCCCTTGCCCCTGCGGGTGGGAACGTGGTTCACGCCCCCCTGTGTCTCCCCTGGAACCCTCGCCACCTGGTTTGCTGTCCGTCCTGGAGAGGGGCCTGGAGGCTGGGCGGGCAGGAAGGAAGAGTGCAGGGCTGAGCGCGGTGGCACCCTCCCGGCCAGAGTGCTTCAGCGTGCTTCCCGGGCCCTGGCTCGGCTTCCTCCTCCACTGGATGGAGTTGACGGAGGAGGCTGGGTCCCCGCCAGCGTGCCCCTCGGTGCTCTTTGCCTGTGGCTGTGAGTCTGAAGTCAGTTGGTGTCACCTAAGTTATAAGTGCTCAATTGGGAAAAGGGGAGAAGTAATGATTTGCTTCCTGCTAACCCCTTGGGTTTTTCCCTCCCCCTCTCCCCCCTGCACTCACTATCCCCACACACACCCTTCTGAAAAGCGTGAATGACAAGCTAGAGGGTGTGATAGTAAGAGCGCTGAACCAAGTAAGAAGATCGGCTTCGAATCCAGCCATCGGGAGCGGTTGAGCGCCTGCTTCCCACATGGGAGCTCCCAGGTTGACTTCCCGGTGCCTCCTAAAAACAAACAAGCAAACATGAAAAAAGAACAGTTCTGAGGCACTAGTGTGGCTCAAATGGAGCGCCGGCTTCCCACATACGAGGTCCCAGGTTCAATCCCCAGCCCCTGCTACCTAAAAAAAAAAAAAGAATCTAGGCATAAGATCTTGAATAGGATGGCTGATAACTCTGAGCCTCGGTCTCCTCATCTATAAAATGGGATTACTAAAATGTACCACACACTATGAAAGTTATTTTATGGAGCTGTGTAAGGCCTCACACGGATCCTGACTAGTGAAAGGTCCCTGCTTCAATATCTCCTGGGCCCGGATGCTCATGGCAGAGGCCGCGATACCTGCAGTTCCTGTGATTCGGTGGGATTATATTCCAGCCTGCCAAACCTGGAAAAAATACAGCTCTCTTCATTAATCTTCCAGGAACCAGAACAGAGTTTTCCTTCGGTACATTCCTCTGCTGCTTCGTCCAGCACTCGCCCTCTACTTCCCACTGAATCAGGAAACAGGCTTTTACATTCCTTTCCGCTGATTCCATTGCCGTGCAGTGATTCCCAAGGTAATAGAATCACTGTCTCTCTCACTGGTCTTTCTTCTTTCTTTCCTTTCCTTTTTTTAATTTTTTTTCCTTGACAACAGAAAGCTGCTTTTTTTACCTTCCAGAAAAGAAGTGACATCATCCTGTCATTGCTGAATTCTGGCAGAAATGCAGCCGCTAAAATGGAAAGAAGAAAAAATGTTTTTGGCAGCGGTCAGGAGTGAGCAGTTGCACAGCACTGCCCGGGCTGCATGTGTCCCGTGGATAAGGGGCGCCCAGTGCTCCTGGGAATGACTGTCAGTGCCTATTTCTAAAAGAATGCCCTTTCGGTGCACAAGGGAGAGTGACTGTTGATGGCCCAGTCCCTTCCCTCTCCGGTCGCCCTGTTCCTCTGCTGGCTCCCCTCCCAGAAGAGGTGGAGACTGTCCCCATCTCTTGGATTTGGACTTGGCGGTGTCACCTGCTTTGGCTGGGGGATGTTAGCAATCACGGTACAAGTGGAAGTTTTAAAAAGTGCTGGTGTGTTTCCACACGTTCTTTTGGACAAAAGAACTGCTCCTGCTAGCCAGCTGCCAGAGAGGTGAGAGAGCCGTGGGAGAGCGCACGGTCATCAGGCCCAAGCCCCGGCCCGCCCGGTCCTGCCGTCTGACCCACCGAGAACCAGTGAGCAAATCCGCCCAGACGAACAGAAGTACCAGCCGAGCCCTGGGCGCAGGAGCAAAAATAAATGTTTGTAGTTGTAAACCACCGCCGTTTCCTGACGGTTTATTACAGAGCAGTAACTAACTGGTACAGTGCACTTGCCTAAACTGCTGGTGCCTGCGGGTGAGCCCTAACTCCTCCAACTGAAAAGGTGACCCAATCCCGTTTCCTCGGGTCTCACTGATATTTCTCCCACCCCCTGAGATGGCTCCCTCTCCTGTCTGCCTGTCCTCTGCTCGTTGTGTCTACTCCCTGTCTTGTCTTCTTTTAGGAGGCACTGGGAACCGAAACTGGGACCTCCCATGTGGGAGGCAGGTGCACAGCTGTTTGAGCCACATCTGCCCCCCTCACTGCTATTATAGTTAACAGCCGAGAGGTACTTTGAAGGCTCCCTTCGAGTCAAACTGCAGTTTTATTGTTCCCTAAATAGAACCTGCACATGCTTGCCCCTGGGCCTTGGCACAGGTCAGTTCTCCTTTCCGGAGGTCCTTTCTTTTCCTCCCTGCCTATCTGAGTCATATCACATCTCCAAGGACTTACACCAAACCAGCCCTTCTGAATGACTGTCCATGGCTGCTACCTGCCCACAGTTCTCGTTAGCCTATCACTTCTTAGAATATTTCTTGCCTAAACCATGAAATGGAAGTCAACACATGCTGCCTTATATGGTTACTGTATCTTTTTTTTTTTAAAGATTTATTTCTTATTTCTCTCCCCTCCCCCCCCAGTTTCTGCTCTCTGTCCATTCGCTGTGTGTTCTTCTGTGACCGCTTCTATCCTTATCAGCGGCACCGGGAATCTGTGTCTCTTTTTTGTTGGGTCATCTTGCTGTGTCAGCTCTCCGTGTGTGTGGTGCCATTCCTGGGCAGGCTGCACTTTCTTTAGCACTGGGCGGCTCTCCTTATGGGGTGCACTCCTTGCGCATGGGGCTCCCCTATGCGGGGGGCACCCCTGCGTGGCAGGGCACTCCTTGCACGCATCAGCACTGCGCATGGGCCAGCTCCACACGGGTCAAGGAGGCCCGGGGTTTGAACTGCGGACCTCCCATGTGGTAGACGGACGCCCTAACCACTGGGCCAAGTCCGCTTCCCTGGCTACTGTACCTTAAGTTCAGTTTATTAAACTAGATTCCAAGCTCCTGCAGGGGAGGGCCCGTTTTCGACTTCTTTTATCCATTAAGCCTTGCCTAGTACCTTGAAAGGGGGAATGTAGGGCCTTTCACTAATGGCATTATTATTTGTAGGTCAACTGGCCTTGGGAGCTAATGATCAAATATAATTTCTAATGAGTAAAACCACAGGAAAAGAAAGAATTTATAAGGATAAAGGTTAGAGGCTTCGAGACGTAAATTTGTAGAATGTTACTCCATTCCACTGCAGTTCCCACTAGAAAAAGAAATCTTATGCTGAAATGCCACCTTTCCCCTGAAAATTACCCTGATTTTCTATTCTCCCTAAATCTAGTATGCTCTCTCCCTCCTTCAATTACGCCTCTCCCTTTACAGTACTTGTGTTTCTCTTAGCCTCACCTCTTGCACTTTGTATGATGCCCATCCATGTTCTCATTTGTTTCCTGCTCATCTCCACCACACTCCACTGTCACCACCAACTTCCGTAAGATTATGTATGGATCTCTAGCACCTGGCAGGGTACCTGTCGTAGAGGGGTGCTCGGTAAATGTTTCACTTCTTCATCCATCCCTTCTAATTCAGCCCTCATCATTCCTCATACAGACAACTGCAAAATTGTAACAGCAGCTATTGCTTCTAGCCATGGCTCTCATCTCCACTTTTCAACCAGTAAGCCATACGTAGGTATGGAATTCAATTTGAGAGAAAAATCCGACCAGGCCATGCTCCTGCAAAAACCTTACTAACTTGCTTTGCAGCGGGGTGAATGGCAAGACTGTTAGACCTGGCATGCAAGGCCCACGAGGCTCTGCCCAAGTTGCCTCGATAGACCCTTCTCCCTTCCACCAGGCTCACGCTTTCACCTACTCCAGCGGCAGGGGAGGGGGTGCTGCCTGTGCATCCCTCTGCATGCGACAGTTTCTCCCCGGCTGTTCCTTGGCCACCTTCCTCTCTCGCTGTCTCATTTGGCCCCGCCTGATCCGTCCTGCTCTTCCCTCCTGCCCGCCAAAGGCCCCCTCCCCTTTAGATGCCACACTGACTGTCGGACTTGCCCGATGGCATTGTGATTATCTGGTGGCCTGGAAGCTTCCTGAGAACAAAGGCCAGACGAGGCAGGGATCTGCCTGCACCCAGCCCGCAGCCGACCCGTTTGTTCCCGAGCTCCGAGCTCTTAGATCTAGGCTTGAACTGAGACCTGCTCTCCTCAGTGAGCTCACCCCTTGTGTGGTCTTGCCTTCCAAGAAGAGTGGCACGGGCTGGCCTGGATTCAGTGCCAGCGGCTGCATTTAGGTACCATCCCCTCCCCCATCCTCAGTGCCGAGACCCCTTCTGTGAAGAGTCACTTAAATGTCCCAGGATGGCGCTAATGGTAGCTAATGTTCACTGAGCGCTTAATATGCACCAGGTATTGTTCTCAGTGCTTCCAGTGAGTTATTTCATTTACCACCCCCAGCAAGCTTCTGGGGTACATACTATCAGTATCCCCATTTTACAGAAGACACAGATGACAATAAAGGTCGATTAACTTTTCTAGGGTCACATAGAAACTAAAAATAGAGTTTGGGTGCAAACCTAGGAAATCTGATTCTCCCCTATTGCCCTAATCACCCCCTCATATTAACCCACGTGCCAATTTTCCTGGGTCCCTGCTCTCATTTCTGCCCCAAATGGAAGGGGAGTAAGGATCAAGAAAAGGAAATTTCTGGTTCCTTCTTGATTTATTTAGTTTTTCTCAGTTCCCTCATGATTACTTAATATACACTTAGCCGGAATGAGACTCATCTTCTCTTATTTCTGTCTGTCTACCTAACCACAAAGATAACTTTTTTACCCCCAATTTGAGCGATTAGCAAAGAACCATATACAGCAACCAATTTTGCCTCTTTGCAGCCATCTCTGCTTCTCAGTGGACTGAAAACCGCACTACTGCTTCCTCTTTACCTTTGTAGCAAGAACATCGCATTTGCCACCAGCTTCTAAGAAACGTCGACAGACACTACCAGGAAAGGTCTGTGCTGGTCTAAATGGATTACACCCCACGTGTGGCATCTTTCCTTCTCTTCCTGAGTAAGTTTCATAATGCTAGTGTTTCTATTATCGCTGGAGCTCGTCCCCTGGGGGTTGTTGGGCAATGGAGCAGGACAAATTGGTCTCTGCAGGAGCAAGTAGGTCAGACATTTCTGGTGTTGATGATGTTTTTTCACTTGACGATCATGGTTCTTGGCTTACCTAGATGTCCCTGAGTTCCAGGGAGATGAAATGACTTGACTGAAGCCCCGTGCACTGCTCCCATTGGGTTTTCTTTGTTTTACATTGGTTCATGTTATGTTTGTGTATTTGGACTGCAAGTTTTGCCTGACCCTGCCTTTACTTCATCTTCCTGGGCTAAACCATCCTGAGAGAGAGAGTAAAAGGCTTTGCTCCCAGACCCAGAAGAGACCTTAAGCTTTGCCTGATGCCTGATGCCTGACTTGATCAGGGAACCCTGGGCATGGGGCCGAGTGGAAGGAAAGTTTACGAGAGCATGTACTCGTTTTAGGCTAAGCTCAAAGAAGGGTCTGAACTTTACTTACGCACTGAAGAGGGGATTGACTACTGAAAGACTCCAAAGGCGGCAGAAAGACTCGTTTGGCTCTGCTGGAGGCATCCGGAGCGGCTGTGGCTGGAGACATTTACACATTCTAGAGCAGGGTGGGGGGAGGGAATTTTGGAAGTGGACAGGAGAATCAGATGAACAGGACAGGGAATGAAGTAGTTCCAGACCAGGTAGCACAGGTGACAAGGGCTTTTTCGGTGCCCTGGGTTCCTTTGGCATCTGGGAAAGGTTATGGACCCTGCCTCAGAATTATTTTTAAAAGCATAAAATAAAATACTTAAGATTACAGGGGAAATAAATCATATTGGAATGCAGTTATCAAAATACTTTTAATAAATCATGATACAGCAATTTATGGGCTTCTATACACATTAGCTAAACTCTAGAGGGGGGTCTCTTCATGACCAAACTTCCAATTAGTGATGCGTATGAACAACATTTCAAGATATCTGCAACAACTTAGTGGGATGTGCAAATATCTGTGATTGCTATCGGTGGCAAAGACACAGGTATTGCTAATAACATTGTGGTTTGTTGTCCTACTTTCATAAAACACAATTTTCCATAGGGGTTGGTGAAAATAGACATGTTATTTTTTGCATTCCCATTGATGGACTCTTTAATTCTCGATGGGGGCCCCAGGTTCTGAACCCCTGCTTTCGAGAGCCTGGACTGAGACAGTGCAGGGACTTGAATGGCAGGGACAATATAGGGGCTAAACCAGCTGTCATCAGTGTGTCCAAGGCCGTGGCTAAAGAATGAAAAGAGACCAGCAGAGTATGCAACGCTAAGGGGTTGCTTAATAAACATTAGTTGAGTTCAATGGGGTTTATGTCTCCAGGGACTTTGGATAGTTGGATGGGATTCTGAGAGGGCCTTGGGTGGAGAGGGGTGGCGTGCAGAGGAAGTCACCAGACCTGCTGCTGGCAGACCGATGCCACCAGCCTCGCTTGGCCGGTGTTGACAGGTAGGTGGGCTGCTGAGGATCCTGGCGGGGCTGGCACGCTTCTGTTTGTCCTGTTCAGTTGTCTGAGCCTGATTCTCGAGTCCGTGTGCTTTGTGCATTTGGACAGTGTTTTGGCCTTGTGGGCTTCCATTGCACAATAAGAGAATTACAAATTCTCTCTTTCTCTTTTTTTTTTTTTTTTTCCCTTTGTGAGCTGGCTGGAAGGTTTATGGGGAAGGAACATTAGTAAACAAGGTGTAAAAACAGGAAGTTGGAAGCTTTTCCTTAACCCCTTTGAACTATTACCTAAACGGGGTTAAATCTTTATTTCTTCCAAATTCTGACTCATTCTGAACGCCCGTTTTGTATACAACCACAGTTTTTATGTGGAGATTACATAAATCAGGAAGTAACCTGGAAAACCTTTGGACACCTGCTATGTGTCATCACAAATACAAAGGGGAAATGAAGGAAACTGAAGGACGACCAACTGATAAATTGCACTAGCAGTTGTATACTTTGTCCAGTTGCATTTAAAAAAATAAACATCAAACTGATTAATCCCATAAGAAGATGGTACTGACGAAGATGAGGTGCTGAAGAGGCCAATGCCAAGGGTAAACTAGCTTTGGGGCTTAGCTCTTGCCCGGTCGCCTTAGCCTGACTAGCTGCCCTACAAATACAGGCCTCTAACATGGGAGGCCCTGGGAGGGGGCTGTTTTACCCACTGAGATGCTATTCTTGGGAAAAAAAAGAAGAAAAAAAGATTCCACTTAATTGTGGGTGGAAGTTTAGCCTTTCCTCTAGTATACAGGGATTTTATATGTATAAAGGAAGAGAAGTTGCTTATAAAATATTCTGTTCCCCAGGTGGGTTTTGTATAAGGTGGAACCATTTGAAATTGCTGTTTCTGAGTATGGAAAATGGTCACATAGAGGCCATTTCATCTGGTTCAACCTAATAGTTTCCACTCAAATAATAAAGAAATGGTGAATTTGACAATCCCAATAATATTTTTTAAGAAAGCCAGTACCATCAAGGAATTCTTAGTGTTTCAAAATTGTGGCTCTAAGAAAACTAAAAGGAAAAAAAAAGTGTCTCCATTGTTAACTAAGTGCTTATTTGTGTTCCAGCCAATGAAAATTTGAGGTGGTGTGCAAAGAGAGGTAACTAACCCTCTGTCCAGTAAAAGAAAAAGCAAGGGGGCAGTCTTTTGAGGTATTTTACCCTTTAGGCGTGGGAGCGATATGATCATGAAACAATAAGTGGACCACAGAGAAGATATTTACAACAAAAGCGTCCAGTGTCCGATCCCAACGTGCGGCCATTTGAATCGACTTCTGTCAGTCATTCCTTTCCACCTCAAAAATGCCCACGAACCCCCAAAACGTTTCCTTCACTCTTCTGAGAAATCCACGCCCCCCGCCCCCGCCCCAACCACGTTCTAGACCTCAGGCCTCCACTCAGACCTCCCTCCAGTGTCATCCTCTCTCTGGCTTCCTCCCTCTCGCCTTCTTATGACTGCTCTTCCCTCTGCCCATAAACGTACCAAGTTTCCATCTCCATCTCGGCCCTCGCCACTTCTCCCCGTCCAGCTGCTCTTTCTTATGTCCATCTTCTTCTCTTTCCTTTCTCCATGAAACTTCTTTTTTTTTTTAAATTTATTTATTTCTCTCCCCTTCCCCCCCCCTCCCCCCCCCCCACCCCGGTTGTCTGTTCTCTGTGTTTATTTGCTGCGTCTACTTTGTCCACTTCTGTTGTTGTGAGCGGCACGGGAATCTGTGTTTCTTTTTGTTGCGTCATCTTGTTGTGTCAGCTCTCCGTGTGTGTGGCGCCATTCCTGGGCAGGCTGCGCTTTCTTTCGCACTGGACAGCTCTCCTTAAGGGGTGCACTCCTTGCACGTGGGGCTCCCCTACGCGGGGGGACACCCCTGCGTGGCAGGACACTCCTTGTGCACATCAGCACTGTGCATGGGCCAGCTCCACATGGGTCAAGGAGGCCCGGGGTTTGAACCACGGACCTCCCATGTGGTAGACGGATGCCCTATCCACTGGGCCGAGTCCACCGCCCTCCATGAAACTTTTTGACGTTTATACTTCCTGCAGTTACTTCTTATCCCTGGAAACCCGTTTCTTCTGCCCTTTCGAAATCTCTTTGACAAAGGTCTCCACTGCATCTTCCTCATCACACAGAATGGACTTCCCTCTGCCTTGAGAGTTCTCAGCCCCGGGCCCCTTAGCAGCACCTGGCAGTGCTGTGACAAGCCCTTCCGGGAACATTTAGCCTCCTTGGTCTCTAAGCCACTGTCCAGGCTGCTCTCCCACCTCCCTTACTCTTTCTTTTGTGTTTCTTTTAGTTCCTCATTGCACCCCCCAGATACAGAGATTCTCCAAATAGCCCTTCTTAGCCCTTTTCCTTAGATTCCCTGGCACTTTCCAGTATTTACGTGAAATTGCCCTCATTTACATGCACAAATCGCTCCCCACATTCCAGCCGGCACCAGCAGGAGGCAGTGAGACACAAATGAAGACAGCAGAGGTGATGGCAGTTTCCAGTCTGGGTTCAAGTCTGGATCAACCGCTTCGGATTTTTGACATTGCTAAATATGAGAACATCACAGAGTTCTTGGAGAAGCTTAGCTCACAAATATTTTCAAGGGGTTGAGTAGATTTTAAAGTACTGTTGGGGAAATATAATTAAAGGCAACATCTTCTCCCAACTCAAAAAACCTCTCTAAAAAGGTAGAAGAGAAAGAAAACCAAATTTTGTTATTGAATAAGCATTAAACCAGAATGGGATGCCTCACAGAAAGTCCACTAAGGAGATGGCAGAGGCAGAAGGCTTACCTTTTATGTAGCTAAGCTGACACAACCTATTAACCTACATGGTCTCAAGATACTCCTCCTCCCTTTAGGACTAGAAGTAAGTCTACAGTTTGGAGCCTGGAGTCCCCCCAAGGTTATTCTAGCTTTTCCCGGGAAACTGGGAGATAACATTCCTTGAGTACATCTCACAGAACTGGCTTCCTTCCTTGAGGAAACATTCTCCCGGCGTGAAACTTGCAAGAGGCTACTTTAATCTTTAAGAAAGATGTATTTACATTTCAAAGGCACAGAGGAAAAACTTGCAGCAAATTTTCGGAGGTACATGCTGAGAGAAAAGGGAGGAGGAAAGAAGACTTTCCCTTTTCTAACCAGAGAAAATTAAATCTTTTTTTTTTCCTTTTTAAATCTGTATTTATCTTTACCGGATGGATAGACAGAGATATATGGATAGAAAAGAGATATATTTATTTCCAGGAATTTATGGACAGCTTATGTTTATCCCATAGTACCTAAATTTAATATGTTCAGGATTGAGTGCATTATTTTCCGCCTTACCCTGAATACACAACAGTAATTCTTTCTGAAATCTTATTTCTGCTAAGAGTACCATATTCTTCCAGTCAGCCTCACAAAAACCTGGGTGTTATCTCTGATTTCTTTCTACATCTTGTCCCTCCACCCACCCCTACTACCTCCAAACACTGTAAAACTCTATCCATTTTATTTCCACAGCGTCTCTTTACTTACAGTCCCTTCTTTATCGTCCCTACTGCCTTCGTTACCTCCTTCTCAGCACTGTAATTATTTCTTGTCTACGTCTGGTTTCTATCACCTTACACACAAAGGTCAGATGAATTTTCCTAAGACCATTCAAACTCTTTCAGTGGTTTTCTCATTGCCTAATGAATCAAGTCCATACTTTTAAACATGGAAATCAAGTCCTTCATACTCTGGACTCAAATTTCCTATCCGGTCTTATCTCCTCCTGCTGGCCTCCATGCAACCCTCTCCCATTCCAACTGATTACTCCTTGTTCCCCAACAAGTCTTTGATTCTTGTCTCACAGTCTTGTCATGAAGGCTTTTTCACCTGAAAGGCCCTGTCTCCCTTCTTACCCTGGCATAATCCTTCTAGTCCTTCAAAGTCCATCTCAAACGCCATCTTCCATAGAACTGTACCAACCCTGCCAAGCAAATGCAAGTCTCCTTCCTTCCGATTCCTCCAAGCACTTCTTTCTTTTTTTTTTTTAAAGATTTCTTTCTCTCCCCTTCCCCCCACCGCCCCACCACCCCAGTTGTCTGTTCTCTGTGTCTATTTGCTGCGTCGTCGTCTTTGTCCAATTCTGTTGTTGTCAGCGGCATAGGAATCTGTGTTTCTCTTTGTTGTGTCAGCTCTCCGTGTGTGCGGCGCCATTCCTGGGCAGGCTGCACTTTCTTTTGCACTGGGCGGCTCTCCTTACGGGGCACACTCCTTGCGCGTGGGGCTCCCCTATGCGGGGGACACCCCTGTGTGGCAGGGCACTCCTTGCGCACATCAGCACTGCGCGTGGGCCAGCTGCACACGGGTCAAGGAGGCCCGGGGCTTGAACCGCGGACCTCCCATGTGGTAGACGGACGCCCTAACCACTGGGCCAAGTCCGCTTCCCTCCAAGCACTTCTATTATCTCTCTCAGAGAGGGGTGACGACCATCCTGCTTGGCTAGAGCATAAAATCCAGGAGTCAGAAACTCCCAAACTCATCTTCGTATTTTAGACAGCCCATACACATGTGAATAAATAGTTATTGAACTGGCAAATAAAACAGTTGAAAATAAAGTGTTGGTTTTTAAAATTTTCAAATATGATCTCCATCTCCCTGAAAAATAATGGAAAAGGGGAAGTATCACCTACCCACCAAAAATAATATTGTCTGCAGAAACATGTCCTGAGAGAGACAGGTTAGTGGTACCTAAGAAACCATATTCTTAAAAAACATTGCATATTATAAACCATAAACTTGAAGCTGAGCAAATAAGTACAAAGTAAAACTGATGTAATCACTGCTCAGGTGAGAAGTAGAATATTACCAGGACCTTAGAATCACCTCAGATCACAAACTCTCCCTCGCCCCGCAAGCAGTCACTTCCCTGACTTTCATGATTACCGCTTCCTTGCTCTTCTTTGGCTCTACTGCTTGTGCACGTGTCCCTAAACAATATAGTGTGGTTTTGCCAGTTTTAAAACTTTATAATGAGGAGAGTCAATCTTTATATCATCACAAGTATTCTAAAGCGTTTTGCGTTGCTCACTAAACATCATTACCCATCTTATTGCAAATAGCTGTAACTCCATCATTTTCATTTCTGTATGGTTTTCTATTTTATGAACATATCACAAGCGATGGACCTAGGGGTTGCCTCTCGTTTGGGGCTATAACGGACGGCGCGGCTCTGAACGCTTCCACACGTAGCGTGTGTGCAGCGCATGTTTCTCTACGGCGTGGCTCTAAGCCGTATGTCAGCACCCCTGAAGAGCTTTACACTGCCTTGGTAGCGTAACTTCTTGGCAGGTGTTTTGGTTTCCTTTGGCTTCTCAAGCAAATACCATGCAATGGTTCAGCTTCACCAGTGGGGATTTATTATCGTGGTTTTGAGGCTAAGAGAACATCCAGATCCAGGCTGCTCGAGTGATGCTTTCCCTTGACGACAGTCGCTCTGGGAGGCTGCCGGTGACCCTTGGGCCTTCGCCTGTCCCATGGCCAGGCACGCGGCCGCCTCCCTGCGCCTCTCCCGTCTCTTCTGGGTTCCCTTGGTGCTCAGCTTCCGGCTGCTCCTTCTGTGGCTTTCTCTGTCTGAATTTCATTCTGATTATCAAGGATTCAAGTCATAGGACTAAGACCCATTCTGGCTGAGCTGGGCCGCACCTTAACTGAAGGACCTTCTCAAAAAGTCCTGCCTACGAGGGGCCCACACCCACAGGAATGGGTTAAGCCTGAGAACACGCTTCTCTGGGGGCCACACAGCACCAAACCACGTCAGTAGGTATTAATTTAAAATTTTCTAAAGTGGTTTAACTTCTATTCCTAGTACTTATTACAAAGGAATGTAATATAATTATATCATGCTAACTGCAACACATGAAAATTTACTATATTTTAACTTATTGCTGAAAATCCTTGGAGTTGGTTGATTGGCGATCCGGGTGATGTCCGCTTTATCAGTTTTGGGTTGAGCCTACGTATGTGCACTTTTTAGTTGACTCCACCTGGCAACAGTTGGTGCTTTCTGCCCTCTCTAAAGGCCCTCTATTAGCCCTCAGAACAGTCCTCATCCCAGATGCCTGTACGAAACCTTATCATGTATATGATGTCATTCTTCTTTTCCCTCACTGTTTTTTCCCCCACTCTAGTCTCCTTAATTTTTTTTCTTGAGATTTATTTTATTTATTTATTTTTCCCCACCCCTTCGTTGTTTGCATTTTTGGTGTCTGTTCATCTTCCTTGTTTCTTTAGGGGGCACTGGGAACCAAACCCGGGACCTCTGATGTGGGAAGGAGGTACCTAAATGCTTGAGCCACCTCTGCTCCCTGCTTTGTTGTGTCTCTCATTCTGTATTACCTCCCCACATCTCTAGGTGCATCACCTTGTTGTGTCAGCTTGCCGCGCCTGCCCATCCCTCCAGTTCGCTGTCTTCTTTAGAAGGTACCAGGATCCAAACCAGTGACTCCCCGCTGTGCTAGGTGGGAGCCCAGTCTCCTGGGCCACATCCGTATCCCTCCTTTACTTTAGTCTGTGTGGATTCACTAAATTCAGCATATGCTTGTGTCTTGCATGTTTTCTTATGAACACCTCTCTGTTAATTCCATAATACCATCAGTCCCTCCCTGTTGGACCCTGCCCTCCCCTTCCACTGGGCCCTCGGCCTCTAATAAAAGATCTCGACCATTTATTCTTTGTCCTTTCATAACATAAAATAAACTAACTTTCACTATTAATCATGATAAATAAATACCTTTCAATTTCTAAAAGATGCTTGATTTTGATTGTACCTTGTTATGATTTAATCAAGTTTCCTCCTTTAGATCTAATACTTAAGATTTGTTCCCACAGAAGACATCCCATAGTGGTCCCAATCGAAAACTTTTGGTAAGAGAAAATCTAAAATGAGTTCTGATTCCAGATCCTGCTAGACTTTACAGCAATCTAAAATGAAGCTTTTTAGTAAAAGTGTAGTGACTCTTTTAAAAAATTGCAAAACCCCAAAACCATCCAAGGTATAGAAAGAAAGTGCTGGCTGCCTCTTCAGATGCTCGTTTTAGCTAGTCTTACATCTGGCCAAGAGCTACAAATCATTCCAACCCACCAGCAAGAGGTACCAAGTGCCTCTGCATGTGGACTTTGCCCCTCCAGCAGCGTCTGTGCAAACAGCCTCCGTGGCAGGTATGCTGGAATTTGAGGCTTGAGGAAGTAGGTGCTTTATTTTCCCAATTGATAAATAGTATAGGGAAGCAGACTTGGCCCAATGGATAGGGCGTCCATCTACCACATGGGAGGTCCGCGGTTCAAACCCCAGGCCTCCTGACCCATGTGGAGCTGGCCCATGCACAGTGCTGATGCGCACAGGGAGTTCCCTGCCATGCAGGGGTGTCCCCCAAGTACGAGAGCCGCATGCGCAAGGAGTGCACCCCATAAGGAGAGCCGCTCAGCGTGAAAGAAAGTGCAGCCTGCCCAAGAATTGTGCCGCACACACGGAGAGCTGACACAACCAGATGACGCAACAAAAAGAAATACACATTCCCCGTGCCGCTGATAAGGATAGAAGTGGTCACAGAAGAACACACAGCGAATGCACACAGAGAGCAGACATCTGGGGGAGGGGGGAGAGAATTTTTTTTTTAATCTTAAAAAATAAAAAAAATTAAAAAAATACTGATCTTCTAAAAAAATAGTATAAAAGGCAAATTTCCATGCATTGAATTTACATTAAAATCCAAGGATTTAGATAAACAGATAAATTTTATGGAAGCGACCATGTTACATCGACAATGCTAAAACTTTTTTTAAAGAGATTAGAGATTACTCTGGAAGTTAAAGTTATAAAAGAACAGTGAACTCATCAAGCCTCTGCACTATTGCTCAGCCGGAGAAGTCGGTGAACATCTGAGTTGATGATAGCTAATAACCTGTATCTCATTTACCAGAATTGTAACACAGGGAACTACATAATGCGCTACCTTGGGAACTGGAGTGCTAATCTATTTTTATTCCTCTTTCTTTCTCCTACTTGCAAGCTAAGATCAGCATTGGCCAGAGACAAGTAAACGTTCAGAAAGGACCCCTGTTTAGAGCTGAAGGTTACCCTGCCAGCATCAGCTGCAACGTGACTGGTTTCCAGGGGCCCTCCGAGCAGCATTTCCAGTGGTCTGTTTACCTGCCAAAGGCCCCAGCACAGGAAGTCCAGCTCGTTAGCACCAAGGATGACAGCTTCTCTTACGCAATGTATGCACAGCGTGTGCGAAAGAAGGAAATCTATGTGGAGAGGGTCCGGGGCAACTTGGTCCTTTTGCACATCTCCAAACTCCAGATGAAGGATACCGGCAAGTATGAGTGTTACACACCAAGCACGGATGCAAAATACTTTGGGAATTACAGTGCAACGATGGATCTAACTGGTAAGCTGTTTGCCCCTTTCTGTAGCCAGTCCCCAAGAAGCCAGAGTTTCCGCCTCCACCATCGTGCCTTGCAAGGCGACTTTATAGCATTCCATTTGCTTTGGTAAAAGAGCCTATATGCAGCTCTGTATATTTTGGAGATTTGTCACAAATAGGTGTCTCATAGTCTCTGAAACGGTCATGTTAATTTTATCAGTCATCTTCGCTGTGAAGATTTAGGCAGTGCATAGTCTTCCCAGAGCCTTGTTCACAGCTGCCTACAGGCTGATAATAGCAGCAGCATTAGACGAAGCTTTGAGTGTTCTCCCCATACCGTACCTGTCCTTGGGAGCTGAGTGGTGACTCGATGAGAGACCTAGTGTTAACACAGGTAAGAAGCCATTCACATGGAATTGTTTCACTCTCAAACAACCATTCTCTGGCATATTTACTTATGAGAGAGGACCTTGGTCCTTGCAAATGTCATTTCATTCCTTTGCCTGGAATACCTATCAGCACTTTTTCAGTTCAGCGAACTCCTACATATACTTCAGGACCCAACTCAGATAGTACCTCTTATGGGGAACTCGTCCTGACTACCTCAGTCTGTATTCCCACCTTTGTTTCCTCTTACTGTTCTGCTCACACAGCTGTTATTAGCATTCATCCAGTTACATGCTGGATATATTTATATATCTCCCTTCTACCAAAGCCTGAGCTCTTTGGGAAGAGAAAGCTTATCTCAGTTCTTAGCACAGTGAATAGCGCTGAGTAGGTGCTCAATAAACGTTCCCCGATTGAATTTAAGTGTTGCTTTAACATAAGCTTAGACTGTGATTTCATTGGAGGAAGGAGAGACTGGTAGAGTAGTAGGGTAGCTACCGACCCTTTGGGAAGGATGGTATTTCTGTCTCTGATGGATTATGCTCGATTATTTATGAGCTTTATTTTATAAAGGAGCAGGTTGAGGCCCAGAAACTTTAAGTGACTTGCCAGAAAGATTAGGTTCATATAGTCAGATAGGAACAGATTTAGGATCAGAGTCCGGATCTTGTAGATCCCAGTGCTTGTCAGACACTCCATGTCTTGTTAGATAAATCGGTTACAGCACAGGTTAATAAAGCAAAGCCAGGGTCCATACATCGGTGAGCTATTAGTTCTGCCAAATTCCATAGACTGTACATAGATGTCAGTGTTCCCACTGGTGATAGGGAAACACATGGCTCTTGGAAAACCAACTGAAAGTGTCTGCTTCACAGATGGTGGGCCATGGCGCCAGCATCACGTCCGGAGGCTGGTCCATCGGTACTGTGCTGGCAGATTACCGCCATTCCTTTGTTTCCAGTTATTCCAGATACCCTTTCTGCCGTCATGAGGCCCCAGACGCTCAGTAAAGAGGAAGGTGAGCCACTGGAACTTACCTGCGAGGTATCCAAAGCCACAGCTCAGCACACCCACCTCTCTGTCACCTGGTACCTGGTGCAAGATGGAGGGAAAAGCCCAGCCACCCAGGTGATTTCCCTCTCCAAAGATTTTACGTTGATCCCTGGGTCCTCGTACGCAGAGAGGTTTGCGGCAGGTGACGTGCGGCTCGACAAGGTGGGGGCCACCACCTTCAGGCTCTCCATAGGGCGAGTCCAGCCTTCAGATCAAGGCCAGCTGTTCTGCGAGGCAATCGAGTGGATTCAGGATCCGGATAAAACCTGGACTTCTATCACTAAAAAGCAGACTGATCACACAACGCTGGGAGTTCAGCCTGCAGGTAAAACCTTAGGAAATTCATTAATATCCTAGCGGTGGGTATTTATGGGGTATCATCTTATTTTTTCCTAATATTTTCTTGGCCCTAAAAATTGTCTAGAAAATTGAGTAAATTTTGTTTTGACCACTTGGGAAGTATAGCTAAGAAGAACATTCGGTTTTGGCCTTGTCCATGGGGCATTTTTGATCGTTTGTTTTTTATTAGAGAAGTTATGGGCTTACAAAAAAACCATGCATAAAATAGAGGATTCCTATGGGTTTACAGAATCATAAAATAGAGAAGTCCCGTATACCACCCTATTTTTAACACTTTGCATTGGTGTGGTACATTTTTACAATTGACTAACGCACTTTTTATAGCTATAGTTTATGATTTAACTTAGGGTTCGTTGTGCAGTTCCTTGAATTTTTGAAAAAATGTTTATTCTGATAAGATATATACAACCTAAAATTTCCCCTTTTAACCACATTCAAATGTATAATTCAGTGCTGATAATTACGTTCATAGTCTTGTGCTCCCCTCAAAACCCTCCATTGCCAAAAGTCCATGGGAGGTTTTACATGAGATAAGATCCATTAAATGTTAGACAGAGTCCATAAGTCAGTGAGGGAAGCGGATTTTGCGACCTTCTTCCCACGCCCCTGAGTGCTTTCTCCAGGTTATCAGCTTAATCCTCACAACCTCCCTGGGAGGCGGGGCGAGGACTCACCCCTGGGAAGGCAGGACCCTGAGGCTCACCCACGCTCAGCCCCTGCCTCGGCTCTCCGGCCCGGGACAGGGGGCTGGCGTTCCAAGCCAGGGCCTTCTCTCTCGAAAGATGTCAGCCCCTCGAAAGAGCTCAGGTTTCTCCCTTGAAGTCTCGCCTCCCACAGCGCTGCTCCTTCCTGCTGTCTGACCCCTGTCCAGCTCAGAGTGCTGTCAGGCATCACGATCCACTGGCACTTTCATCCAAGTTAGAGAGGCTTCGCTGCGATTCCTCGTGTCCCTGCTCAGGCTTTAGTCCAGTCGGGAGGGGTTGCTCAGAAGCACGTAGGTGGCTGATCATTTTCTTTCTTTTTCAAGAAGAGTAATTTTCTCTTCCTTTCGAAATTGCCCTGCTGGCCTCAGGCGCTCCAGACACACTCGGCGAGTCCTGTGGACACGCCACGTGTGCTTTTAACTTAGGAAGATTCCACTGGTATCCTCCACCAAAAAGGAGCACCATCTACAGCCGTGCAACGGAGGGAAATATTTAAATGAAAATGGTACATGACTGTGCACTTTACACATCTCTGCCTACAGACGGCTTATTGGGGTTGCATTTGGAAAAGCGTGCCTCTGTCCTTCCTGGGCGAGCTGAGGGCTAGCCAAGGACATCCGTGGCTCCGTGCACTGTGGGGGCTTTACGGGCGCTTCAAACGTGACGAGGCGGTTCCCGCAGACGCCGCGAGGGGGTAGGGACTCTTCCTGACAGGACGGATGAAGGGCTCTCTCTCAACCCCTGCTTGTTTCGGTTTCCAGACGCGGACCTGCACGTCACCCTGACGGCCGAAGGCCCGCTCTCGGCGGGGAGCCCCCTGGAGCTGCTGTGCCTGGCGGCGGGCGGCGGGCGCGACGCGCAGCTGCAGGGCGCCTGGTTCCTGGAGGACGCCGAGATCGCGCGCCTGGACGCGGCCGGCGTGCTCAGCCTGCGCGCCGACTACCAGGAGCGCGCGGGCCGCGGGCAGCTGCAGGCGGCCAAGCGCGGCGCCGGGGCCTTCTCGCTGCGCCTGGCGGCCGCGGGCCCGCGCGACCAGGGCGCCTACCGCTGCGAGGTCACCGCGGGGGCGCGCGCGCCCGGGGGCCCCTGGCGGGCCCTGCGCCGCCGGCCGTCGCCCGACCTCCGCGTGCGCCTGAGCGCGCCCGCAGGTAGGTGGCGCGGGCGGGGCTGCGCATGCGCGGAAGGGGAAGCCGCCCGGCCCTGCTCGAGCCCACGAAGGCTGGCGCGTCTCAGCCACGCCGGCATCGCCGCCGGGGCTCGTGGGAGAGAAAACAGGCACGTATTAGGGTCCTCTGAGCCGGGTGTTGATGCCGTTCAAAGTCCACGAAGACCAGCTGCCCGAAGAGAAAGAGAAATGGCGAGTAAAGGAATCCTTGTTGCGCTTGCTAGCTGGCGCCTCTCCGAGGGGACGTTTCCTCTTGGCGCCCTGCTTGCCAGGGAGGAAGGTGCCACGCCGTGGCGCACAGGGGCCGGCCCGGGACTGTGTGGGTGTCGGTTTTTCACGCTGAACGTTTGGTCTGACTTTGGAGGATTCGGGGCACACCGCGTGGGCGGTTGACGTACTCACGCGGCGCTCAGCCTCTGCTTCGGGGGTCTCGGCCCCCCCCCCCCCCGGACGTAGCTCAACGTCGCTCAAGCGCGATGTGTGGGACACGGTGCCAAAGGAATGCCGCGTGGTGTGCAGGTCAGGAGCCCCGAGACTGCGGCCAGGCCCGCCCCAAGGGGTGGACCCGGGAAATGGTTAGACCACCCCCACGTGGATTACTAGAAGTGTAGACCGAGTGCTATTGTTCTGCCTATAGATATTTACCCACCGCCAGTAGGAATGGATAACTCACACCCACTTGGCAAGTGTGTTACTTATCACCGAGACGCAGTAATGAGCCCAGTGAACTAAAGAAACCTCCTTTTTAAAAAATGGTGTGAGCGGAGACTATCATAATGGTTATGTTCATGCGGTGATATTGGGAGTAATAATTTTCCCTCTAGCTTCTAAACTTCAGTTACGTGACTCTATTTTTACCTTGATTTAAAAAAAAACAACTTAAGCATAATCAGGCCTCTAACATCCAAACATTAGAAGCAGATTGGCTAATATTTTTTGGTACCTATTTGTAGACTTAGTCTGCCTTTGTACTTTATGTGTTTGTGTATATAAAACAGTAGAAGACTAAACTCCTTTCTCAGCAGGGAAGAACAGTTTGCACCTTCATTGAGATCCTATTTAGATTTCTAGTTGCAGTTCTATTTTCTTTCTTTGGTGGCATTGAGCCACCTCTGCTTTCGCTAATGCCTGTCATTATAACACGAATGCCGGTAACTAACCTCTCCCGAGTCCTCTTGCTCAGCCTTTGCATGTGCCGCTCATCCAGTCTCCTCAGCGGTGCAGAAAGGTGGTTCTGGTATGACCCGCGTTTTTGCAGGAAAAAAAGCTGAAGCTCCGAGAGCTCTGGCGAGTTGCCCAGCGTCATTCTGACCCCAGAGGCCTGGCCTTAAACACGGGCCAGCTGCCGAGGACACTTGCTCCCGATGGATCTTTGCATCACCCTCAGGCACCCAGAGCAAGGCCTTGCACAGGGAGTGTTTGTTGAATGAATGTTCATTTCTACATGTCTTAGATTTCCCATCTGAGAGCTGTCCATTCACACTTTCACACTTTCACACAGACTGGGTTTCCCTAACGGAAATATTGGAAGTTCAAAATCAGGGCATCAGTCTGCAAGATTGTATGTTCTCCGCAAAGTCCTAGTGCTCTGGAGCTGGCTTGCTGACATCCTTGGGTTTCTTCGGCTGGCATCTGCCTCCCTCCTGGGTCTGCCCTTCTGGTTCCAGTGACTTCTGGTTTCTGGCTCCTCCTTTTTTTTCTTTTTTGACACCGGGGCTGGGGATTGAACCCAGGACCTCATATATGGGAAGCCGGCACTCAACCACTGAGCCACATCGGCTCCCCTGAGTTGGTTTTTTCATTTATTTGCTTGTTTGTTTGTTTTTAAGGAGGCACTTGGGACCTCCCATGTGGGAACAGGAGCTCAACTACCGAGCCACAGTAGCTCAGCTCCCCTGAGTTGGTTTTTCCTTTGTTTTTGTTTTTAGGAGGCCTGGGAACTGAACCCAGGACCTCCCACGTGGGAAGCAGGCACCCAAAGCTTGAGCCACCTCTGCTCCCCTCTGGTTCCTCTTTATGAGGCTCCAGTAATACAGACTGAAGACTATCCTGATTCAGTTGGCCACACCTTAATTAATAATAACATCTTTAAAATGTCCCATTTACGAAGGGTCCAGATCCACAGGAAAGCAGATTAAGATTAATAACAGACCTTTTTTGGGGGGTAGATAATTCAGTCTACCACACACCATATTTTAGACCTAAGAAGACTCTCCTTCTACCAACAAACAAATATATAAATATGTATCCCAAGTAATTGTTTTAATAGTAATATTGTGAACAGATCTAATTAACGTTTCTTCATTTTTCAAAACACATATTAATTAAAATTGATTAGGGAAATGTAAGTAGGGAAAGGAAGGTCATTTTGAAGTATGAAAGTCTGAATTTAAAAGAACCGAAAATTTGTATGAATACAGCTTCATTGCTTTCAGGTTCGTACACCCACGCTAATTAATCTTGCAAAATATTACCAGATGTTTTTCCAGCTAGATGTTCTTTTTTTTTTTAATCAGAGAAATTGTGGATTTACAGAAAACTTAGGCAGAAACTAGAGAGTTCCCATACACCCACACACACAATGTTCCCTATTATTATTTTGCATTAGTGTGGTACTTTTGTTAAAACTGATGAGATTATTATTACCATTATACTATTAACTATAGTCCATAGTTTACATTAGGGTTCACTGTTTGGGTTGTACAGTTCTATGGCTTTTTAAATTTATTCTGGTAATATATATACAACCTAAAATTTCCTATTTTAACCACATTCAAATATACAACTCAGTGGTGTTAAATACAGTCACAATGTTGTGCCACCATTCCCATCATCCATTACCAAAACTTGTCCATCATGCCAAACAGAAACTCAGCACCCGTTAAGCATTAACTCCATTCCCCACCCTCACTGTATTCTAGTTTCTAACTCTCTGAATTTGCACATTCTAATTATTTCATGTAAGTGAGATCATACAATATTTGTTCTTTTGTGTCTGGCATATTTCACTTAACATGATGCCTGTATCAGAAATTCTTTCCTTTTTATGGCTGAATAATATTCCATTGTATTCATAAATGGATATATTTTGGTTTATCTGTTGAAAGACACTTGGGTTGCTTCCATCTTTTGGCAATTGTGAATAATGCTACTATGCACATTTGCGTACAAATATCTGTTTGAGTCCTTGCTTTCAATACTTTTGGGTATTGCTGGGGCCTGTGGTAATTTTATATTTAACTTTCTGAGGATCCACCAAACTGGTTTTCCACAGAAGCTGCACCATTTTATATTCCCACCAACAGTGAACAAGTGTTCCAATTTCTCCAGATCCTCACCAACACTTGTTATTTTCCATTTTTAATAGTAGCCATTCCGGTGAGTTGAAATGATATCTCATGGTTTTGATTAGCATTTCCCTGATGGCTAATGATGTTGAGCATTTTTTCATGTGCCTTTTGGCCATTTGTATAACTTCTTTGGAGAAATGTCTCTCCAAGTCTTTCGCCCATTTTTCAGTTGGGCTGTTTGTGTTTTTTGTTGTTGATTTGTAGGATTTCTTTGTATATTCTAGATATTAAACCCTTATTAGATCTGTGATTTCCAACTAGTTTCTCTCATTCATCATGAAGTCCTTTTATGCACATAAGTTTTTAATTTTGGTGAAGTCCCATTTATCTATTTTTTCTTTTCTTGGTAGTGCTTTTGGTGTAAAGTCTAAGAAATTATTGTGTAACACAAGGTTCTGAAGTTGCTTCCCTACATTTTCTTTTAGGAGTTTTATAGTTTGGGTTTTTGTATTTAGGCCTTTGATCCATTTTGAGTTAGTCTTTTGTACATGGTGTGAGGTAGGGATCCACGTTTGTTCTTCTGCATGTGGATATCAAGTTTTCCCCTCACCATGTGTTGAAGAGGCTATTCTTTCCCTGTTGAGTGGACTTGGCACCCTTGTCGAAAATCAGTGGCCCTAGATGTGAAGGTTTATTTCTGAACTCTCAGTTCAGTTCTGTTGGTCAATGTGTCTGTCCTTGTGCCATGACCATGCTGTTTTGATTACTGTAGCTTTGTAATGAGTTATAAAAGTATGACGTGTGAGTACGCAAACTGTTCTTTTTCAAGATGGCTTTGGTTTTTCAGGGCCCCTGACTGTTCCGTATAAACTTGATGATTGGCTTTTCTATTTCTGCAAATAAGGCTGTTGGAATTTTGATTGGGATTGCATTGAATCTGTGAATTGCTTTCAGTAGAATTGACATCTAACAATCCCTGAAAATGGAATCTCCTTCCATTTATTTAGGTCTTCTTTGATTTCTTTCAGCAACATTTTGTAGTGTTCTGTGTACAAGTCCTTTATATCCTTGGTTAAATTTGTTCCTATGTATTTGATTCTTTAGTTGCTATTTTCAATTAATTTTTTTTTCTTGATTTCCTCTTCAGATTGTTCATTACTAGTGTTTAGAAAAACTATTGATTTTTGTGCATTGTATCTTGTACCTTGCCACTTTGCCGAACTTGTGTATTAGCTCTAGTAGCTTTGTTGTGGGTTTTTCAGAATTTTCTTTAGATGGGCTCACGTGATCTACAAATAGGGAAAGTTTTTCCTGATCTCAGGGAAGAAAGCTTTTGGTCTTTGACCATTGAATATGGATGATATTAGCTGTGGGTTTTTCATAGCCACTTTTATCATTTTGAGAAAGTTTCCTTCCATTCCTATTTTTCTGAGTAGCTTATCAAGAATGGATGCTGGGTTTTGTAAAAATCCTTTTTCTGCATCCATTGAGATGATCATCTGGTATTTTCCCTTTGTTTTGTTAATGTGGTATATTACATTCATTGATTTTCTTATGCTGAACCACCCTTGCATACCTGGGGTAAATCCCACTTAATCATGGTATATAATTCTTTTAATGCACTGTTGTTTTCAGTTTGCTAGTAGTTTGTTGAATCCCTGTATTCGTAAGTGATATTATTCTGTAATTTTCTTTTCTTGTGGTATCTTTGACTTTGGTATTAAAGCAAAGTCGGCCTCATAGAATTAAGTTAGAAAGTGTTAATCGTGTCTTTAATTTTTTAAAAGAGTTTGAGCAGGATAATACTTCTTGGAATATCTGGTAAAATTCACCAGCGAAGCCGTCTGGTCCTGGGCTTTTCTTTAGTGGACCAACTAGATGCTCTTAAAGGCTGAATTAACCAATCTATAAAAGTAAGTGCTAATTATAAGTTCCTTAGGTATAAACAATTTCTCCGGATATTGTTTCTGCTGTCTTGTTTCCACTAAGGGTTTATCACACCTTTTATCTGTGGGTGGTAAAGAGGTACTAGCCTGACCTGATTTGTCACAAACTGATCAAATCCTAATTAGAGAGACTTCGCTGTCTTAGAAAAGTTTTTCATTTAACTGAAACCTTTTTTGCTATAAAATCTGTGATCCACAGCCAGAAGTGTGGAAGTGTCTACCAAGAACAAGCAGCAAACCGTGTGGGAAGGAGAGGCTTTGGTCCTGCTCTGCAGGGCGGGGGGAGCGGAGAGCCTTCTGTCCGTGACCTGGTGGCACCTGGCACGGAACCAGACGCAGCTGGAGCTGGTGGCTGGCATGGGGCTGGATGGCACCCTGCAGCGGGGAGCCTCCTACGGGGGACCCAGCAGCCGTGGGGACATAAGACTGGAGAAAGTGGGCTGGGCCACCTTCCAGCTGGAGATCGCCTCCGCCGCCGTCACCGACAGTGGGACGTACAAGTGCACAGTGTCCGAGAAGACCCAGAACCAGGAGAGAGATCCGAGCTGGGCTCAGGAGATTTCAGTCACTGTGAAATCTCTGGGTAAGTGTCAAAGAAATCCTTTCCTGAAGTCCAGTCCCCTGATTTTGCAGGGGCATTATGATTTGACTGTGGCTACGTGTGTCCCAGGACACACAGCATCATCTCTGGCCACCATATCTACCAAGCAATCACTAAAACCTATTCATCTTCATGAAGATCATCTCTAGAATACAATGTGTAAGTTGTTGTTCTAGACTAAAGACAAAATCCTGTGACTTGGAGTCAGCTTAGAGAAAAGATACACTGAGTGTGCTTGGTAGCCAAGCCTTCCACATGCTGGCTTTCCCCAGCGGCAGCCCTGGGATTGCAGGGGCTCTTGCAGCATGTGCAGAAGGATCTGATGCAGAACCCACGAGTGGGGGTGAGGGAAGGAGCCAGATCACTGGCTGGGGAGTTCCCCACCCACTCAGATGCAGCTGTCCAAGCAGCAGTCTCGAGAAACACTGCCTATTTGTTGTCGCTGGTGAGAACAGTCTTAGAGGAGGGACAACTTGGGAAAATGGAGGTCAGAATTCAGGACGGACTTTACTGTGGATCAACTTCTATCCTCAAAATATACGATATTCCAAATGTACAATTGCATGGTTCAGTGGCAGCTAGGAAAATTTGAAAGTACTGTACTTAGATTTGGTAAACATCTTAGAAGTTGTGTTTCCATTTCTGCCTGCAGAATCAAGTTTAAAAGTTAATCTGATGAGCCGTCAACCGCAAGTGAGAATGACTGGCACCTTTGACCTGTCCTGCGTGGTGGGGGCCGGCTACTCTGACCTCAGCGTCCCACTCACTGTGATGTGGCAGTTCCAGCCAGCTAGGTCTCAAGCCTTCTCTCAGCTTATTCGCATCACCCACAATGGCACCGTGGAATGGGGGGACTCCCTGTCCCACTTCCAAAGGAAGACGAAGGTTTCACGCTCTTCCTTTCAGTCTCAACTCCTCATTCATGACGCCACCGAAGAGGAGGCCGGAGTGTATCAGTGTAAAGTGCAAGTTTATGGCAGCAGTTCCCCGTGTGCAAACAGCCCCGTGAGGGCTTCTGCCGTCTCTCACCCTTTGAGCATCACTGTCGCTTTACCAGGTAAGTTCCATTTGAAACTAATAACTGCTTTTTTTTTTTTTAAACATTTCTCCAATTTTGTGTAGGTTATAGAAACAAAACATAAAATACCCACGCCCGTGGTTGCACTGTATCAGTAAGCCCCTTCTGGTGAGTGGTGTCCAGGTTAAATTAACACTGCCTTGGTGTGCATGGCAGGCCATATTGTTGTGAAAACGTTGAGATACTTCCACCCTGGCTGGTAGTAACTGTTACTTCGTGTGCCTTCCCTGCCTTTCTGCAACCCAGCAACTAAAGGCTGTGGCAGGGCAGGGTCTCCAGGACCGAGCTGCAGTGGCAAGGCTTCCTTTCTCATTGGCCCTTGCCCAGACCTTACCAGTTAGGACACATTTGGATGGCCACCCCTACTCTATAGAGCATGCCAATCCCATTAATAGACATTTACCTATTTTTAACGTGTTGACGTGTAAGAGGAAGAGCATTCATGATTACAGTCAAATACAATCTACCTTGCCAACTGGTAATAGAGCATAAAGAATACAGGTAAGACACACCTAGGCGGACTTCTGTTGTGTCATTTTCCTTCTCTCATAACCTGCTTTCTCTTAGGACAGGTAGAGTGTTCAAGGGACTTTGAAGGCATTTAGCTCTGTCAGGCTCTTGATAACAGCATGGCTTTGGACAAGTTCCTTGATTTCTCCAAGCCTTAGTTACCTCTTCTGTAAATTGCTGATATGCCTTTTAAAGGTGATGGCTTATGTAATGTGCTTACCACCATGCCTGACACCCTGTGCAGGTGCTCACACCTGGCAGCGTCTTCATTCTCTGCTGCTGAGTAATATTTTTGGTAACAGTAATGATCACCATGTGATCATTTTTGTCTTAACTTATTTGTCCTTTCTGTGGTATTTGAAATTGTTGGCCCAGTCCTTTCTTCTTGAAACTTCTCCTTTTCCTTGATCCCTATGTTAGTTTTCTAGGGATACCTTTACAAATGACCACTAAATGGGTAGCTTCAAGCAATAGAAATTTATTGAGGCACAGTTCTGGAGGCTGGAAGTCCAAAATCAAGGTGGTGGCCGGGCCATTCTCCCTCTGGATCCTGTAGAGGAGCGTCCTTCCTTGCCTCTTCTGGCTCTGGCCTTTGTTGGCTGACTTTGGAGGTCCTTGTCTTGCAGATGCATCCGTCTCTCCAATCTCTGCCATCTTCACATGGCTTTCTCCTCTCTGTGTTTGTGTCTCTTCTCCTCTTTTTATAAAAACTAGACATATTGGATTAAAGGCCCACCCTACTCCACGTGTTAATGTACAAGTGGTAGAGAAGGGGAGTGGATGTGGCTCGAGTGGTTGAGTGCCTGCCTCTCACACGGGAGGCCCCATCTTAACTTGATTACATCTGTGTAGACCGTATTTCTAAATAAGGCCACGTTCTGAGATACTGGCGGTTAGGGCTTCAGCAGATCTTTCAGGGAAATAGAATTCAACCTATCACAGCCCCCAAGACACAAGCTTTTCTTGGGCTTCTTCATAAAACTCTGACTGTTGCTTCTCTTGTGCAGAATTCTCCTTTAAAAAAAGAACTGTTCCTCTGGGTTTCGTCTTCAGCATGCATTCTTCTCATTCTACACACTTTCCTGAGACGAGCTCATCCCTACCAACGGGTAGAACCTATGTGCTGACAACTCCCAAATCCTTTATCCTGCAAAGACCTTTGCTTCTCACCTCTGGACTCATATATCCAGCTGCCTCCAGGGCACATCAACATTCAACCCTTCAAAATCATAACCCACTGTTATTATCCCTCCAAAGCCACTGCTCCTTCATTGTGTCCTACGGCCCCCTTCCCACCCCTCTCCCAGTAACCGGAACCCTGAGGGTCTTCGCTTGCCTGACTGCTATGACAAATGCACACACAACAGGTTGGCTTGAACAATGGGCATTTCTCGTCTCATGCTTTCAGGGTAGAGGCTTGCTCTCTCCCAGGTTCAGTGGCATTCCGGCTGGCTGGCAATCCTTGGGTTCCTTGGATTTCCCATCACATGGCAATATCCCCTCCTTTCTCCTTTGAGTTTTCACTGACTGCCAGCTCCTCCCCATGGCTTTCTCAGACTCTGTTTTCCAGTTTCGTACTCTTTATAAGGCCTCTAATAATCTGGATTAAGACCCAACCTCATTCAGTTGGGCCACATCCTAACTAAAAATAAAATCTTCCAGAGATCCTATTTAAAAAAAGGTTCATGCTCACAGAAATGAAGCTTAAGATTAAGAACCTGTCTAAATTGTGGTACGTAATTCAATTTACTACACTGGATCATCCACAAGTGCTCTTTTTTTCTCCTCCATGTCTACCTCATGTCCAGACATCATAGCACGGCATGAAAGCTCCCTTACAGTGCATGCCTTTATGTCTTACCAACATCATCTCCAGCCACTTGGCATTTTGAATTTGTGCTCCAGCCACACTGAACTACTGCCAGTTCCTCAGATAATTCCTGTTCTCTCTCATTTTCAAAGTCTTTGTTCAAGGTGCTTCTTTTCCTGGAATTCCTTAACCTCTTTTTCATCAGACTAATTCTTATTAACCCTTAAGACTTAGGTCAGGGAGAGTGGATGTGGCTCGAGCAACTGAGCACCCACCTCCCCCATGGGGGGTCCCAGGTTGGGTTCCTGGTGCCTCCTGAGGAAGACGAGCAGACAACCAGCAGACAGGCAAGGCAGCCATGCCGGGGGGCGTGGGGAGGATAAGAAAAAAAGACTTAGCTCAGAGTTACCTCCTGGAAGTGTTCTTTCACCACCCCCATATCTGGATTAGGGGGTCCTCTGTGTGCTGGGATAGCCCCTCTGCCTATCTTTGTCCCATTTGTGTGACACTGCTATAATCTCTAATCTTTTGTCCCTGTGCTTGTCTCTCTCTCTAAATGGTGAACCCATGGGAGAGGGTATCCATAGTCTGGAATATTCTGACACATGATACAGTAGGTGCTTAATATTTGTTGAAGGAAGAATGAAGGGACTTACTGGCAACATCCATAAACAGTTACAAAAGAAAGAATGATGTCAGCAAGGAGTTAGGAAACAATTTAGAAGCAAGTTTTTTTTATCACTCATCTTTCTGACTAAGCAGAAAAACTGCTGGGGTTCAAGGGTGGTTAGCGCTGTGTCCCTACGATGCTCCACCGTTGGGGGGCTGCAGCAAGGCAGACGGCTTCAGGAGCCCCCAAACGACTTCCTTTTGTTCACCCGTGTCGAAGGCAGGTGTGCCGAGGTTTGGCAAGCTGTGAGTCCATAAGTACTCTGGAGAGGGGCCACACTCAGCTTTGATAGGACCACTTTCCCTCAGTTTGATTCATGAAACGCTGCGGAGGAGAGATCCATGCTTAGCTGCTGGATTATCTCGTGGAAAGGAGACTGGGCTTTTTCTGCAGGAAAAAGCCTAGCCTTTCTGCAGGAGGCTTCTCCCCCTCCCTCCCAGAGGAGAGTGAGGACCAATGACTGCAAGTTATGGAGAGACCAAATTCAAGTTTGCCTCAGAAAGAAGTCTCTAGTGGTGGAGCTTTCTGAAGGTGGAATGACTGTTCTGTCAGAGAGTGAGCTGTTCAGAGGCCGAGCGAGCAGGCGGGGACTGCTGTAGAGGGAATTCACACACGCAACGGATAGAGCAGGTACTGCCCTACTTGACCTCGAATGTCCCTCCCGCCTTAAAATTCCATCTTGTAGCAAAGTAGCAAGAGTAACCTTCTCCATTTCTTTCATTTAGAGAGCAAACTGAAAGTGAATCCAAGCAATCACGTTCAAGAGATCTCCATCAACTCCAACACCAAAATAGATTGTAGCATCTTGTCCCGGTCCACAGGAAACCTTCAGTTGGCCATTATTTGGTACTTTTCCCCCATTTCTGCTAATGCATCCTGGCTGAGGATCTTGGAAATGAATCAAACCAATGTTATAAAATACGGGGATGAAATTCACAACCCAAAGAGGAAAAAAAAATTCCACACTGAGAAAAATTCCCGAGAGTCGTTTCTGCTGCACATTCTAAATGTGGATGACAGCGATCGGGGCAAATATCGCTGCACTGTGGAGGAATGGCTCTTGTCTGCAGATGGTGCTTGGCACAAGCTTGGAGAACAGAAGTCTGGGACAACAGAATTGAAACTCAGGCCCACAGGTACATCTCGTGAGTGTGTGCTCCCACATCTTTCTGTAGGGTTGCCATCTTTTCTTGGGCAACTGTTCTATGGTGTGACTATGTGAGGGTAAAAATATGACCGTGTCATAGGAAGAGAGCCCACCTAAGCAATGACCGAGGACCTGGTAGCCCTCGCAAAGAGGGGAGGTCACTGAAAGCGAATCAATCTGAGGTTTCAGGAGCTGGGATGGAACAAGGTCCCTCTGATGGGTTTGCTTCTCAGCCGGGCAGCCTGGTCTACGGTACCTGGGGTACCGTATCTCCCGATCTCTCTAATAACAAGCTGTGTCATTCCAGTGGGGCTCTACTGTAATTTGGCAGAGGAAGAGTAATACGAAGCATATTTCTCCCACTGCGAACAGAAACTGTACAACTCTATAGGGATGTGCGGAGAAATTGCTTTTCAACATTTGGCTGCCTAAACATAAGGCAAGTAAGAGTAGTTAACTGTTGGAATGGCTTACTGAGGGACTCTCTTCCTCAGGAGATCTTTAAAAACGTAATGGAAGTTCCATCCGTTTGCGTTGGCCTTGGAGTGCGGCTGTCTCGATGTGGTGATTAGGTCTCTCAGCATTAGTTAGGTCACCTCCAGTGTTGATTAAAATTAAATGAATGTCCCAGCTACAGTTCAGGAGCTGGCCGAGGTCCAAGAGCACAGTACAAATACATAGATCTGGCTGGGAACTTAATATTCTGTTTTCAATGGAACATCAAAAAGTAAGATGATGACTGAACATTACTACACATAGGCCCCCGGGAATATAAAGATAAATAAGGCACTGTTCTTGCCCTTAAGAGCTCACATTCCACAGGGGACAGCAGGGCCTAACAAGTAGAGGGGGGGGCACTTTTTTCTGCCCCTCTGTTGCACCTTCTCCATGTTCTTCGGGCTCCTTTCCCTCTCCTGGCCAAATGCGGGCGCTCCTCACAATAGACCCCTGGTCTGCTTTCCTTCTTCTCTCCTTTCTCAGTACTTTAAAAATACGGCCCTGTTTTAAACTCCCACCTTTGAGATGATAATGTTGTAGAAGTTGAGAGAGGTTCAATTATTTGCGTATAGAAAGGCCAGGACTCAGGAATGACTTTGAGAAGGAAAAATGATTTATTGACAGCGGGGCCAGACTCAGGAGCTTTCTGTTTCCATCCCGAGCCCTGGAACAAGATTTTCAAGTTCCTTTTATACAGAGTGGGGAGTCAGACGGTGCTTTTGTCAAAGAAAACCACTTTCTTTGTTAGTTAAGTCTTTGCCTGAGTACCAGGTAGGTTTTGAATTAACATATCGCTCACACCTCAGGTGAGCTTGAATTAGCATCTTGCCCACATTCCGTCTGGGTGCAACTTTGAATACACATTCAGTCTTACATCCTTTCTGAACATTCAAAACCCATAGGGCCTAGATCACTTAACTGGATTCCTAGAGACTAGGCACGTTTGGATACAGAATTAGACTATTTTGAATTTATGCACAGGCTATATTCTGTTTCCCATTTGAGGCCAGGTCCAAGTTCCCTTAAGCTTCGGCATCACCACCATCAGAGTCTCCCTGGACTGACTGGTATGTATATAGAGTTTGCATCGCTAAATGGCCTCCCAGGACTGGAGTCATTGCCACGGTCACCAAGGGCAGGACTGCAGCCTCTCACTGTCCCACACCCACAAGTCAGGACAAGTTAGATTATCTCCGAAGAGACAAAGAGCCTCCCACCCATAGCCCACACCAGTAACGCCAAGTCTGTATACCTAGCCCTGAGGTACTGAGCTTCGGGCCTTTAGACCCAGCTGCCTGCTGTACAGTTTCCACTCGGGTACCCCGGAGACCCTCAAACACAGCGTGACCCATGATCCATTTACCATCAGCTCTGCCCCGCCCAAGACTCCTTCACGCCTCTGACTTCCCCATTCGTGTGACTGCGTCACTCTCCCCCATTCACCCACGCCAAAATCCTAACGTGTGTACGCGCCTCTCTCAAGGCGGCAGCTACTTCTTGACTTAAGCCAGCGCTTCCCACGTAGAAATGATGGCCTGGTGCCGCTAGAACTTCTAGTATATCGAGAAATGCCTAAAACCTCTTCATGTGACGTCTCCCAAGTTCAGTACACTTGTAATGAATTCAAATTCTTTTATAATAAACGAAACGTACCTGTGGTGTGGGCGTGGCTGTGGGTGGGCAGTTGGTTTAAAGAGGGGGTTAAAGAACAGGCACCAGGAAAAGATCCTGAGAAGGACCGGTCAGAATTGTCGGAGGGGCATTTTCTCTGAGGTCAAAAGAAGAGGAGTTCTAGCAGAAAATAAACTTCAGTGGCAAAGACCCCGGCAAGGACAAGGAAGACGAGAGGGTCACTTGGACGGGGAAGACGAACCCTCACTGAGGACCTTTGCTGAGGTCCGGAAATGGGGCTGGGAGCTGGGTTTCAGGAAAGGAGGGCGCAACCTGAAGTGAGGAAGCAGGGGCGGGATCACATGTGCTGATGTCCCCATGCTTTGCCGGGAAGGGAAGGGAAGCACGATGGTGAATAAGAAAGACTCCAGGGGAAACGGACTTTGGCCCAGTGGTTAGGGCGTCCGTCTACCATATGGGAGGTCCGCGGTTCAAACCCCGGGCCTCCTTGACCCGTGTGGAGCTGGCCATGCGCAGTGCTGATGCGCGCAAGGAGTGCCGTGCCACGCAAGGGTGTCCCCCGCGTAGGGGAGCCCCACGCGCAAGGAGTGCGCCCGTGAGGAAAGCCGCCCAGCGTGAAAAGAAAGAGCAGCCTGCCCAGGAATGGCGCCGCCCACACTTCCCGTGCCGCTGACGACAACAGAAGCGGACAAAGAAACAAGACGCAGCAAATAGACACCAAGAACAGACAACCAGGGGAGGGGGGGAAATTAAATAAATAAATAAATCTTTTAAAAAAAAAAAAAAAAAAAAAGAAAGACTCCAGGAGCAGAGAAAAATGTTTTTCCAAAGACAGATTAATAAATATGTGTGTGGTGGAGTTGAAAAATGTTCACACATCCCGTAATTTCTTTATTTTGTTTATAACCACTCAGGCCTTCCTTTCAAATCCTCACCTGCTCATTAGTAGGGGTGGGGGGGGTTGGGAAAATTTCAAAATCAAACGTGGTCTGATTCAATCATTTAAATAGTCTCCTTAGGTGGTATTCAAATACTTGTATAAAAATAGCCAATGTCCCAGATAGCCTCCCCCACCCCAAATGCAGTCTAAGCCTGAGATGATATCTGGGTACCTGAGAGAGGGTATTTGCTAAGAATGAGGGGAGGGCTGAAAGTTTTAAATATTGCCTCTGGGAAGTCCACGAAGGAGTTGACCAGGGAGAAGTAAAAGCAGAGGGCAGAGGGCCCAGCTGAGGCTGCGCAGGGTCCTGAAGGCGAGAGGTGGGATTAGAGGCCAGTGTCTGGAGTGATTCATATGGAGAATTTTCTAGGAAAATATGAAAGAAGAACAAGGGGTCAAGGAAAAGTGTTAAAGATGAAGGCCTGGAGATGGTGGACTGGAAAGACACGGGACTCTCTTCTTTCCCAGAAAAGTAGCTAGAGGACAGGCAGAAATGGCCTGGAAAAAAAAATCTCCTTGGGTTTAGGACACCTGGGGAAGCCTGGACAATGCCCGGAGGAGAGAGGGGCAAAACTACGAGTTAAAAGCCCAGTTGCAAATGCCAGCGTCCTTCCCACCCTATAGACACTTTCGAATTCCCAGGCCTCGGGGCCTGTGGCTACAAAGGATTCAGCCTCTCCAGGAAAAGGGAGAGAGAGGGACACAGCCAAGACTGAGTTGGCTTTATTTTTTTAACTGTTTTTTTTAAAGATGCATAGATCACAATAACTGTAACATTAAATAATGTAAGCGCTTCCCGTTTACCCCACCCCCCACTCCTCCCACATCAGCAGCTTCTTTTTGACTCTGCTTTCGATCCACTAATTTGCCTGGCTGGGTCCCACCGGCCATTCCAGGGTAGGCGGGGCCGCCTCATTGTTTGCCTTGGGAATGCCTCTGAGCAAATTTGAACTAGTAGGCTCTTAGCCTCCAGGAAGGAACGTGTAAACGATAATCCAGTCCCGGCTGCGGTGAACACACTCAGACCTGGCTTTGAACTGAGAGGGCTGCTAAAGAGTGCCATCTGCTGGCAGACCGAGGAAGTGCATGAGGAAATTAAAAGTAAATAAGAGGCTTTTTCTGGCCTCCACAGCCTCCCTCCTCAAAGCCCTAGGAAGTGAGTCTGCAACCGATTACTGGGTCCAGGACCTAAATTTGAGTTACTGACAGGGACAATCCTAAAGACCCAGAACAGGTGGAATCAAGAATCAAAGAACAGCAGTAACACACAGCCCCCACCAGTAAAACCCCACAATAGAGGGAGAAATTGAGCATCGGAGTAAACTCACTACCCTAATCAGATGCCTAGACAGCAGCAAAAAAATTACAAGCCATACTAAGAAAATGGAAGAAATGGCCCCCAAAAACAGTGTATCAAAGCCCCAGAGAAATGTAGGATTTGAGACAGCAAATATCCAAAATCAAAATAATGAGTTGAATGACAATATGGCCAAATAATTAAAGTACATCAAAAAGACACTGAGTGAGCACAAAGAAGAATTTGAAAACCTGAATAAAAAAGTAACAGAGCTCATGGGAATGAAAGAAAGGATAGGTGAGATCAAAACACATTAGAGGCATAAAACAGCAGTCTCAAAATGACAGAAAAAGAGTAAGTGATTCAGAAGACAGAACACCTGAAAATGAAGAGGAAAAAGAATAAAGAGAAAAAAGAATGGAAAAAATAGAGCAGGTCTCAGGGAGTTGCATGGTAACACAAAATGCAACAACATACGTGTCATGGGGTTCCAGAAGGAGAAGAGAAGGGAAAAAGGGAAGGAAGAGTATTTGAGGGAGAAATAGCTGAAAACTTCCCAACTCTCATGAAAGAAATGAACTTACATGTCCAAGAAGCATAGAGCCCCCAATTGTCTTGGAGTAAATAGACCTGTTCCAAGACACTTACTCCTCAGAATGTCAAATATCAAAGATAAAGGAGCAAGGGAGAAGCAAGTCATCATGTACAAGAGACATCCAGTAAGACTTAATGTGGCTTTCTCATCAGAAACCGTGGAGGTGAGAAGACAGTAGTATGATACAATTAGGATATTGAAAGAGAAAAACTGCCAGCAAAATTGTCCTTCAAATATGAAGGTGCGTTTAAAATATTCACAAACAGAAACTAAGAGAGTTCATTCTAAAAATCCAACTTTGCAGGAAATATTAAAGGAAGCCTTGCAGCCTGAAAGAAAAAGACAGGAGAGAGAGGCTTGGAAGAGAGTATAAAAGAAAGAATAGCAGAAAGGATAATCAAAAGAGTAAAAAGACAAAAATAAGACATATGGAAACCAAAGGATAAAATAGTGGAAGTAAATAATGCATTTACAGTAATATCTTTTAATGTAAATGGATAAACTCCCCAATCAAAAGATATAGGCTGATAGAATGGAGGAAAAAAAACTTGAGCCATTCTTATGCTGCCTACAAGAGTTTTGCCTTAGACCCAAGGATATAAACTGGATAGAAGTGAAAGATTGGAAAAAGTTACTCCATGTGAACAGTAACCAAAAATGAGCAGAGGTAGCTATACTAATATCAGACAAAACAGATTTAAATGCAAAAAAAGTTGTAAGAGATATAGAAGGCCATTATATATTAAATAAAAGGGACAATCCACAAGGAAGAAATAACAATCATAACTATGCAGCTAACTAGGGTGCCCCAAAATACATGAGGCCAACTCTGGCAAAACTAAAAAGAGAAATAGACATCTCTACAATAATAGCTGGAGACTTCAACACACCACTCACATCATTACATAGAACAACTAGACAGAAGATCAACAAGGAAATAGAGAACTTGAACAATATGGTACATGAGCTAGACCTAACAGACATACGTAGAATGCTGCATCCAAACTCAGTGGGTTCTACATTCTTCTCAAGTGCCCATGGTCTTTCTCCAGGATAGACCACATGTTAGGTCACAATGCAGGTCTCAATAAAAATAAAAATTATTGAAATTATACAAAGCACCTTCTAAGATGATAATGGAATGAAACTGGAAATCCATAATAGACTGGAACAAGGTAAATTTGCAAATGTGTGGAGGCTGAACAACACACTCCTAGGTAATCAGTGAGTCAAAGAAGAAAGTGCAAGTGAAATTAGTAAATATATTGAGATGAATGAAATTGAGAACATAACTTATCAGAACTTATGGGACACAGCAAAGGCAATTTATATCCCTAAATGCCTATATTAAAAAGAAAAAGAAGTAAAATAAAAGACCTACTGGAAAACGGGAGAAACTAAAAAAAGAACAGTGACCATTCCTATAGCAAGCAGAAGAGAAGAAATAATGAAGCTTAGAGCATAAATAAATGAAATTGAGAACAACAATAACAAAACAATAGAGAAAATGAACAAAATCAAAACCCTAGCTAGATTAACAAAGAGAAAAAGAGACGAGATAAAATAAATAAAATCAGAAATGAAAAGGGGAGTTACAACTGACCCCACAGAAATAAAAAGGATTATAAGAGAATATTATGAGAAACTGTATGACAACAAATTAGACAATCTAGATGAAATGGACAAATTCTTAGAAAAGCACAACCTACACTGACGCTATAAGAAATACAAAGACTTAAACTAATGACATTTAAAGAGATTGAATTAGTCATCAAAATCTCCCAACAAAGAAAAGTCCAGGACCAACTGCCTTCACAGGAAATTTCTACCAAGAATTTCAAGAAGAATTAACACCAATCCTGTTTAAACTCTTAAAAAATTGAAGAGGAAGGAAAATTACCCAACCCATTTTATGAAGCCAACATCACCTAATACCAAAGTCAGATAAAGAGACTACAAGAAAAGAAAATTACAGACCAATCTCTCTGATGAACATAGATGCAAAATTCTAAATGAAGTACTTGCAAATCAAATCCAACAACATATAAAATAGCTTATACATCATGACAAAATGGGATTTATTCCTGATATGCAAGGGTGGTTCAACATAAGAAAATCAATCAACATAATACACCACATTAACAAATTGAAGGGAAAAAAAACCACATGATTATCTCAAATGATGTAGAAAAGACATTTGACAAAATCCAGCATCCTTTCTTGATAAAAACACTTCCAAAGATAGGAATAGAAGGAAAGTTCCTCAATATGATAAAAGGCATATATGAAAAACCCATGGCCAACATCGTACTCAATGGGGAAAGCTTGAAAGCTTTCACTCCAAGATTGGTAACAAGAAAAGGACGCCCATTGTCACCATTGTTACTCAACATTGTACTACAAGTTGTAGTTAGAGTAATTAGACAAGAAAAATAAATAAATAAAAGGCATCCAAATAGGAAAAGAAGAAGTAAAACTTTTACTATATGCAGATAACAAGAGCCTATATTTAGAAAATTCTGAAATGTCTATAACAAAGTTACTTGATCTAATAAATGAATTCAGCAAAGTGACAGGATATAAGATCAACATGCAGAAATCAATAAGGTTTCTATACAATAGTATGGAACAATCCGAAGAGGAAATCAGGGGGGAAATCCATTTACAATAGCAACAAAAACTCAAATACCTAGGAATCAATTCAACCGAAGAAGTACAGGACCTGAATACAGAAAACTATAAAGCAGTGCTAAAAAAAAAATCAATGAAGACCTAAATAAATGGAAATGCCTTCCATATTCATGGATTGGAAGACTAAACATCATAAAGATGTCCATCCTACCCAAACTGAATTATAGATTCAATGCAATAAGTCAAAATTCTAACAGCCTACCTTACAGAAATAGAGAAGGCAATTACCAAATTCATTTGAAAAGGAAAGTGCACCTGAGTAGCCAAAAGCATTCTTAAAAAGAGGAGTAATGTGGGAGGAATTTCGCTGCCTGACCTTGAAATGTATTACAAAGCTACAGTGGTCAAAACGGTGTGCTATTGGCATAAAGATAGACACATTGATCAGTGGAATAGAATTCAGAGCCCAGAAATAAACCCTCACCTCTATAGCCAGCTAGTTTTTGGCAAACCTACCAAGTCCGTGTTAATGGGACAAAACAGTCTCTTCAAAAAATGATTCTGGGAGAACTGGATATCCATAACCAAACTAATGAAAGAGGACCCCTATCTCTCTCCCTATACAAGAATCAAGACCTAAATGTAAAAGCCAGGACCATAAAACTACTAGAAGAAAATGTAGCAAAGACCTTGCAGTAGGTGATAATTTCTTGGACCTTTTACCCAAAAAACACACAACAAAAGAAAAAATAGATAAATAGGACCTCCTCAGAATTAAATACTTTTACACCTCAAAGGACCTCAAAGGACTTTGTCAAAAGGGTGAACACACAGCCTACACAATGGGAGAAAATGTTTAGAAATTGCATGTCTGATAAGGGTTTAATATCAATGCTATGTGAAGAGATGCTACAACTCAACAATAGAAAGACAAACAACCTGACTGAAAAATGGGCAAAGGACTTGAATAGATATTTGTGCAAGGAAGAAATACAAATGGCAAAGAACACATTAAAAAAATGTTCAATATCACGAACACATTAAAAAAATGTTCAATATCACTAGCAATTAGGGAAATGCAAATCAAAACTACAATGAGATATCATTTCATATCTATCAGAATGGAGACTATTAAAAAGACAGAACTACAAGGGCTAGACAGGACGTGGAGAAATAGGAACACTTATTCACTGTTGGTGGGAATGTAGAATGGTACAGCCACTGTGGAGGACTGTTTGGCGGTTCTTAAAGAAGTTGACTATAAATTTGCCACATGACCCAGGAATACCACTACTGGTTATACACCCAGAAGAACTGAGAGCAGTGACATGAACAGACATCTGCACACCAATGTTCATAGTGCCATTAGTCACTATTGCCAAAAGATGGAAACAACCAAGGTGTCCATCAATCAATGAATGTATAAACAAACTATGGTATATACACACAATGGAATATTATGCAGCTGTGAGAAGAAGCAGAATTGTGAAGCGTATGACAACATGGATGAACCTGGAGGACATTATGTTGAGTGAAGCAAGCCAGGCATAAAAGGACAAATACTGCATGATTGCACTACTATGATCTAAATGTATTGTGTAATCTCATTGACTTACTAACTTGAATGTGGGTCACCAGAAAATAGAATGAGGTTAGAGAATGGAAAGCTGAGGGTTAACTTGTGCAGAATTGGTAAAAAGGATGTATGTTAATCTTTGGAAATGAATAGAAAAGGTGAAAGCCCAACATAATGCTTGTAACTAGCAGTACTGTTTTGTGGGTATGAAAGTGGTTTAATTGGAAAGTCTAAGGTCATATATATTACTAAATCAAAAGCTAAAAAATGTAATTTGGGACTTTATAGCATACTAAAACTGCATGTGAAATATGAATATGAGTAAAGTTGTATATATAAGACTTTTTCTTTGAAGCTGAACAAATAAATGTTAATATTACAAGATGTTAATATCAGACAAAAAATAAACAATATTCTACTAAGTGGAAGAAACAGACACAAGTGTTATATATTGTATCATTCCATTTATATAAAATGTAAATATAAGTGAATTTATAAAGATGAAATTAGATTAGAGGTTATGTAGGGCTGGGGAAGGACTGCTAATGGCTGTGGAGTTTTTCTTTTTGAAATAATGAAATTGTTCTAAAATTTTTTGTGTTGAATGCACAACATTGGTTATATGCTTTGGATAGATCGTATGGTATGTGAATATATCTCAGTAGAACTGCTTAATAACTAAATAAATAATTGTGTAAGAATAGAAATAACAGCTATGTATAGCCAGGGAAGCATAGAGAGATTGAGGTGAGTAATTTCTTGTTTGTTGGTTGGTCTGTTTTTTGTTTCTTATTATTGCAATAATGGCAATGCCCTAATAATGATTGAAGTGATGAATGCACAACTATGTGATTTTACCAAATACCATTGATTGTACACTTTGGATGAATTGTATGCTTTATTAATATGTACGATAAAATCAATTTGTTTAAAAAAAAAAAGATGAAGTACTGATTGTCTAAAGAATCTAAGATGGGATCTCCCCGGTGAGAACTAAATTCTCCAGGCTGAAAGTTTGGGTTCTTCTCTAATTATGGCCATTTTGTTTCATAGGAAGTGAGGTGCGTGTCTCCAAAGGGGACTGGGCAGAGAACGCTACCGAGCATGGAGAGGTGGCCATTCACTGCAACCTGGAGAGTTCTGGCACCGCAGCTTCGCTGTTCTCTGTGACGTGGTTCTGGAAGAGAGAAAACTCAGGGCGTAGAAAGCTGGTGCACCTGCAGCACGATGGCTTGCTGGAGTATGGCGAAGACGGGCTCAGGAAGGCCCTGCACTGCTACCGTGCGTCCCCCGCGGCCTTCGTGCTGACGCTCCGGCGGGTGGAGAGGCAGGACGCTGGCGTGTACTGGTGCAGGGTGGAAGAATGGCAGCTGCACGGAAACCCGCGCAAGTGGGTGAGCCAAGCTTCCGACGACTCAGGGCAGACGGTGCTCACGGTACTGCCCTCAGGTAACTAGGGGTTAACTTGCTGCCCAGCTCGTGTGCCAGGAAAATCTCGCTCCCCTCTTAGGCCTTCCTTCCCAGACTGCAGACGCTTTGAAGTCTCCCTCAAGTTTCTCTCAATAGTAACTTATTTACTCAAGCAAAGTATGCGTGAGGTTTGGAAACAGCCACTTAAATGTCAGGGACATCTGAGTTGCTCCTCCCTCGCCTCCCAGACAAAAAAAGCGGTCAGCATTGTACCTTATTATTTATTTAAGATTTATCCCCCACCACCACCTCCTCACTGTCTGCGTTCACTGTGTCCATTTGCTGTGTGGACATTGCTGTGTCTACTCATTTTCTCTTTAGGCAGCAATAGGAACCAAACCCAGGACCTCCCATGTGGGAGAGAGGCACTCAGTCACCTGAGCCACCTCTGCTCCCTGCTCTTGTCTTGTCTTGTCTTGTCTCTTGTCTCTTGTTGGGTTTCCTCTTTGTGTCTCCTTGTTGTGTTATCTTGTTGCATCAGCTCGCTGCACCAGCCTGTGGTGCCAGCCTGTTGGATCAGCCCACTGGGTCAGCTCGCTGTCTTGCTGTCTTCGCTAGGAGGTGCTGGGAACTGAACCCCCGTGGACCTCCCATGTGGTGGGCAGGCACCCAAACGCTTGAGCCACATCTGCTTCCCCGTACCCTTTTAAATAACCAAATAACATGTGGAGTCAACATCCTTACCTCTTGGCTGACGCTCTGCTTTGGGAGTGCTGACCTGCTCTGTGATGAAATGAGAAATAGGGAGATAGCTGGGTGAATTTATATTTTGATCTGACTGAACCAAAAGCAGCTACACCTAAATGCTCCAAGTCAAAAAAAAAAAGACCTTGTCAACAAATTAAGTGCCAAGCTCCTTGTCTCTCTATGTGCAGCAAACAACCAGGACTTTTGACAATGATGGCCGTTTGGCGTGCCTCTTCCATTTCACCATAAAGGCAACAAGATGGCAGTGTGTACCCATAGAACTCGTTTACAGTCTCCAGCAAGGAAGATAGCTGCTTGTTAATCACTGGCCGGAGGCTGACCCTACTTTACGTGGGAAGATCATCCTGTTCAGCCTTCTGCACGGCCTCAGGAGGGATGTGGTACAAAAGGCCAAGAGGGAAGAGAGGGCAACCTTGGACCTTAGTACGGGCATATATCAAGCAATTGTTTTTTTGTTTTGTTTTTAATTTATTTCTCACCCCTTCCCCGGCTCCCCACCCCCAGTTGTCTGCTCTCTGTGTCCATTCGCTGTGTGTTCTTCTGTGACCGCGTCTATCCTTATCAGTGGCACCGGGTATCTGTGTTTCTTTTTGTTGCTTCATCTTGTTGTGTCAGGTCTCCATGTGTGCGGCACCATTCCTGGGCAGGCTGCGCTTTCTTTCGTGCTGGGTGGCTCTCCTTACCGGGCGCACTCCTTGCGCGTGGGGCTCCCCTACGCAGGGACACCCCTGCATGGCAGGGCACTCCTTGTGCGCATCAGCACTGCAAATGGGCCAGCTCCACACGGGTCAAGGAGGCCCGGGGTTTGAACCGCGGACCTCCCATGTGGTAGACAGATGCCCTTAACCACTGGGCCAAATCCGCTTCCCACAATTGTTAATTAAAGCAAAACTTTCCCAGCCAGCCTAGCTAAATCTTCCCTGGAGATCAAGGAGCTGGCAGGTGTAAGCAGATCATTCTCCCAGCTGCTCCTTTCTGGTGGGTTTGAGAAGGCGAGATGTGAACTATAAGCTCACAGTCACTGTAGAAAGGGCCACTGGAGAGGGAGGGCAGGATCTCGGTGCCCCCCACCAGGGAAAGTCAATGGCCAGTAACGGTAACGTCTAAGGCACATCCCTAGCTGTGGTGGGCTCCTTAGGAGGGAGAAAGTGCTGTCGGGACGGCTCTCTGAAGTCGGGACAGCTTGCTTCCAGCCTTGGCAGTGCTTCTAGAGTGGAAGTCTAAGTTATCTGATACGGTCCTGAGATTTCATTGTCCTGTTCCCCTGTCATTCTTCAGTCTTCCCAAGTGTCCAAGCAGAATTTTTTCCCTTATCAAACTTTCTTCCATTCCAACGATTATAGGAAGTCCAACACCCTTGAGCATATTCTGTATGTATTTTCTCACTGGGATTCAAAGTCTCTGTAGAAACAGCAGTTTGGCATTTTTTTCAGTTGAATAAATGGATAATCATTGTAAAGTCTATATTCTGTGACAAAAGAAGCACATCTCTGAGGCAGTCAGGATTCATTATAGCATGCATACACTGTTAAGGTTTGTGGAATCCTTGTAAAGCAGGTGCAAGATTTTAAAAAGATGAACTCTGGAAAGAAAGCATTAAAAATTGAGTTGTATTTGTATTCTTCAGAATTGAAGACACTTAAAAATCTTGTGCCACCACCTGAAGGTTGACAAAAGGAGGATTTTCATTGTAACTAAAGTCAGGATTCCCAAGGAAATCCCTGTAATAAAGCGCCTGGGTTCCTTTGCCTTGCTGGTAGCTAGTGTGTGGGATAAAACATTCCCAGGATTTGGAATAAGAAAATAGTAGGCTTAACTTGGGCCACCTACAAGCTGTGAAGTCATACCTTGGTTACTCACCCTTTGTGAGCCTCAGCATTCTCATAAAATGAGGATCGTAAGATAAATACATATAAAGTACTCAGCACAGTTTCTGACATATCGAAAGTGCTCAACAAATATTAACAATTCCCTTTTCCCTTATGCCACCAAACATGGTTCACACACACACACACGTATATATCCGTCTATGTGATAAGTGTTTTGATTTATTCAATGAGTATTTATTGAGATTCTGAGGATACAAAAACGAGTATGCCCGCACCTGTTCCCACAGAAGTCAGAGCCTGGTGGGGCCATGAAATCCAACGTGAGACGTGCCGTGAAAGAAGCACTCCCAGGATGCTGGGGGGGGCGGGGGGATGGTAAAAGAAGCAGGGCTGGGAAAGGGCTGGGTGGGGAGGAGCTCTGAGAAGGTTCCCCAGAGTATGAAAGAAAAAGGCCTATTTTAGGAAAAGGAAATGGCTTGTGGGATGATAACAAGATGTGAAGCTTCACGTTACAGTCAGGGAGCTGCCAGGAGGGGCAGACGGCAGACGCCTGGTTCATGGGACCAGGGAGAGAGATGAGGCTAGGCAGGTGGGGAGGGAGCAGGTGTCAGACGTATCCTTTATACGCAGCTAGGAAGGGTGAACTTTGTCATGAAAGTCATGGGATGCCATTGAACGATGTCAAGCAGGCAGGTGACAGCGTCAGATTTGCATTTTAGAATGCTCCCACTGGGAGCAGTATGAAGGTGAACGGGGGGAAGGACACACCTGGAGCAGGAGGATTATTTGAAATTGCTTGTAGGAATCCACATGAGACAGGATGAAAGCCTGAATCCAGGCAGTGCCAGAGCAGACTGAGAGAAGAACAGGTATTAGGTATTAAGAGGTATAAGGTACAGGATATAGAGACCAATTAGCTATGGGTAGAGGGTAAGTGAGCAGAAGGGGACAATCAAGGACTAATGCCTGCTTTCTGGCTCAGGTGGATAGTGGGGCCACTCACCAAGAGAGGTAATACAGGAGAATGGTTTGGAGGGAGGAGGCTTCAGCTTTGAGTGAGTTGGGGAAAAGCTGCGCGTGGAATACCTGGGAGAGCTGTCCAGTAGACATCTGGACTTCCACATGGGATCTGCACCAGAGTTACAGATTAGGAGTCATCAACTCTGGCCAGTAGTTCAGAAGAGGTCATCAAGGAAATGTGAATTGAGGAGAGGAGATGCCCAAGGATGGACCTGAGATACACCTCCACTTAGCAGGGAGGTGGAGGAGGCATGGCCAAGAGGCTAGAGGAGAACCAGGGTTCAGTGGTATCAGAGAAACCAAAGGCAGAGGGTATGAAGAAGGAAGGAGAGTCAACAGACTCAAATATTGCAAAGAGGTCAAATAAGATAAGAATGGGAAAATAGCCATTGGGTTTGGCAATAGAGGGCAATTACATGAAAAGGAATGGTAGAAGTCGTACAGCAGTGGGTTAAGAAGTGAGCAAGTGGACACATCAAATAGAGATTACTCTTTCAGGAGCTTTGATGTAAAGAGAAAAAGAGAGGACAATAACCAGAGGGCAAGAGGTCTCAGTGAAGGTGTTTTAGTTTTGCTTTGTTCTGTTTTGGTTTGAAGATGGCAGGGACTTGGGGACATTTACAGTATAGGGAAGAGTCAGCAGAGAGGAGGAAGATGCAGGGCGGAAGACAGGGGCTGTGACTGACAGTCCAGTAGCTTGCTGGGAACATGCTACCTCCTTCCTAGAATGTTCTTCCACGTGACCTTTACTGGTTAACATCTACAATAACACCTGCAATAACGTGTTTAACATCCATCACACTCCTAGACTATCCCCTCTGTCGATGTCTGTTCCCATCACACTCCTAGACTATCCCCTCTGAGAAGGCAGAGACTGTCCATGTCTGTTCCCAGCCCTGGCACAGTGCCTGGCGCATAGAAGAAGCTCGGACCTTTATGGAATCACAATGTAATTGCCCTGCTGGTGTGTACCAGTTCTGTGCATTAACAAAAGCCAAGTCACGTATAACGCACTACAGATTCCTGCTTCTCACCTGGTTTTCCACCATCTCTATTTATCTATCCCAGGCTGGGTTAGTTTTAGGACTACAAAGTAGAACTGTGAAGTGGGTGGCAGAAAAGTTGACGCACTCCCCTGGGAGCACGGATGTTGCATTTCCTTCTCCTTCTTACTTCCTTACCAATGACTCAGCCCAGGCAGGGACTACTACCTGCGTGTTTTTGTTTTCTTTTCACCTTCCCTTCATACCCCAGATAGAAACATCTTCTAGAGCATTCTCTGTGACTAAATAATAGGCCGTGCTGTAAGGCTTTCATGAAACTGGATTATTTGGAGTTCCATGGAACTTGTTATTATTTCCCAGCTTTTCCTGGGTAAGGATCTGTTTAGAAAATGGGACCTCAAAGGCGATGTGTGCCCTACCACGTTGCGGTTTCTAGAGAGACCCTCCCCTTTATCTGTGCTTCCCCAGGGCCCCCAACAAGGCCTGGCCTATAGAACTCAACAAGTAGTTGGTGAAAGAAGGAGCAAGCCAGTCTTCACCTGGGCCCGCCAGGATGTGTCGGGGTGCACTTCCTGCGGGGCACACTTGCATCAGGTTACCTTACCCTGCTCTTATTTTTGACGGGAGTCAACTCTCCCATGTGGCCACACACGGTGTGGTCAGCTGCCCGATTTTGTGGTTTGGGGGCTGGGAGGAGTTGGTAGTCCCGTCATCATCCCGTACCTCTCCTCTGGAGCCGGCTGCTTGTCAGTATTTCTGAGGTCCTGGCAAAAAGGCATGTTTGGCAGTAGGTAAAGCCAGTTACAAAGTAAACCTCCTGATGAAGTGGCCTCATTACAGTTTGGCGCTTTTGCAGGGCTTGTCCTTTGGCTTGGGCACTTACTTGGATTGAATCAGATTGCCAACCCTTAATGGTTTTGAATGTCACTAATTCTAATCCAGATATGGGTGAGAAGCAGATGGTAGGAAATGATGAATGCGGGACCCAGAACAAACACAGCCCTCCCCAAAGGGGTAATTTAGAAGCACTGGAGTGGACAGTTTGCTAGCAGTTGGCCAAATCCGCGCTGTGAAGAGAGCACTTTGTCAACCTGTGATGGCAGAACACTCCACAGCAGAGCAGCCCCCTCCCCGTTAAGACAGTAAGCCCTCTGGAAGTGTCTCCAGGCTGAAGGTTAGCCTCTGGGTGCCCGAAGAGCCAAGGACCAGCTTTCGTCCTCCTCCCACCAGCTGGTCTCGCCTCCCCATCATCACACTGCCATCCAGTAACTGTGAGATAGGGCCTCATGGACTCTCACCTCACGTTTCTTTGCCTCCCATGACTGGAAAAGGAAGCCAGAGCCTCCTGGCTAATCATTTGACTTTTGGCTGGATGTCATCCAGTCCTGGGGACAGAGGGGTCAGAGGGCTGGGGAGAGGCCTGGTCTGTGGGGAGCATGGTCAGGCCCGTGGCCCCTGGGGGAGAAACCAGCAGGCTCTGGCCTTACTCTCTGCCCGTTCTCTTGGGAGAAGGTGGCCTGTGATTTTCCTTGCTTTCTCAGTAGCGTTCTAGCTAATAGTTATTGCTTGCTGATTCAACAAATGTGAGGCACTATGCTAAGTGCTTTATTATGCATTATCTCATCACGACTCTAGAGATTATTATTATCCCCATTTGCTTGATGTGGCAACTCATGATTTAGAGAGGAAAAGCCACTTGTCTAGTGTCAATATTAATAAGTTGGAGAAGCAGGATTTGAGCCCCGCTCTTGAGATGTAGGTACTCATTCGCTGCTCTTTCCTCTCCATCACTGGACTTAAGGTTCCATTCTCTTTCAGCATTACTGTCCACTCCTCCTCCTTAACCATAAGACTTCAGATGTGTTCACATTAAGACTTGGGAGAATTATCGTGGCTAAGTAGGGCCTTTTTGGGAGAGGGGTCAGGGAAATAATAGAGTGGTTGTTAACTCAGAAATCTAACTTTATCATTGCACACCCTTTCAAAAACAAAAACCACATTTAGGATAGAGAATACAAATGAAACCATTGAAAATCCAGGCAACAAGCCCTGAAGCTCCTTGCTGGTCCTACCCAGAGCTGCCAGACTAATGTTCAGGGATGGTCTTGAGTTCATGTAACACGTGGCAGGCCCTGTGGGTTCCCGTGTGTGGAATTTGCTCATGCAATCCATTCGTTCATCAGTCTCCACTGAGGACCTGTGGACCAAGCACCGCACAAAATGAAAGATGCCCAAGACACTGGCCTACCCTCAAGGACCTCACAATACAAGAGTTGAACAAATGTCTAGATTCTTTCCTGACTTCCATCACAAAGATATTCTCCAAGGTATAAAATCCAGTAAGGCCAAAACTGGAATTCTTACTTGTGGCAGGAAGCTGACCAAAATGATCATCTATAAACCTGTGTTCTTCTCTAAGAATCTGTAACCCCATGAATCCTGTAGCTTAACATTTAGGGTAAAAATTGCTTATGTCTTTACAATTTTGAAAAAAAAAACCACAGCTGCTATTAGCCTCAGCTTAGCCTAATTTTAAATACCCTGTCATAAGAAATGTATTTAGGGAAGCAGATGTGGCTCAGGCGACTGAGCTCCCGCCTACCACATGGGAGGTCTGGCTTCAGTTCCCGGTGCCTCCTGGAGAAGACGAGCAAGACAGCGAGCTGACGCGATGGGCTGACGCAGTGAGATGACCCAACCGAGAGACAGCAAGGAAACACAATGAGAGACACAACAAAGCAGGGAGCGGAGGCAGCTTAGGTGATTAGTGCCTCCTTCCCACATGAGAGGTCCCCAGGTTCGGTTCCTGGTGCCTCCTAGAAAGAGAAGACCAGCACACAACAAATGGACACAGCAAATGCAAACAAAATGGGTGCAGAGAAATAAATGAATAAATAAAATCTTTAAAATAAATAAATAAATGTGTTTGGAAGACGATATTTAGTAGTTGGCATCCCCTTAAGCGTGTGTCTTTCTCCGTCAAGAGGCTGTGAAGCCAGTCCTTTGACTGGTGGCTAAGGGCATCGTTTCCCAGCGCCTGAGGTCTGCGGGTCTACCTCACCTCTGCTGCCTGGCTGTGCGGCCAGGAGCCACTTCAGGGCTGCTTGGTGAGCTCCACTCTCTGTGTCTCATAGTGCTTCCCGGTGGATTGCAGCTGGTGGATGGTCATCTGCTTCAGCATGCCTTTAGATAGTATATTTTGCCCATCAATCTAATTTAATTCTGATCAGCAAAAGTTATTGAGCACATGTGCTAAGTCCTGTGGATGATATAGAGGCAAATGGCACTCTGAGACATGCTAAGTAACTATAATAATACAAGAAATGGTTAAGGGAAGAGGATGTGGCTTAGGCAGTTGGGCGCCCCCCTACCACATGGGAGGTTCTGGATCAATTCCCAGTGCCTCCTAAGGAAGACGAGCAAGACAGCAAGCTGAAGTGACCAGTAGGCATGGCAAGCTGCCATCAATGAACTGACCCAACGAGGAGACAAACAAGGAAACACAATGAGAGACGCAACAAACAGGGAGCAGATATGGCTCAGGCAATTAGATATCTCCCTCCCCTGTGGGAAGTCCTGGGTTCGGTTCCTGGTGCCTCCTAAAAGGAAAACAAGCAGACACAGAGAACAGACAGCGCGTGCAAACAGTGGGGGCGGAGGGATAAAATAAATCTTAAAAAAAAAAGAGATGGTTAATCGGGAAGAAAGAGGTCAAAACAATGGGCTGCTTCCTGAGACAGGGGCAGAGAGGGAAGGAGTGTGTTTTGAGCCCTGAAGGACCCAGAGGATTAGGGTTCTGAGCAGCCAGGAAGTGAGGACAGTACGAGCAGCACGGGAAAGGAGTGGAGTGGGGCTGCTTGGGGAATGGGAGCTCAGTTTGGAGAGGCAGCCTTGGTCAGGCCGGGAGGGCCTGGTGCAGTTGCATTGTGAGGACAGTGCAGCGGTTTGGGTCGGTTGGTTTTGTCTCAGAAGCAGCCGTGGGAATAGCTGTTAGACATGCAGGACGGGCAACGTGGTTGGGAACAAGGGTTGAATTATAGATATCTTTTCTGAGGAAAGAAGATTAAAGGAGAGGCTTTGTTTTGTCTTGCTTGGCTTTCTGGCTGCTCACTTTAAGTAGGTCATTGGAACCTCCAGTGGCTGGAAATGGCTGGGCATGGGGCACGTAGGAAAAGCATCCTCTTCTCGGGGTGAAGGCGTTCTGTTCTTCCAGCTCTATTTCCTTTGCTCCCCCCGTATGACTTAAAGGGCCTATTGCTGTGTGACCCCATTTTTTAGACATGCATTTGCCTGTAGAAATAAATCCCAGAGTGTTTATAACTGATTAGGACAAATAAGTTGGCAACTAATTATTCTCTTTCCTTTTTCTCCGTTTGGTTGCAGAGCCCACCTTTCCTTCCAGGATCTGCTCCTCGACCCCTTTACTCTACTTCCTGTTCATCTGCCCCTTCGTTATGCTGCTGCTCCTGCTCGTTTCCCTCCTGTGCTTAGCCTGGAAGGTCAGGAAGTTATCCAGGCTGCGGCTAGAGGCCCAGAAAGAAAAGGCCCTCTGGGTGGACTTGAGGCAGGCGGGATGCAGGAGTGGAGAGGAAGAGGAAGATGACGGCCTGTGAGTCCTGGAGGAGCTGGGGAAGAGCGCTGCTTCCTCTGGCCTGCCCCGGAGGGCGGCAACTCGGCTCCTGCCCTCCACCACGTCCGTGGCCGCGGGCAGTGACGGAAGGGCCTGAGGGGACATTCCTTCACACCGTCGAGGGATTCTTTGTGTCACCTCGTCCGCCCCTTGCCTCTCCCCGGGCGGCAGTGTCGCTGCCCCGTCTTATACCCAGCGCGCCTCCTGAGGTTCAGGTTCCCCATCTACAGAGGGGTGGGGAGAGCCTCCCTCTCGCCGCCCCGGGACGGTGAAATGAGAGCACCAGCAAAGCCCTGGCCGGCTCCCCGCCCCTCCTGTGCCACTGTCTCCCCTGGAAACGCTCGGAACGCTCCAGTCGCAAAGGCTCCCGCTCACCTTTTTCCTCTCGGTAAGAGGCGTGATGTCAGCACGGCATAAAGAGTGGAGAACGTGCTCTCCAGGTCTGTGAGATCTGCCTCCCCAGCTGGAAGCTACCTTCCTTCAGGCAGAAGTCCCGTTTTCTTCCCGGTCTACAGATGCCGCCTCAAGAGCTCTGCAGAGCAGACGCTTCACCAAGTTATTTGACAAAACAATGAAACCTTTTGCAGCCTGAATGTTTTAGGTCTGTAAGATGTATTACACCGACGCTGAGGGAAGTAAACCAATGCTGAGGGAAAACTTTTTTTTACTTGCATGCAGTGGTGCTCAGTCAGCCCCTCTCCGCTCCTGGTCCTCCTGTCTTCCCTCTCTCCCCCCGAAGGCCCGTCTGGCTCCTGGTTTGCAGCCAGTGCCTGTGCTTTGACCTGACAGGCCTGGATAGTGGAAAGGATGTTGAGGTAGCCCTGGGGGAGGCGTTCCGGGGTCAGCGCTAAGAGCCTGGCTCCCCTGGATGGGCTCTTCTCAGTCGAGAGAAGCGCGGGGAAGCGTCCGGGCTTGAGGCTCTCAACGCCCCAGCACACCCCACTGGGCCTGTGCTCACCTCACCTTTTCTCAGAGGCTGCGCGGGGAGCAGATGTGGCTCAAGCACCTGCTTCCCATGTGCGTGGTTCCGGGTTCACTCCCCGGCCCCGGGTACCCCCCCCCCAAAAAAAAAAAGCTGCTCAGGTCTTGTCGTAGCCAGGATTGGCAGTCAGTCAGTGCCGCCCACAGGCTGGAGAAAACACGTCTGATTATGGGCTGTGTGACCCAAAGGGTTGCGTTTACACTCGGTGATGTGCATTTCCCAAGAGCAGCTTCCTTTAAATCATCTTACCGGGCACACGGGTCCCGTCCTCCCCAACATACTCTGTTCCTCTGAAGGGCATCCTCGGTGGCTCTAGGCCCTTGCACTGCAGACCTGCGGGCTCCTTAAATCCCCTTTCCAGCCTCGTTTAACTACTCCAGAAGTTTCCTTAAACTTGTCAACACATTCGTTTCTCCCCCGCGGGCAAGGGGCCGTATCTTACAGGTAACAAAGCTGACGTTAAGACTTCTTGGGAAAGCACAACGACCCCCCCCACCCGCTTTTCAGGGACTCGTATTGTAAGTGGGATTTTGAAGGGGAGGAGAACGGAATCGCAGCCCTGTCGGAGACCCAGAGACCCGCCGGGTAGACTCGGTGCTCCCTCCTGCCTGGGGAGCTCGTGCGCCAACCCGCACTCAGGCACGGCCTGGCCCTCCCGGGTCATGAGCTTGTCTGCGCAGATGCTCTGCTTTCGTTAACAGAACCTAGAGCACGTTAGACTTTCTAAGCTACCAGAGTGCCCTATTTTGTACATAGTGAGTTTTCATGCAACTAAAATCCCAAAGTCTTTTTTTTTTTCTCCCCTTTTTGAGCTTCTACAATAAACTTTGTTTCAATTCAATTCAGTGGGCATTTAACATTAAACCAACTCTTTAATTATATACTGGCTCACTTTAATTTTTTGAAACTTAGTGGAGAACTTTATTTTTCACTCATTGCTTTCAACTTCCCCATTCTATCTCACCACCCAGTTTTGATTTCAGCTTTTTATGTTATAAATCCTCTTTGGTGGGAGCAGATGTAGCTCAAGAGGTTGGGCACCTGCTTCCCATGTACAAGGTCCTGGGGTTGATCCCCGGTGCCTCCTTAAAAACAAACAAAAAAACACCAATCCTCTTTGGCAACAGAACCAACCCATATTCAGGGCTTGGCAAATGATGACCTATGAGCCAACTCCTGTCCACAGTTTTATTGGCACACAGCCATGCCCTCTCGTTCATGTATTGTCCATGGCTGCTTTTGCAATAAAATGGAAGAGCTGAGTAGTTGCCACAGAGACCGTGTGGCACGCAAAGCTGAAATATTTACTATCTGGCCTTCGACAGGAAAAGATTGCTGACCTCTGCTCTGTTTTAATGTCTGTCTTTAGCAATGTGTTATGTTCCCGGAAAACATGATCAGAACCACTGTACCTGAATCTGGTATATCTGACTAATAAACGATCTTGGACGCTCAGGGTTGGTGTCTAGTCTAAGCTCTCTTGAAGTCTGAATCCCTTCTACCATTCCCGTACCGTGGACCAGCCACTCATCACATCTGTGGGATTCCATTCTGTGCAAGACAGGTTGACACAGAGGTGGATGAGGCGTGATGTCTCCTCTCATTATTTTTAGTCTGTTAAAACATGTACAGGAATAACTGATCTGTGGCCACAGGTCGGTACATTGGTAAAAAGTGATGTGATATAGTAACTCCTTACAAGTATATAGAAGCTTTTCATCGTCTCAGTCTCATGCTGGAGGGATTGCTATCTTCATTCTATAGGTGAGGGACTAAAGCTCAGAGAGGCTGGGATTGATCTAGGATCACCCAGCCAGAGGCAGAGGAATAAGAAATCAAATTTAGGTCTGTTGACAACAAGACCTGGGCTCTTTCCTCAATAAAAACATCATGCTTGAACTCATCGTTGTAGGAAACGTCTGGCAGTGACAATGCCACCTCGCGTGGCTATTATGACTAAATCAGACACTTTGTGGGAGTAAGTTTGAACTAGCCAAGCAGTAGATAAATGTTTCTATAACCCAAGTTTTTCAGGCTTCTGTCTATGCACATAAATTAAATCGTCAGTAATAATCTACATTCCACAGATTTTTGTCCCAGGCTGCTTACATAGGACCTTCAAGCATTCCTGGGGATTGCCCAGGGCCTTGTGAGTTTACATGTGCTCAGCACCGAGTCCACTCTCCCGTGTTCCCTGTGTAGCAGGGATGCTGGAGCACGTTAGGCACCAAGCTGGGTGGTGTTCCGTGGTAAGCAAGGAAAAGTGTTTTGCTTTCATTCTGTCTTTGTGTTACTCTCAGTTATATGGGTAAGAATCCAAGGCTGCTTGTGCCTCTGAATCTCTAGATTCCTTTGTGAAAACAGCTCCCGTAGTCTCTGCCCACTATCTCCTTTCTCCATGGGGTCCAGACACGAGCCTGCCCCATTTTCTGCTCCCAGGGTCCTCAGCACTGGCCTCTTCACCCCAGGTCCTTTTCTTGCCTGCACACAGGTCATGCAAATTATGCTTATGGGGAGGCTCAGAGAATTCTACATTCCCTTTAAGCTCCTCTGGGACTTCTGTTACCCTGGTTGTTAATTTTTAACTCTAATGCAGTAAAGTGCTATGGGCATTTGGAGATCAGAGACATCTTCACAAAGAACACATCATTTGAACTGGGATTTGAAAGTCAGGATATGTTTTGACAGAAAATGGGGAAAACAACTCTCTGAGCAGAGGGAGCCCCTTGAAAGGCTCGATGCCTAGAATAGTTGGGTTTGATGTTAAGTGTTAGATCGTTGGAGGGAACCAATGAGAGAGAAGTCTGGAAAGGAAGTTAGAGCAAGATTGTTGGGAAGGCGGCAGGGGAACATCTTGAACACAGCAGAAGGACAGGGACTTTATTTGGCAGACAATGGTGAGCCACTGAATGTTATTTTATAGTGAAGCAACAGCTGTGCTTTAGGAGAATGAAAAAAGCAGCAGAATGAGTGATGGATGGGGTTTGGGGCGAGGGCCATGGTGGTGTCAAGTTGGGGCAGGGCGGGTACCTGGAGAATATGCAACGAGTCCCTAATTAAAACAAATCAGTAACAGCTCTTTGAGTACAATATAATATAGACCAAGGATCATAAAATTAAATGAATTCAAGGTCCAGGCAGGTAAAATATGAGAAAATTAATCAGTCTGAGGAAAGTCCTTGGGAAGTGATAATGACTAGAGCAATTGGAGCGTGTGTATCTATCTAATTCACCGTTTAAGATATGGTGCAAGTTATTAAAACATATTGGTGATGGAATTCTGTCTTTTGTAATAGCTGCATCAGATCCTAAAGCCACCAACAGATACTAAAAACTCTGACATCAAAACAACTCAAAGGAGAGGATGTGGCTCAAGCTGTCGTGCCCCCGCCTCCCACATGGGAGGTCCCAGGTTCAGTTCCCAGTGCCTCCTAAAGAAACCATGAGCAGATGAGCAAAACCAATAAACAGATGAGGGAGCCTTCTCAGAGGGGGGAAAGAGTTTTAAAAAAAAGCAAACTCAAGGTTATGCCTACCTCAAGGTCATGAAGTTTTCTGCCTATATTTTCTTCTAGGAGCTTCATTGTTTTATTATTCAAAAATGGGTCCATAATTCCTGGAACTTGACCTTTGCCCTGGCCCTCGCCTTGTCTCTAGCCTCATAGGGATAGTCAGCCTTAGCCCTACCCTTTCCCTAACCCTAATCCTACTTCCTAAGCCTAGCCTGAGCCTAAATCCTGAACCTGATTCTGAACCCTAATGCTAACCTAACCACTATGCCTTAATCCCAACCCTAACATCAAACCTAAACTGAACACCGTTCCTCAATTTAGAAGGCAAATCCCAACTCACAGACCTGAAAACCCTAAAGACTAACCCTGAAGCATGTCCCTACTCCTTAAACCTGACGCTGAACTCATCCCTAATCTCCAGTGTAAAAATGAACAACAAACCCTAAACACAAACTATCACCTTACTCTAGATGAAATCATCCTAGAAATAAAAAAGTGGGTCCATGATACATCTCAGATTAATGTTCTGCATAAAATGTAAGGTAGAGATTAAGCTTCATTTTTGTTCATATGATTACCCAATTGCTCCAGCACCATTTTTTTTAAATTTATTTTTGTTAGTTTGTTTTTTCCCATTTATTTTTTAAAAATTCATCCTTTACCCATTGCACTGGCATCCATAATGTAAATTAGGTAAAAGTATATGTTTTTGTGCATACCTTAAGAAATCTTTACCTATCCTCAATAGATTTCAGTGGATATATTAAATCATGATCAAAAGGAATTTGTTAACTAATGCAAATTTGCCTTAACATTTGAAAATAAATCTAATATAATTGACTATATTAAGATAATAAAGAAGAAAAAATCCTTGATCATCTCAAAAGATATAGAAAAAACATTTAATGATGTTCAACACTATTGATGATGTTTCTCTAAACTGATAACAAAGGGGCCACTTCTAAATTTGAGAAAGGATATCATACTCAGTGGTGGAAAATTGGCTGTTCCCCTGTGAAGGTAGGAACAAGATGAAGAAGTCGATCATAACTATGTCTCTTGAACACCATACTGGAGTCCTAACCATTGCAACAAGACAAGAAAAAGAAATACATGGTTAAAAGATAGGAATGCCAGAAGTTAAACAGTATTTACCTACAGAAGACATGATTACATTTGTAGAAAATCCCAAGTACCTACAAACAATGTTGCTGGACACAAGATCAATATACAATAATCAATTCTATTTTATATATTAAAAAGAAACAATTGAAAAATTGAATTTGAAAATTACCATTTATGATAGCATAAAGACATAAAAATGTCTTAGAATAAATTTAACAAATGACGTACAAGAACTTTACATTGAAAACTATAAAGCATTGCTGAGATGAAGACATAACTAAATGGAAAGATATTCAATTTTCATGAGTTGAAATGGTCATTATTGTTCTCATGCCTCATTTCTCCATTACTCAACAGATGTAATGCAGTCATTATGAACGGGAGAGGAAGGCAATTTTTCTCCGTACGGGACATTTGGCAATGCATGAAGGTATTTTTGATTATCATACTATGGCAGCAGGGAAAGAGGTGCTACTGTCACTTAGTGGGCAGTAACCGGCGAAGCACAGGACAGCCTTCTTCCCACACAGTAAAGAAGTGTCTGCCTAAAATTTCAATAGCATCAAGGCGAGAAACTGATTTAATGAAATCCAAGTCCAAATCCTAGGTATTTTAGAAATTGGCAAGTTCATTCTAAATTAAATGAAAATACAAATTATCCAGGATAGGCAAATCAATATTTAAGAAGAAAATGTTGGAGGAATTGTACTCTCAGATTCTAAGACATTCTATAAGGCTAATAATTAAGACTGTGTAGTGGGACAGCTGCACGTATAAACAAAGAGACCTGTGCAATAGGATACAGAATCCACATATATACACTCACCTAATATATGTTATAGGTGCCACTGCTGCGAGGAAAGTATGCCCTTTTTAAAAAAGTATTTTGGATTAATTGATAATTATACTTTAAAAAATGAACCTTGACCTCTACTATACATTTTTTATAAAATGGAAAATATTGATAAGTTGGACATGATTAAAATTAAAAATTTCTGTTCATCAAAATACATCAAGAAAGTGATTACACAAGCACAGACTGTGAGAAAGATATTCAGAAAACATATCTGACAAAGACCTATATCCAGAATATTTAAAGAATTTATATAAACTGATAAAAAAAAATAAAGGCACAAAACCACATTTGAGAATTGGCAAAATACTGTGATTTTAAAAAAAAGATATATCCAAACAGCCAATAAGCATATGTGTTAGTTCAGGTTCTTCAAGAAGACCGAAAATATCAATTACTGGTAAGAATTTAGAGTAACTAAAGCTCTAGTACATAGATGGTGGAAGAGTAAATTTTTCAAATATTTTGGAAAATAATTTGGTAGTGTCTAATAAAGTTAAATATACACCTACCCTGCAAGCCAAGAATTCCAGTCCTAGACATTTACTCAAGAGAAATGAATGCCTATGTCTAACAAAAGATGTCAATAAGAATATTCATTGCTTGACCTTTACTCATCATTGCTAAAAACTGGAAACAACCCCAATGTCCTTCAATAGGAGAATGGATAAATAAATTATAGTCTATTCATACCATAGAATACTATACAGTAGCAAAAATGAACAAACTGTGGATACACATGACAACATGGATGAATCTCTCAGCATTATGTAGAGTGAAAAAAGCCTGACACAAAGGGTATATACAATAAGATTCCATTTATATGAAGTTCAAGATCCAGCAAAATTAATCTATAGTGACAAAAATCAAAATAACGATTTCTTCCTGCAGGGGAGTATTGACTAGGATGAAGCATAAAAGAACTTGTAGCAGTTTCAGATTATTGAGGAATTCCAAAAAGATCTATTGGATTATGTTTGTAAACTGGTCTTTTCCTCTGAGTATGTTAGTGTATTAGATTCAGAGGTTTTACTTGATTAAATAATGATTAAGGCTTTGATTGGGCCAAGGGGGCAGGGACTCACAGAGAAAACTACACAGCAGAGCAGAGGACTTAGTTGGAGTTTTGATGTTGGAATTTTGAGCTGCAGCCTGGAAAGTGAGCAAACAGAGGAACAGAGCAGCTGAGCCTGGAGAGAAACGAGGCCCAGGAAGCCTGAACACTTGGGACGTCGGCAGCCATCTTGCCCCAAAACATGGCAACAGACTTTGGTGAGGGAAGTACCTTATGCTTTATGGCCTGGTAACTGTAAGCTCCTACCCCAAATAAATACCCTTTATAAAAATCAACCAATTTCTGGTATTTTGCATCAGCACCCCTTTGGCTGACTAATATAGAGCCTTCTGGGATGATTGAAATGTTGTGTATCTTGATCTGAGAGGTGGTTTCGTGGGTGTATACATACGTAAAATTGCATTGATGTTGTCCTCTTAAGATCTGTGTACTTCATGGTATGTAAGGTATACCTGATTTCTTTTTAAAAGTCTCTTTTTCTATGAAAAAGTACTTGAGAACCAACTAGATGATCAATATAGAGCTAAGAATGGTATACACAAGAGAAATTACAAGATTTATTTATTTAATTAACATTTTTGTGGTGTTTAGAAGGTGCTAAGAGGAAGTGGACTTGGCCCAGTGGTTAGGGCGTCCGTCTACCACATGGGAGGTCCACGGTTCAAACCCTGGGCCTCCTTGACCCGTGTGGAGCTGGCCCATGCGCAGTGCTGATGTGCACAAGGAGTGCCCTGTCACACAGGGGTGTCCCCGCGCCGGGGAGCCCCATGAGCAAGGAGTGCGCCCCGTAAGGAGAGCTGCCCAGCGCAAAAGAAAGTGCAGCCTGTCCAGGAATGGCGCCGCACACATGGAGAGCTGACACAGCAAGATGATGCAACAAAAAGAAACACAGATTCCTGTGCTGCTGACAACAGAAGTGGACAAAGAAGAACACGCAGTAAATGGACACAGAGAACAGACCACTGGGGTGGGGGGAAGGGGAGAGAAATAAATCTTAAAAAAAAAAAAATCAGCAAAGATGCTTTTAAAAATAAAAAAAAAAAAGAATGTGCTAAGAAGTATGCTAGGAGCTGGCTGTGCAGGAATAGCCAACATAATCCCTTCCCTCTTTGAGGGAAGGAGAGGGAAACTGATGTGGCTCAACCAACTGGGCTCCTGTCTACCATGTAGGAGGCCCAGGGTTTGATGCCCAGGGCCTCCTGGTGAGGGCGAGCTGGCCCATGCAGCGGATTGCTGGCTCATGCTGAAACGCCGTGCTGTGCAGGAGTGCCCCCCTGCATGGGAATGCCACCCAGCACAGGAAAACTGCCCTGTGCAGGACTGCCCCCCTGCATGGGAATGCTGACCAGCATGGGAAGGCTACCCCGTGCAGGAGTGCCAGCCAACACAGAGAGCTGGCACAACAAGATGACTCAACAAGAGACACAGAGGAGAAAAAATAAGATGTAGCAGAACAGGGAGCTGAGGTGGCACAGAGAGTAATCGCCTCTCTCCCTCTCTGGAAGGTCCCAGGATCGGTTCCTGGCACTGCCTAATGAGAATAGAAGCAGACACAGAAGAACACACAGTGAATGGACAGAGAGCAGACAATGGGGGGACCGGGGGAGGGGAGGAGAAATAAATAAAAATAAATCTTTAAAAATAAGAGGGAAGGAGAAAGGAGTTAACATTTATTTTATTGCGCAACCATCATGATTGAATCTGTAGAACGATCATGTGAAGAAGAGGAGAGTAACCATACATCAGGAAAAAAGCACTTAAGTGAAGTGCCTAAGGTCACACTGATCATTAAGTGACAGAGGTAGCATTTACGCCTAGGTCTACTGGTCCCAAAGCAATGTTCTTTCCATCATAGTATGCTCCCTCTAGTTGCAAAAATCCTACCATCTCATCAAGAGCAAAGATCTTTACACACAAGGTATTGGGAGATGGTTTGGAGAGAAAATGGTGATGGGAGCTCATGTTGTCAAATGGTCTCTAAGTGCCTGCTGGTTCTGAAAATGGGAGGTGGATTTTGGCAGGAGGAATACTCTTTCCCCCACACCCTGGTCCCCAGAGATTTCTCTTCAGGCCAGGGGCTACTCCATGCTGCCTTGTGATTCTGTTCTAATAGTCACAGGAGAGATGTTTTGTCATGGTCTCCCATGATTGAAGGCAGATGCTACAAGTTCTTAAGTCTGTCTTTAGGGAATCTTTGCATTATTTAATGATCTGACAGCAGTTATTTGTACCACCCAGTTGGCAGCAGGAGATTGTTTTGAGGATTCTGTTTTCAATACCCAAGATGTAACCAGCCCAATAAAAGGGTGCTGATGTCAGAATGACCTTTATTCCCTAAGTGTGGACCAAATACTTTCTAACCCTAAAATTAACAAATGGAGATACTGTGTGCAAAAAACGTCACTATTGAAGCAGATGTTCAGTAGCGTAACCGGGAATCTGCAGTGGCTAGTTAGGAGCTAGCTTCAACAGTAAGGAAGGGTTTCTGGCCCCACCCAACATCAGCTCCTAACGTGCATGTATCTCTAAACACCTCCTTTGAAATTTTTTCTTGATGGAGAAAACGTGTTCAATATAGTAGTAAATATGGATCATTCAAATGCAGTAAACCCGGAGAATTTCTACCTGGCAGCAGAAGGCTAAATGGTAACGGCCATATTTGGTAATACTTATACCCAAAAGACAGAGTAAACATATACACCTCATAAACTTCAGTGAGAAAGAACCGGGGCAGCAAATGGCTCACTCCTAGGATCTCCCACTTTGACTTTTAGCTCCTTTTAGATGAATGCCTAATGAATACATCTGGTAACTTAAGAGTCAGGAGTGTGGGCACTGGGTTTAAACTTCTTGGGTTTAAATCCTTAATACACCAGGCACAGGCTGTGTAATCTTTCACAGTCAATCTCTCTGTGCCTCACTTTCCTCATCTCTAAAATGGGGATAATATCCATTACATCATCGAGTTGTTGGGAGCATTAAATGGATAGTACATGTAAAGGACTTTTAAAGCTCTGAAATGTCAAGTATCATCAATATCATCATGGGCAAGCTAGTCATTTTAATCCTTCTTTCTACTTCTGAAAAGGAAACCAGGTACTGCATTTTATTTCTTAATTCACAATATACTGGAGGAGAGAACAGGGTACGGGACTGAAAGGCAAGCATGGGCTTTGTCACAAAACGGGGTCATTGAAGGTTGGAATGGTCTCGGCTCTAGAGGCTAATTTAAGGATAGCTGAAGTGTTTCAGGAAAGAGTCAGAAGAGCGAGGCAATGTGGACAGAGGAACACTTGGATAAAATTGTTTGAGTGCTTTACAGTTGAATGAGGAGCCAGTGAAATGTAATCCAGGAGTTCCAGGTGAATATATACAAATGTCTGGGAGTTGATGGGAAAGAGTCACCAGAGACCCCTATCCTGTTACTTTCTACCTGTATTAATTAACCAACTCAATTTCCTTGTAGATTTGAGTGCAAATGGCACATATGGAAAACAAATGTTTTGGCAGATAGCAAATGATTAGCTTGAGAAGTGACAGCACAAATAATGAACAGAATTGTGGTCTGCTCTGTACCTGTCCAAGGTGTGTTCCTCATGTCCACCCACATGGTTCAGATGGAGCGAGTCCTCCGAGCCCCGCAGGCCTGGGGTTTTTATTGTGCGGGCGCATGCTGGGAGGGGTAAACAACTTAAAAGTGAAACCAGTCAAGTGAACTGAGCAAAATTTCCCCACCTGCCACTTAGCCATGCTCCAGCTTTCCCATCAGAAATAGGCAATTACAGAAGTGGCAGGAATGGTGCGATCATGAAAAACAGTTGAAATGATGAAAAGGAATTGCTTCAACACGCAAGCAGAGCTCCGGCCGTAATACAAAGAACCCGGACAGATCCTTGCCCACAGCTCATCATTACTATTGTTTTTCTTTCCCCTGGACCCAAGGAAAAGTGTGGAGGGTTGGGGGGGAGGGAGTAGCAGGGAAAACAATAAAAAAGGAGGGATGCAAGAGAAGAAACATTAGCACATAACCATGAGAAAGCAGAGATAAAAGCCAGCCATCCCCAAACCCCCTATACCCCACCCCACCAGTGCTCTTTTCCTGGGCTCAAGTGGCCCTCACCGATCCCCCCTCAAGCCGTGTTGGCACAGCCTGCAGGTCCCCACTCCCTGCGAGAAGGGAGAGGACTCCCTGCTGGCTGAGGAAGCGCGTCACACACCACCACCATGCACTGGGCCTCCGTGGTACAAGGAGCAGAGGAAGTTCTGCCTACTGTTTGTGAAAATACATCTGTGGGCTTCTGTTTAAAGGAAGGTGGAAGTTGATTCCAGGAAAGGGAGAGTGAGAAAGTCCTAAGGGGGAACTGAGGAGCTAGAAAGAGCCAGATATTTTGTAGGAGAAGTCCTGGGCTTCCATAGCACACCCCCCAGAGAGGCTGCCTCAGCTCTCCGTCAAAGTAGTTGACCTCTTCCTCCTCTGTTGGACTATAGCAAGTCCTGCACTTGTAAGTTAGAGCCTTCCTAACATTCTTCCAAATGGAGAGAGGAACCAAGAAGGAGAGGTGGGAGGCAGGAGATTAAATAAGTGAGAAGTGACAGATATTGCTGGATGAACATGGTGTGACCGCATGAATCACCAGTCACCAGTGTGAGACAAGAGCTTTTGGCCGGGAAAGACACATTCCCCTGCGACTGCTGAGTGGCTTCCTGTGCTACCCACCAAGAATAAGCCACGTCAGATTAGCCTCGCTTCCTTTTCTGTTATGCTTTGCAGGTTGGTAAGTCAAGGGACAGCTTGCATGAGCTGCAGCAAGGCATTTGAACAAGAAGGAGCTATTTTGGCATTTATGTGGCTCCATACCTGACAGGATGGCCATACCCAAACACGGTGACTGATGCATCATGTTTACCTGCAGGGGCTTTCTCCAGGCTGTGCTAAAGTGCTCTGCCTTGTTTAGCGTTCTCTGGACAGCTTGATGAAGGCTTCCTAAGTGTGCAGTTGACACAGAGTCAGGAGATATCACAAATAAGCCTGCTGACAGGAAAAAGATTCAGAGAAATCTAGACAGGCTAAAACGATGAATCAAAAATATAGACTCCCATGGTTAAATTCAAGCAATTATTTGCACAAGGTAAGGGAGACTTGGGTTCATGTGTGTAAAAGGAAAGTAGTGGTTTTGGTTGATTGCATTCTCCATATGAATGACTACATGGCATATTTGCTGAAAGAGAAAGAAAATTTTTTTGCAGCTGTATACTACATATGTGAAGTGGTCATATCCAAAATAAAGGAGACAATTATCTCACTTCACTTTTCATATGGCATTCTATTTGAGATGCCTCAAATTAAGCAAAAGCATCCATTGAACAATTCTGGTTAGGGCGTTTGGAGGGGAGAAAATAATTGAAGCAGTTGGAGTAGTTTCTCTGGGAAGAGAACACATGGAGGGTGGAGAGACTGAGATTGCCATATTTAAATATTTGTGACCTTGGAAAGGATTAGGTATTATGTATAACTGAAGATGACAAGGGAAGTTTCAGAGACAGATTTCTACTCTATACACATTACAGTTAACTGACATTTTGAGATATCCAAATAGAGAACGTGCTGTGACCCGAAGTTTCCATGCTGAATCCATGAGGGATGATGTGGAAGGGATTCCTTCATCAGTTTGGAAGCATCTAGATGACTTTAGGATCCCTTCTACTCTGTGGCTTCATCGTTTCTCTTAGGTAAGGATTGATTTCCTATGTGCTATATATATATAGGGAGTGGTGAGCAAAACACTGCTCTCTTGATACTTACACAGAGACTATGGGGGAGACAGACAATAAAAAGTAAACAGCAAAGCATGCTACAAACAAAATGCTATGCAGAAAGCGAGCAGGATGTCAAGACAGAGAATGACCAGGAATACTCCATAGAAGAAAGAGTCACCGAGGGATGATTAGGCAGATACCCCGGGTGAGGGTCTAGGCTTTGGAAGAAGGGGAAAGCATCCGGGCAGAGCGCTCAGCATGAGCAAAGCCCTCGGGCCAAGGCAAAGCTTGGCACACCGAGGAGTTGATGAAGGTCAGGGCGGCTGGGACGAAAGAAGTAGGACGGCAGGAGTGGAAGAGGGAAGAAGGCAGGGCCAGAGCGATAGGGCCCACAGGGGCCAAGAGAAGGATCCACAGTTTATTCAAAATTCAGCCACAGGCCACCAAAGAGTTTTATATAGGGGAGTAACAGAATCTGATTCATGGTTTTAAAAGGTTGATGAGTTCTTTGAGACCATTTTAGTATGAAAATTAGTGGCACAAAAACAGGCTGCCCCGCTTCAGCTCCTCAGCCAACTCAGAGAGAAAATACAGGGAGAACCAGCCCAGAATCTGCTGGGGGTTCTCGGGCTCTAGGATCCCAGAATCTAAAGAGAGTCAGAGCCATGGCAAAAGTCTTTGGAGCCTGAGCAGTGTGTTCATTTTCAACTTTCAGAACCTAGAACTTACCCTAATGTCATTTGATGCCTTCTGGAAGAAATGGTCTTGGAGGCTACAACTGGAAAACAAGCACAAAGCCAAAGAATATCAAGATTCTGATCGTCTGGAATTTGTAAAGAGGAAATGTTTTTAGGGAACATTGAGAAGGGTCTTTGCTTTCTAGCAATATTTGGAATTAGAGTTAAGGATAAGTTTAGAAGTAAGCAAAATAATTAGCATAGGGTTAAGGTAAAAGTGGAAATGATAGCTTGGTATAAATTTTGAAATTAGACACCAAAAAAAAAAGGGGAGAGAGGGAATAAAGAAACTTAAAGAAAGAAAGGATTAACTATAGGAAGAAAATCAGGATTAAATAGCTAGGTTGAGAGCTAAGCAAGTATAAGAGGTGCTATGGTGAGATGTGGAGACCTGGGTCACACAGCCACTCCACAGCCTACTTTGCATGCTGTAAAAAATTGGGGAGAAAGAAAAGAGCACCAATAGTCCTTCCATCTTAAATAAACACTAGTAACATTTTGGTGCATTCTTTTATTATTTTTCCAAAGCATCTGCTTTTTTTTTAAGTTCAAAATATTTCAAAGTTAAAAAATAAAATAACAGACAAAAGACTGCTCAGCAAGTTATGAAATTATTACTCCTAAAAAGTTCTGTCTAGGCACTTTTATTTCATTTAATACCAATAACAAACTCAACTGTTCCTCCAGTGTTCAGAAAGATACAAAGCTGAATGCAGAAAAGTTAAATGACACAGTCAAGGTCTCTTTATTAATGAAGAAAATGAAGAAGATAAAAAATTCTTAATCCTATTCATGTCTCACAAAACCAAACCTCATATTCTTTTTTTTTTACATTTAGCATTAAAATAGTACCTTCTTTGCTTTTGCTACAAAAACATCACAATGTTCTTGTTAACTATAGTTTATAAGTTACATTAGTTATATTGTTCCCACTTATCACCACATTCTTAACACCTTGTAGTAGAACACTCCTGTATTTATATTAACCACAATCCTCATCTACCACCAAAATCACTAATATACAGTCCCTAGATTATTCTCCAGCTGTCCTCAAACTAACATTAACCTCTCCAGACTACTCATTTCAGCCACAATCACATCATATATACAGTGTTTCTTACTGTATTACTGTATCTTATTGTAATGGGCCACCATCAACTCCATCCACTACCGCATATTTACAATTGACCTTACTAAACATTCTACACACGTACAGCATCAGCTCCCCCTTATCAGCCCACCTTCCATCTCTCACCAACCTACACGCCACCAACCTACACTATGGAGTCAACCCATTGCATTTAGTTCATTTCAGTGAGACCACACAATATTCATCCTTTTGTGTCTGGCTTATTTCACTCAACATTATGTCCTCAGGGTTCCTCCATGTTGCCATGTACTTCACCAAATGATTTCTTCTTATAGGTGAATAGTATTGCATCATACTTGTATGCCATTCATTGGTTGACAGACATTTAGGTTGTTTCTATCTTTTAACAATTGTGAATAACGCTGCTATGAACATTGGTGTGCAAATATCTGTTGGCATCTTTGTTTTCAGTTCTTGAGAATATATTCCTAGGAGTGGAATTGCCAGATCGTATGGCAGTTCTATATTTAGTTTCCTAAGGAACAAGCAAATAATTTTCCACAGTGGCTACAACATTTTACACTCCCACCAACAGTGAAGGAGTGTTCTTATTTCTCCACATCCTCTCCAGCACTCGAAGTTTTCTGTTTGTTTTTATAAGGGCCATTCTGTATGGTGAGATGATACCTCATTGTCGTTTTGATCTGCATTTCCCAAATTGCTAATGATCTTGAGCATGTTTTCATGTGTCTTTTGGCCATTTGTATTTCCACTTCAGAAAAATGTCTGTTCAAGTCTTTTGCCCATTTTTTATTAGGTTGCTTGTTTTTTTTGTAGTTAAGTTGTGTGATCTCTTTATATAACATGGTAATCAAACCCTTGTCAGAAATATGGTTTCCAAAGATTTTTTTTCCCATTGATATGGCTGCTTTTTCACCTTCTTAAAAAAATCATTTGAAATATAAAAAGTGTTTAATTTTGAGGCAGTCCCATTTATCTGTTTTTTCTTTTGTTGCTTGTGCTTTGGGTGTAAGGTCCAAGAAACTACCAGCTACCAACAAGATCTTGAAGTTATTTCTCTGTTTTCTTCAAGGAGTTTTATGGTTTTAGTTTTTATATTTAGGTCCTTGATCCATTTTGAAATAATGGTTTATAAGGTGTGAGACATGGGTCCTCTTTCTTTCTTTTAGATATGGATTTCCAGTTCTCTCAGCACCATATTTTGAATAGGCTGTTCTGACCCAGATGAGTGGCTTTGACAGGCTTGTCAAAATCATAGATGTGAGGGTCTATTTCTGAACTCTCAATTCAATTCCATTGGTCTATCTGTCTATCTTTATGCCAGTACCATGCTGTTTTTACCACAGTAGCTAGATAATATGCTTTAAAGTTGGTCCTTCAACTTCATTCTTCTTTTTAAGATACATTTAGCTATTTGGGGACATTTATACAACCAAATAAATTTGATAGTTGGCTTTTCCAATTCTACAAAGAAGGCTATTGGAATTTTTATTTGGATTGTGTATTAAATCCACAGATCAGGGAAACGGACTTGGCCCAGTGGTTAGGGCGTCTGTCTACCACATGGGAGGTCCGCAGTTCAAACCCTGGGCCTCCTTGACCTGTGTGGAGCTGGCCCATGCGCCGTGCTGATGTGCTCAAGGAGTGCTGCGCCACGCAGGGGTGTCCCCTGCGTAGGAGAGCCCCATGCACAAGGAGTGCACCCGTAAGGAGAGCCGCCCAGCGCGAAAGAAAGTGCAGCCTGCCCAGGAATGGCGCCGCCCACACTTCCCGTGCCGCTGACGACAACAGAAATGGACAAAGAAACAAGACACAGCAAATAGACACAGAGAACAGACAACCGGGGGAGGAGGGGAATTAAATAAATAAATAAATCTTTAATAAATAAATAAATCCATAGATCAGTTTGGGTAGTATTGACATCTTAATATTTAGTCATCCAACCCATGAACACGGAATCTCCTTCCATTTATTTAAATTATCTTTGCTTTCTTCAGCGAAAGAATACAAGTCGGTGTAGGTCCTTGATTAAATTTATTCCTAAATATTTGGTTTTTTTAGTTGCTGTTGTAAATGGACTTTTTTTTCTGATTTCCTCCTCATATTGCTCATTAGTAGTGTACAGAAAAGCTATTGATTTTTTTTATCCCCCTCTTGTGGCTTGCTTGCTGTCTACTATCTGTGTCCATTCGTTGTGCATTCTTCTGTGTGTTCGTATTTATTTATTTTTTGTTTATTCCCCCCCCTTGCAACTTGCTTGTTGTCTACTCTGTGTCCATTTGCTGTGCACTCTTCTGTGTTTTTACTTGTCTCCTTTTCTGTTGTGTCACCTTGCTGAGTTGGCTTTCCATGGCGTGCAGAGAGCCTGCCTTCACAAGGAGGCCCTGCTCCGGGACGTGAACCCAGGGCCTCCCATATGGTAGATGGGAGCCCAACTGATTGAGCCACAGCCGCTTCCCGATGTTATTGATTTTTGTGTATTAATCTTGTTGTTGAACTCATGTATTAGTTCCAGTAGCTTTGCTGTGGATTTTTCAGAATTTTCTAAGTATAAGATCATATCGACAAGTTTTACTTTTCCTTTCATATTTGCTGTCTTTCATTTCTTTTTCATGCCTAATTGCTCTAGCTAGAACTTCTAGCACAATGTTGAATAATGGTTAGAGTGGGCATCCTTGTCTTGTTTCCAATCTCAGCAGGAAAGCTTTCAGTCTTTCACCATTGAGAACAATATTAGCTATCGGTTTTACCTACATGTTCTTTATCATATTGAGAAAGTTTTCTTCTTTTCCTATCTTTTGGAGTTTTTTTGTTTAGTCAAGAAAGGATGTTATATTTTGTCAAATGCCTTTTCTGCATCTATTGAGATGATCATGTGATTTTCTTCTTTATTATTTGTGTAGTGTATTACACTAATTTATTTTCTTATGTTGAAACACACTTGCATACCTGTAAAGCCCACTTGATTGTGATGTATAATTTTTTATGTGTTTTTTTGATGCAGTCAGCAAGTATTTTGTTAAGGATTTTTGCATCTATATTCATTAAAGAAATTGGTTGTGATTTCTTTTTTTGTAGTATCTTTATCTGACTTTGGTATTAAGGTAATGTTAGCTTCATAGAATGAATTTGGAAGACTTCCTTCCTGTTCAATTTTTTGGAAGAGATTGGTATTAGGTCTTCTTTAAATGATTGACAGATTTCACCTATGAAGCCATCTGGTCCTGGGATTTTCATTTTGGGAGGTTTTTGATGACTGTTTCAATTTCTTTACTTGTTTTTGGTTTGTTGAGATCTCTGTTTCTTCTGGGGTTAGTGTGGTTTGTTAATGAGTTTCCAGGATTTTGTCCATTCCATCAACATTATCTCATCTGTCGGTATACAGTTGTTCATAGTATCCTCTTATGATCTCTTTTATTTTTATGGGGTCAGTGGTAATGTCCCCCTTCTCATTTCTGATTTTATTTATGTACAGCTTTTCTGTTTTTTTCCTTTGTTCTTCTAACTAAGGGTTTGCTCATTTTGTTGATCTTCTCAAAGAACCAACTTTAGTTCTGATATTTTCTCTATTTTTTAAATTCTTCATTTCATTTATTTGTGCTCTAATCTTTTTTTTTAATTATTTAATTATTTTTTTCTCTTCCCTTCCCCCCCACTCCAGTTGTCTGTTCTCTGTGTGTATTTGCTACGTGTTCTTCTTTGTCCGCTTCTGTTGTTGTCAGTGGCATGGGAATCTGTTGTTGTGTCAGCTCTCCATGTGTGCAGCGCCATTCCTGGGCGGGCTGCACTTTTCTTTCGCACTGGGCGGCTCTCCTTACAGGTGCACTCCTTGCGCGTGGGGCTCCCATATGCGGAGACACTCCTGCTTGGCAGGGCACTCCTTGCACGCATCAGCACTGCTCATGGGCCAGCTCCCACGGGTCAAGAAGGCCCAGGGTTTGAACCGCAGACCTCCCATGTGGTAGACGGATGCCCTAACCACTGGGCCAAATCTGCTTCTCGTCTAATCTTTATTATTTCTTTCTTTCTGCTTGCCTCGGGATTAGTTTGCTCTTCTTTTTCCAGTTCTTCCAGGTATAGTTAGGTCTTTGATTTTAGCTTTCTTTTTTTATATAAGCATTGAGAGCTCTCAGTTTTCCTCTCAGTGCTGCCTTTGCTGTATTCCATAAGTTTTGATATGTTGTGCTCTTATTTTCATTTGTCGTGAGGTACTTATTAATTTCTCTTGCAACTTCTTCTTTGATCTACTGATTATTTAAGAGTCTATTGTTTAATCTCCATATGCTTGTGAATTTTCCCCTTTTCTGCCTGTTATTAATTTCCAACTTTGTTCTATTATGATCAGAGAACATGCTTTGTATAATTTCAATGTTTCTAAATTTATTGAGATCTGACTTATGTCCAAGCATATCATCTATCCTGGAGAAAGATCCATGAGCACTTGAGTAGAATGTAATGGGGTGTAATGCTCTAAAAATGTCTATTAGGTCTAGTTCATTTATCATATTATTCAAGCTCTTAAGTTTCCTTATTTATCCACAGTCGGGGTGTTCTATCTAAAACTGAGTGTGGTGTTTTGAAGCCTCCAACTATTACTGTAGAGACATCTATTTCTTTCTTCAGTTTTGCCAATAGGTGTCTAATGTATCTGGGGACACCTATGTTAAGAGCATAAATATTTATTGTTGTTATTTCTTCTAGGTGAATTGTCCCTTTTATTAATATAGAGTAACTTTCTTCATATCTTATAACAGTTTTGCATCTCAAATCTATTTTTATCTGATAGTCATATCAGTACTCCAGCTTTTATTATTTGCGTGGAATAACTTTTCCCAACCTTTCTCTTTCAGCCTGATTGTGGCCTTGCATGTAAGCTGAGTCTCTTGTAGACAACAAATAGATCATATCTTTAAAAGAAATCCATTCTATCAGTCTTTGTCTATTAATTGGGGAGTTCAACCATTAACATTCAATGTTACTACTATAAAGGTGTTACTTTGTCATTTTATCCTTTGGCTTTATGTTGTCATATTTTACTATTGTCTGTCTTTTTGCACTTTCAGTTTCTCTTACTTATATTTTCATTTCTACACTCTTCTCCAGGTCTCTTGCCCTTGTATTTTCCTTTCAGACTGCAACACATCCTTTAATATCTTTTGTAGATCCTATCTCTTGGTAACAAACTTACTGTTTTGGTTTGTCTGTAAAGACTTTAAACTCACCTTCATTTCTGAAGGATTGTTTTGCCAATTCTTAACCGGCAGATTTTCTCTTTCAGTACCTTAAATATATCATGCCACTGCCTTCTCATCTCCATGGTTTCTGATGAGAGATTGGCATTTACCCTTACTGAGGCTCCTTTGTAAGTAACACATTGCTTTTCTCTTATTGCTCTTAGAATTCTCTCCTTATCTTTGGCCTTTGACATTCTGAATAGATGTCTTTGGAGTAGGTTTATTTGGATTTATTTTGCTTGGTCTACTTTGTTTTGTTTGTTTGGTTTTTGTTTTTTGAAGTACTGGGGGCTGGGGATTGAACCTGGGATGTGGGCAGTTGTCACTCAATCACTGAGTCACATTGGCATCTCTGAGTTGGTTTTTCCATTTGTTTTGCTTGGTGTTTGTTTTTGTTTTTTACAGGAGGCACCACATGTCCAATGTGGGACCTCCCATGTGGGAGGCAGGTACTCAACTGCTTGAGCCACATCCACATCCCATGTTATCCTTCTTGAATGTTGATATTCATTGCTTTTATAAGGGTTGGAACATTTTCAGTCTGTAGTTCCTCAAATTTTCTTTCTACCCATTTCTGTCCTCTTCTCTTTCTGGGACACCTATAATGTGTATGTTTGTGTGTTTCAAGTTGTCATTTCAATTCTGGAGATACTGTTCAATTTTTTCCATTCTTTTCTGTCTGTTCTCCATCTTTTCAAGTTCAAATGTTCTGTCCTTGATTTCACTTATTCATTCTTTAACAATTTCAAATCTGCTGTTACATATGATCATGTATTGTAACCTCATCTACTGTGTCTTTCATTCCCATAAATTTTTTTGTGTGCACAGGGTTTCAAATTTTCTTTATTCTTATACAGCGTCATTTTAATACCCTTTCTCTTTTTAATTATAAATTTCTTCATCTCCTTAACTTGATTAAGAGGGTTTGTGTGAACATCATTGGTTAGCTGTATTAAATCCTGTGTTTCATCTGGATTCTTGGTTTGTTCCTTTGGCTGGGCTATACCTTCCTGTTTCTTAGCATGGCTTGTTGTTGTTTATTGATATCTAGGAATCTGATTGTGTTGGTGATTTTACTGTTCATCAATTTCTCTCTCTTGCCTAGTGGTTTTATTTCACAGTGCTTCTTCGATTTTTTATTTAATTTTTTCTAAAATTTTAAGGTTTTCCTGTTTAAGTTATCAAAACAGGGCAGGGAGCCACTAAAGGAACATAGACAAGATCTAGGATACCTGAGAAAGAAATGGGAGAGACAAGCCTGTCTTCCTTCTCTTTCCTGGCTGGTCAGCAGATGGCTATCCTCTGCAAACCCTTCCAGGGAGATGAATCCTTCCTTTACCACTATTTAGCTCTTCCAAACCAGCAATTCAAGTTATAGTAGTTACAGTGGCTGATTTACCACTATTTAGCTCTTCCAAACCAGCAATTCAAGTTATAGTAGTTACAGTGGCTGAAGAGAAGCTGCACTGAGCCCTCAGCTGCACTGAGCCCTCAGCTGCACTGAGCCCTCAGCTGCACTGAGCCCTCAGCTGCACCTCCTCCTTCCCAGGATGGAATCTGCCCTTTCCCCTCTGTTGGCTGCTCAGCCACAGGCTTTACCAAGGCTGCCCCCCGCAGGGGTGGGGTAAGCAGCATTCCCAGCCATGTGGGCATCAACCCATGGTTTTCCCTTTGGCCTCTTTGTCTCTCTGTCACCAGTCCCTCTTAGACAATGCATGCAACACTCTCCTGGTCTGAAGTTTCCCAAAGTGGCTCCCTCAGATGATGTCTATACTTTCTCCCCTATTTTGCAAGAGTCCTCTGCCTTATCTGAGCTACTCCAACATAATCTTAGATCATTTCTTGTGTCTGCCTTTGATTTATTTTTGAAATTTTTAAAGCATAAGAGCAGTACTTGCTGGTTACAGAAAATGAAAATTGCACCCATCTCCCAACCCAAACTCTCGGAAGTATATAAATGGAATCATACAATGTGCAGTCTTAATAGTTTGTTGTAGTTTAAAATGATTTTTGACAGAACTATAATCATAGTATGTATACAATTTTGTTTCTTTACATTATACAAACCATTAATATATTTTGATCTCCTTGGATTAGTAAAAATCAAATGTCATTTTTTACTTAAGTTTTGGTTCAAGTTCCTTATAAACCTTTAGGGAAAAAGCATTTTCAAGGCCATTAAAAAGAGGAAGATGATGGCTAATAAGCACCAATAGTCTTTAGGGAAATGCAAATTAAAACCAAAATGAGAAACCACTTCACGCCCACTAGAACGACAATAATAAAGACAATAGCAAACGTTGGGAAGGATGTCGAGCAAAGAGAACTCTCTGCATGGCTAATGGAAGTGGAAAGTGGTACATCTACTTTGGAAAAGTTGAGCATTTTCATAAAAAGTTGAACATAGACTCACTATAGAACCCAGCAATTCCTCTCCTAGATATCTACCCGAAAGGAATGGAAACAAATATTTACATGAAGACTTGTACATTCATAGGAACATTATTCCTAATAACCCGACAGTGGAAACTATTCAAATGTCTGCCAACTGGTACGTGGATACAATGAAATACTGTTCAGCAATCGTAGTGAAGTTCTGATGCACGTCACTACATGGATGGGCCGGCCCCTAAAGCACTGTTATGTATAAGAAGCAAGAGGCAAAAACTATGTATTGTATGATTCCGTTTATATGCAATGTCCGGAAAATGCAAATTTATAGAGACATCCGCAGATCAGTGGTTGCTGGGGCTAGGGGTGGTTGTGGCAATTAGCTGCACATAGGCCTGAGAGAATTTTTGGTGGTGATGGAAATAGAATTCTAAAACTGGGTTGTGGTAATGGTTGTACAACTCTGAAAATTTACTAAAAGATTATTGAATTGCTCACTTACAGAAAGAAGATGAAGAGCCTGTTTTTAACCACTTTTGGGATACTCTTTTGAAAACAGTGAAATTCAGAATCTAATACCACAAAATACTGGTACAGTAAAAGAACTTGTAAAGTCTTTTGGCTTTTCAAATTGTAACAGATTTGTCCTTACTTTAATAACATCCTGACTGTGTCTGTGCCAAAGGATGAGTTAAAAAGTCACATATTTGAAAGGCATAAAATGAAATGAAAGTGATTTATTATGACCTATCTTTAAGTGAAAAGAATGTAGCAGATCTAGAGGGCGGGCCTTTTGTTTGGCTTTTATGTTAATATGCTGCTACCTAGTGATCATTTATAAAATAGCAGGACATGGTATGAGGTTTTTGTTTCTTGTTTTTGTCTTAAATTTGCTGAGCCACTTCTTTTATACCCAAACATCTGAATGCTTGGCTATGTGTAAGTAAATATTTGAATGAGTCATTGAATGATTTGTGCTTTATGAAAATCCAAGAATGGGATTGGGAGTCTCGAGAAATTGCTCCAGTCCCTGATCTGGGACCAGTCTAATTCTAAAGCTCTAGGAATTTTGCATTTGGACAAGGTCCTTAACTGCTCTAAGGGACAAAAGAAAACCCACTGCCAGGGCAGCTGTGACAATTAAATGTGACAATATATGGAAAAGCTCTTATTTCAGGAAACAAATGTGTCTCATGGGTGAAAAATCCTTTGTCTGCCATTGAAAATGAGCTAACCTTGTTTTTTTTTTTAAAAAAACAGCTTTATTGAGGCATAATTTAGACACCTTATAATTCACCTCTTTGAATTGTGGTTAATAGTACAAATGAAAGAATGTCTTGTGAGCTAGAGCAGATGTATGTCACTATTGCAGGGTGGTGTAAATGTGAAGCATGGGAAAAATACAATTAATGTAATCCAGAAAAACTATAATATTTTTGCATTAATGCCAAAGATATACTGTGTTAATATAGGGGAGTATGGGGGAAATATGCCAATTGTATACTTTGGCTCATAGTTTGTGGTAACAGTCTGATGATATCTCATAATCTGTAACAAATATTCCACAGTGGTGTGGTGTGTTGGTGAAGGGTTGTTGTATGGGAATTCCACATATGGGCATGATTGCTTCGTAAGTTCACAACTTCTGTAATAAAAATATATATCTTAAAATTTCATCTTTTTAAAGTGTACAGTTCTATCAGTCGTAGTAAATTTATACAGTTGCACAACCATTAAATGATCCAGTTTTAGAACAATTCCATCACATACTTTGTTTTTGACCAGCCCTATACTGAAATAATTTATTGGACCGTTAACCTGTGACTTTATGCCTCTGGGGCATAACCAAGGTATTCATTTGGAATAAATTAAGCTTTAAAAAAAAAAGCAAATTCAAACTCAATTTTACCTAAAATAGAGGTTGACAAAACATTTACAAAGGTCTTTGTGGTCTGTAGGCTAATTTAAATGAAAAAAAAAAAATGTGTACCTTTTGAAAAGTGTTTATTGTATAAGTCATTAGTTTATGTCAAACGGGCATAAAAACTAATATTTAAAATGTTTCCAATTGTAGCAAAGAAAAGCAATGGCATCCTGTTTAAAAGAAATGCCATCCTGCTTATTAACTGTTATGAATATGATTAGGTGGGATGTGTTATCCAAGGCCTAAACATATCCCAGATTCCCTGGAGAAATATTCCTTTTCTGTGATTTGACTGTGCATACATTTGATGGGGTTGGAGCTGAGATATTCAATAGGTACTTGCAGAGGACGATATTTAAGAGACCCTGATTTTGCCTTATTTGTTTCAAAACTTTGCTATTCAAGAAAGAATTATATTCTCCTTCCTACAAACTCTGTACTCATGTTTTACTTCACCTACTATGGCATTTATCAAAAATGTATATAAAATCTCTCAATGAAAGATTTACAGTCTGGGAATATTGAAACTGCCTGTCCATCTGTTGGTTTGATTTTTGTTCCCATCTTATCCCTAAATTTATTTATAGGTGCTTCAGAGGGTGTAGTTATGCATAAACCAACTTTACTTTGGAAACTCCAGATTCTTTTTTCTTTAGCCTTGCAGTTTACTGTTAACCTCTCTCACCTTGGTGTTTAAGTACTGCTTCACATGGTTATTTAAGTGTTCATGATCTATTAGTTCAGCCTTCTACTGTTGAGTATACTCTTTGTGGTTGGAACAGTTGCATTAAACTTGTGTATGAATAAGTGGATTTAAACATCTAAAGCACCTAGTCCACAATGAGCACACAGTAGGACTATTTAATAAACACTTGTTTAATTAAGGAATGATAATTCAGGTTTGTCTCCTCCCCTCCACGACACTCCCTTTATCACATGGCTCAGATTCCCTAGGTTTCCAGTTTTCTGTCCTACTGCCATGCCATATGTCTGGACATATGGTCCTCAATAGCTGTGATATGAAGCCATCTCTATTGCAATAAATCTCCGATTTCTATCCCCCCTCCCCCCTTTTTAGGTAATGGATTTAAGATTTCAAATACAGTGCCCTTTCTTTTAACGTCACTCCTGATTTTTTAAAATACAAATGCCTACTAGCTGAAAAAGGCAGGAAGGTACCAAGCCCGCCCTCACCACAGGCCGTCTAGCGCAGCCCCCGGGGTTTCCGTCTGGCCGCTTCTCACTCGGGCTCCGGAGCCGAGGCAGCCCGGAGAACAAACCTCCCGGCGGCAGCCGCGAGCTGCGGGCGCCCACGGGCGGGAAGGGCGCCTCGGCAGGCCCGCCACCTCCTGACCCGCGACCTGGGCGGGCCCTCCAACCTCCCCACGGGGCTCGGAGCTTCCTTCCGTCAAGGAATCGCCGAGGGCCCTGGAGGGGCGGCCTTGCGCCCGCCCCGCAGTGTCAGCGGCGGTCCCCGAGCGGCGGCTCCCGGATGCCCCTCCGGCGCCGGGACAGGGCAGAGGGGGGCCCAGAAGCGCGAGGCCCCTCAGACACGCCCGCGAAGGCCCTCGGCGTGGCCCGTAGCTCGCCCCGCCCCGGCGCCGCCTCGCGGTCTCAGCCGTCGACCCCGGGCGCGCCCAGCGCTCTGCCAGGATCTGGGGGGCGGCGCCAGCCTCTGAACTGCCTTTCAGCCTCGGCCACGCCCCCCGGCCGGGCCGGGGGCTCAGGTCCACCCACCTCAGGTTTGACATCGGCGCGCGTCAAGTCTGAGGCCGGCGCTGATTGGTGTAAGCAAGTGAAACTTCCTATATGATTGGCTAATGACAGCTAGGCCGGGTTAGGGCCTCGACCAGTGAGCGATGGGGGCGGGGCTAAGGCTAGAGGAGACGAATGGGGATTGGTTTCCGAATGAAAGGGGGCGGAGCATAAAGGCGGAAGCAGGCGTTGGGGCGGGGCTCCGTGGAAGAAGGAGAAGGCGCGAGATGGAGGTAGTCAGGTGCCCGGAGCATGGTAAGGGGCCCGGGTGTTGGAGGTCCCCGGGGCCTGTCGACCGAGCGGCGGCGTAACTGCTGTTGACCTCCATCTCTCCTCAGGATCCCTCTGCTTTCTGAAGACTGGGGTTCGCGATGGCCCAAATAAAGGAAAGAGTTTCTACGTGTGCCGGGCGGACGCGTGCGGCTTCGTACGGGCCACCGAGTGAGTAGGTCTCGAGCCGGGCACGAGTCTCGCTGCTGCAGGGGCTGGGGTGGTGGGTCTGCCGAGCCAGGCAACCCTTTAAGGAGCTGGTAATCCCAGGGTTAGGGAAAGTAGGGCTGGACTTTGGGCCCTGGCTCGGTCCCTGCTGGTACTAGGCTGCCGATCCCTAAAAAAGATCCCTAAAAAAGAGGACCAGCCTACATCTGGATCCTTCCAGTCCCTTCCATCTGTCGGTCCCGAGTCGCCTGTTAGGCTTTGACCTGCCACTTATCCTGCCCGGACTTGCCCTCCCATTCAGGAAGTTAGGACACCCTGGCAGGGTGGACGATCACTTGTCACTGTTTCACACTGGTTTAAACACTGGTGCTCAGTATCAGCCTTTTTAAAAAAAAAAAAAAAAAATGGATTCTGTGCTTTAGGGATTAGCACTGAAAGAAACATCACAGAGCTAATTCAGCTCTTTGGTTTCACAGAATTGAAAGCCGAGTCCCAGAAATGTTAATTGTCGCTAAAGGGACAAAAGTTAATGCTGTTCTCCTCACTTATTTATGTTTTTCCAATAACAAGTATCACCCATTTAAAGCACATATTATATATGTGAATTTTAAAACTGTCATGTCATTACGCATTTTATTTTGCTGTCTGTTCAGTTGAACTTGATAAAGTCTATCGTATGTAAGGCAAAAATGGATGTCAATACTAGAAAATACAGTGTCTTTTCAACATTTATACTACTCACACTTCCCTTCAATGATTTAGGTGATTTCTGTCTTTGTTATGCTTTGAAACTAAGTGAAAGACTTGCATTGTTTTTCAGGTTTATAAAATAAACTTTTAGAGAGATTATTTTCTTCACCCTCCAATAAGTTGTTTTTATTTGAAAGAAATCACTGGGATTTTGAGTAGAAGTGTCAAATCTTAAGATAGAAGGGACCAACCAAAAATACTCATGTCATTATGTCAGGATTTACTATTTATTTCTGATTTCTAAGTATACTGAGCTTCTTAGGTTCAATACCTAGTTAAAGTTTCATGAGAGGGAAACGGACTTGGACCAGTGGTTAGGTCATCCGTCTACCACATGGGAGGTCCGCGGTTCAAACCCTGGGCCTCCTTGACCCGTGTGGAGCTGGCCCATGCGCAATGCTGATGTGCTCAAGGAGTGCCCTGCCACGCAGGGGTGTCCCCCGCGTAGGGGAGCCCCACGCGCAAGGAGTGCACCCCATAAGGAGAGCCGCCCAGCACGAAAGTTCAGCCTGCCCAGAAATGGTGCCACACACACTGGAGAGCTGACACAACAAGATGATGCAACAAAAAGAAACACAAGATTCCGGTGCTGCTGACAACAGCAGAAGCAGATGCAGCAAATAGACACAGAGAACAGACAATGGGGTGGGGGGAGGGGAGAGAAATAAATAAATAAACCTAAAAAAAAAGAAAACCCCAAAACCAACAACAACAAAAAATAAAGTTTCATGAGAGCATGAAAACATGTTCAGATTCACAGGAATTAAGTATTAATGGTGGCGTAAGAATTGGGTTTATATTAAGAGAAACATACCTTTAAATACAGTGCCACTTATACAAATACCCTGCTGTACGGACTAGTACAATAATACTTGACGTAAAGACATTTGTTTGTAATATGTTTGATAATCAGAATAAAAGCAAGAAGAAGAAAAAAAGATGCCACAGCTCATATGAGAATACTTTAGATCTACACTCAAACCTATTTCCCCTCAGATGTTATGTTTTTACATAATTCTTTGTGATAAGTTGGGAGAGAGGAGTTAAAAAACATTTACCCTAAACATGAAGCACATTAGTAGAGTATGTTAAATATAAACAAGTGAATTAAGTGCATCTAATAGGTTACTAGAAAAAGGGTGATGGAAGGATCTGGGGAAAATTCATATGAGGCCTCCAAAGCCAGCCTTAGATACTTTAGTCATTCCTAGGGTGTCACAGTATACAGTTCACTTAGCACAGTGTAGTTTTAAACTTTTGAGTTATCAGAAAAAAGATATAGTTAGTGTTGCGGTTTATTTGAGGCACTTTACATGAAAGCCGTGGACCCTTTCTCCAGAGCAATGCCCATAGGCATAAAAATGTATGGGATTTACACGCCTAGCGGAGGTCATGCTTGGACTCTTCAGTTAAAAATCCATAGTTTGGATCTGACTTTGACTCTATTCCTTGCCTCCTGAATCAAAATTTTTTTCAATTGTTTTCTCTAGCATTCCTGTTTCTCATTGTTTATTGCATGAAGACTTTGTGGTAGAGCTTCAGGGTTTGCTTCCACCAGAAGGCAAGAAAGAATACAAGTAAGTATCCAAGAGTAACATCTAAATGTATGTGCTTTTTTCCTGAAAGAGTTGTCGCCGGGGTATATTTTCCTAGGATTGACTTCTTTTAAAATCATTTCTGAAAAACAAACATTATTTCTCTATTTGTTGAGTATCTCTGGGCTGTGGTAACTCCCTAATTGCTCAGCAACTGGTTAATCTTAAGCCTGAAACTTATAATTTCAGGATAAATTGCTCTACCATTGTCCCTCTCCAATTCTCAAGTAGCAATAACGTCAGTCCACCAATGATCACTAACTTGCACTCTTGACTTTCTCATCCCAGTAACAGAACAAGGTAGTATGTAAAAATATGGAACATATTTTAGGTGCTCAATAAATGTTAATTTTCCTTCCTTTTTATGAGAACTCAGAGGATGGGCAGGGAGGGGAAAGAGCCGGGTCATATTTGATGGATAAATGCCCTGCATTAGGGTACAGACAGAAGTTACATGGCATCTTCAGAGAATTGCAAGTATTTGCTTTGATAATAGTTTAGTAAATGTTTAAGTGCAGACTTGAAGAGATAAGACTGGCCAGGAAGGCAGGAGCCAGGATGTGAAGGTTTTTGTATGATATTTTATTGCAGTTTGAAATTTCTATATTTTAGATCATTTTTCCCCCAAAACTATAGGCATCTAAGTACCATCTTTGCAATTTTCACATGCCTGAGTATTGCCAGTGCTATTTTTCTAATTGAACCATGCATATAGTATGATGCACAGATCTAAAGTGTGCAACAGTTGCGTTTTGAGAAATGTAAACACCCACCCATATAACCCAGTGGAAATGTAGAATATTGCTGTGCCCAGGAAATGCCATTAGGTCCCCTTCTAGGCAACCCCCACCCCCCATATGCAACCACTATTCTGATTTTTATCACTATCCATTTGCTTTGCTTGTTTCTGAACTTGATATAAATGAACTCATTGTATTTGTTCTTTTGTGCCTGGCATCTTTTACTTAAAAACGTGAAATTCATCTGTGTTATTGTGTGTATCAGTACTTCATTCTTTTTTATTGCTGAGTTGAATTCCGTTTTATGAATGTATCACAGTTTGTTACATGTGTCTTGCCACTTCCCATTCGTATATCTTCATTTGTGAAGTATCTGTTCAAATCTTTTGCCTATTTTTTTAATTGAACTTTTTATTGAGATTACTGTAGACTCACATACAATTTTAAGAAATAATACAGAGATCCCCTGAAGATTTTACCTGGTTTTCCCCAGTGGTAACATTTTGCAAAACTTTTATGTAATATCACAACCAGGGTATTGACATTGGTACAATCCATCAATCTCATTTATAAAGAGTTTTACTTGTATTAATTTTTATGTGTATAGCGCTATACAGTTTCATCCCACATGTGGTTTTGCATATCCATTACTGCAGTCAAGGTAGTGAAACAGTTCTGTCAGCACAGGATCCCTGGAATTGCCCTTTTGTAGTCACATCCACCTCCTGCCTTCTCTTTCCCCTTCCACTGCAACCCCTCTTATCCCACACCCACCTGCAACCAAGCAGCTGGCCTCCATTTCTAAAATTTTGTCATTTCAAGACGTTGAAAAACATGTTCGAACAGAGGTAAAATGTCTGACGTTAGGCACTGGGGAATGGGTATGGCTCAGTGGTTGAGTGCCAGCTTCCCATGTACGAGGTCCTGGGTTCAATCTCAGGTACCTCCAAGAAAAAAAAGTCTGACATTTCATTGAAGAAGGACTTCTGCATTCTTTATCTGGACCACTGGAATCCCAGTAAGGAATTCTTTCTAAATGAACTTTCCATATTAGAAAGGAAGCTTTCATATGAATGGCTGTACAATGAAGTTTTAAATGAACTGGGGAGTCTGTAAAATGTATTTTTGCTATTGTAATTTATATCTGTCTATATATGTATATGTGTTGAACTTGTGTTTTTAAAATGGTGGCCAGGTAGAGGGAGTAGAAAAGAGATTTTGTTGCCTGTTCCACCACATATGTTATTGTCCCTGAGAAACTAACACAGTTAAATTTGCTAAAAATACACTGTACCATGTTAATAACACACACAGTGCTAGAAAGATCTGCCTTAAAGAAAATTTGAGAAGGAAATATTGTCACTCAGAGTGGTTTGTAAACTCAAGATGTGAGTTTGTATTTGCAGTATGACATAAATGAAACAAACCCCCCCCACCCCCACACACTGTGTTTATCTAATGAAAACTTTCCTGTGATTATTTATTATTGGAAGTATTTCTTCCAGAAAAAGATGGGATATGAATACTATTTGTCCTAAAGTACATTAATAAAACCATACTTTTGAAATTTAAAAAAAAAGTTACTTAAATGGAATCATACCATGTAACTTCTTGGGATTTTGTTTTTTGTTGTTGTTGTTTTGTCTATTTTTTAAATTGTATTGTTTGAGTTGTAGAGGTTCTTTATAAAGTCTCTATACAGGTCTTTTGGCAAATATATGTATTGCAAATATTTTCTTTTAATCTATGGTTTTTTTTTTATTGTGGTAACATATACACAACTTAAAAATTTCCTATTTTAACCACTTCCAAATATATGATTCAGTGGTAATAATTATATCCAGTGTTGTGCCACCATCATCACCATCCATTAGTAAAACTTTTCTCTCACCCCAAACAGAAACTCTGTACCCATTAGGCATCTTAACTGTTTTAAAAAGTAGAAGTTTTTAATTTTTATGAAGTCAAGTTTACCTTTTTTTTTTTTGAGGTCCTGGGGGCCAGGGATTCAACCTGGGACCTTGTATTTGGGAAGCTGGCGTTCAACCACTGAGCCACATTGTCTCCCTTCAGTTGTTTTTTTCATTTATTATTTGCTTTGCTTGTTGTTTGTTTGTTTTAGGAGGCACAGGGAACCAAACTCAGACCTCTGATATGGGAAGCAAGTGCTTAACCTCTTGAGCCACATCTGCCACTGAGTTTACCATTTTTTATTGTTTCTTCTTTTTGTTTCCCCTCCAAGAATCTTTCCCTACCCAAGTTCACAAATATATTTTCCAATATATTTCTTGTAGAAGCTTTTGTTTTTCTATACCATTTTCATTGAGGTTTGTGATCTAGTTCAAATTAATTTTGTGCATCATATGAAGTAGGAGAACAGTTTCATTTTTTTTTCATATTTTATCCAATTCTTTTAGCACCGTTGTTTAAAGACTTTTTTCCCCCCATTGAAATGCCTTAGTGCCTTTGTAAAAAATCAGTTAGTCCTGTATGTGTGTATCTATTTCTGGACTTCTACTCTGCTCCGCTGATCCATTTGCCTTCGTCATGCAATTAGATAAAATAGTGCAAGTCTTCCCCAAGACTTCATTGGCTCTTCTAGGCCCTCTGCCTTTCCATATAAAATGTAGAAATCAACTTGTTAGTATCCACAGAAAACTGCTGGGATTGCATTAAGTCCATATAGATCAATTTGGGGAGAATTGAGGTCTTATCAATATTGAGTCTTCCAACCCACAAGCAGTGGATGACTTTTAAATATCACTTAGCATTGTTGAGTACTTTTCACTATAGAGGTCTTATGCCCTTTTTGTTAAATGTATTCCTCAGTGCTTATATTTTTTAATGCTTTTGTAAATAGAATTAAAGAAATTCACTTATTTTTTGCTGGAGCTGGTGCTTGAGGTCAGATATCCTTTGTTTTTTCAAGTGTTCAATACACAAACTTAAAAACCAGCAGGAAGGAAAAGGTACATCCAGGAATTCTCATACATCATTTATACAGTGAAGAAACAATACTTTCAGAGAATTATCTTTGGGTGAAGTTTAAATGGTCAGTTGGGGAAAGAAATAGTGTACATAAACACACATATGAAAAGTCTAAAAATCATGCTGTGAAAAGAGGATCTATAGCTGAAATAATTTGAGAAATGCTAAAAGGCATTTATTTTGTGCCATTTCTGCAAATAAAATGATTTTAGGAGCTGAGACTTTTGAACTGGACCCTTATGACTTAAGACATAATTTTTAAATAAATTGTTTTTATTGTAATGGTGTTGCTATCCTTGGCATATAATTTTTTTTGGCTTATTTCCTTTTCCCTCAACTTCAGCTATCTGGTTAAATATATTGAGGATATTTTGAGGTAATTTTTTTTAACTCCACCTCCTGATTGATCTTTGCTATTTAGTCCATCTTCTTCTGGAACCTCTGTTTTAATATCCTCCCCATAATTGTCCTCCCCTTCATATTCTCCTTGATTTTTATTTAGTTGATATCTTTGCTCATGTCTTTTAAAGTCACTTGATCCAGAATAAGTATATTTGTCAACTGACTTCAAGGATCTTCTGAGCTTGCTGGTGGAGTGGAATACCTCACTGAACCTGGCTCCCACCTTCCATAATGCTCTTTTCTTCCCTCTGTTTCCTTTCTAAACCTTTATCTTGTCATCTGAATACCTACAGAGGGTATCTAAGGAAACTCTTCTACTAGAAATATGCTTTTCTGGTTTATATAGCTTTTCTGGTTTGCTACTACCTGTTTGAAATTTGATGCTGTTGTACAAATCCCTTGAAATTTCAGACCTACCTCCAAAATTATCCAGAATTTCTACTAAAGGTGAAGAGAGAGAGTATCTTTCTCTCTTTTCTGTCTTTTGATATGGTAACATATCTTGTTTTTGTTGAAGATAAAATATTGAAGTATTGGTTAGAAGTGGATCACACTCATCTTTTTTATTCTGGTATATCTGATTAGGAGAGACCTTAAAGGAATACCTTTTGGAACTGTGAGAAGACTCTGAATGGTTTCTCTTCCATTTCTTTTGTCTTCTGTGACCAAAAGAGGATGATGAAGAAGAAACTGATTCATCAGAAGAAGAAAAACTTGAAGAGGAAGAAGATGATTCTTTTTTAATCTCTTCTCCTTTAAGAGCATACGTAGTTGAGTGCCTGCTTCCCATGTATGAGGTCCTGGGTTTGATTCCTGGTACCTCCTAAAAACAAAGAAACAAGCAAATAAATGGAACAACCAACTCCTGGGAGCTGGTGTAGCACTAGCTTCCTGCATTTGAGGTCCTGGATTCAATCTCTGGGCCTGGTACCTCAAAAAAAAAACAACAAAAAAATAAACACAATTTTTTGCATTTCCTACTTTTTTTTTTTTTAAGAGGTACCGGGATTAAACCCATGACCTTGTGCATGGGAAGCAAATGCTCAACCAAACCACTGAGCTATATCTGTTCCCTGCGCTTGTTTTTTTACTTCCTTAGTTTTCTGCTTTTCTTCTTTATCAGCTTGTTTTTCTCTGCATATATTTGTGAAGTTTCTGCAGTGCATATTCTACATCTTTAAAAGTCTCATCCAAAGCCAAAGCTTTCTTTTAATAACTTCAGCATTTAAAAACTTTTCCAACAATGCTCCATGAGCTACCAAAGCTTCCACATTGTTTGTCTGTTTTCAGAGCTGTATTGTATTCATTCATAACATCCACATGGTGTCCAACCTTAAAATAATCAACTCCAATCTTCACACATTTTAAAGCCTAAGATGCAGGCTGTTTCTTTCTTAATGCAGAAGGGAAATCATTCTCAGAGAAATTTTTGCTGTAGTACAAAGGAAGCTCATCAGAATTAGTTACATCGAACTTAATACTAGATAGGTGTGATGGAAGAGATGAGCTATATAGAGATACTGCAAGCTTTTAATAATATCTGTCAATATTCTTGATTGCAGCTCAGATGATGTCACCAATTTGGTAATATTATAAAGGATCCTTGTGGTTACTATGAGAAGGCACATCTCTTAATGGACAAAGAGCTGTGATTTCTAAGTGGGATATTATTTCTCATGATGCCACTGCCTAAATAGATCAATACCATGAAAAACCCAAATTCCCAAATGGAACTGATTCTTCCAGTCACCATATCTCCACGCTCAATATCTCGGAAAAACAGCTCCCTTGGGTCCATACTAGGTATCTCCATGAACTGCTCTAAAGCAGGAATGATGCATAATGATCTTCATTGCCTTCAGAACCTGCACGTGCATCCGATTTCCAGGAAAGTGCAAAAAGCAGATTTTCGTAAATAAATTTTTGTATTTCAATGTTGTCAGCCCCTTCTCTTTTCCACCCTGTAACTTCTTTTGGGACGTGGGCTCCGAAGAGGCTCAGCCACCGACCTTGCAGGCTCCAGAAGGGCGGATTGTCCTGCTGTTCGCTCTGGAGCAGGGAGAGCACTGCCAGCCCATGGCAAGTCAGCGGCTGCTGCAGAAGGTCCAGTTCTATGGCTAGAGTCCCCGTACCTCTGGGCTGGTTGGCTGCTAATTCCCCTCTTCCGTGTCCATTCCTGTTGGCCCCATCACTGGAGAAGCAGCCTCCAGGCCACCGGAAGCACACATCATAGACTCACGTGGTTGCCCCCAGAAGTGCTCTGTAACTGCTTCTGGAGGTGTCACCCTCAGCTCCCCCATGTCCTTCTGACACCTAAAACCATTTATGTACTACTGGGGGTGCCTCTACCATTTAGAAACCTTTCTCAGGGTGGTAGGAAACCACTAAAGGATTTTTAAAATCTCATTTGCCTTAAAAGGAGAGCTGTGGAAGATAGATTGGGAAGTAAAGAGAGTGGAGGCAAGGAGACCACTGAACTAATAGCTTCCATTGAATACCTATTGCGTGAGCATGCTCATCCCTTATCTTGGTATAATCTTTTGTGATGAGTTTCAATATCCATTTTTATAGATAAAGAAACTAACATTTAGAGAGGTTTGAAGAAGAATTGGAGTCCCCATGGGCTTTAAGTGGCATTGCTGACGTCAAACCTAGGGTCTGACTGATTCCAGACACCAGCTTTTCTCCAGGTGAAAGATGATGGGCTGGAATTGAGGAGGCAGTGGAGTTGGGTGCAGTTAGACTGGTGGAACTTGCTGAAAGAAAATGTTCCTCCATTTTCTTAATCTGAAATAGTGATCTAGTAGCGCCAGCTTCACGGGGATGTGAGGATTCAGTGAGATGCCATGTGTAATGTACTTTGTGTTATGTTGGGTGAATTTTAGTGCTTAGTAAATAGTTGGCTAAGTTTTGGTTTATGGGTGATGAGTTTACCATTAAGCAAGATAAAGAAGGAAAAGTAACATTGGTAGAGATTGGTACATGTGGCTAATACATACAGCTTTGAACTAGTCATGTCTTATAAATATGTAAAATGAGCTGGAAAAGCATCTCTGGAGAAAAGTCTGGGCTGATAGAATTTTGAAACCCTGTCATTAACATTCTTCAAACTAGGTAGATGAGACTGAGAGGTTGTCATTATTTTAAAATGGCAATCAATCAATCAAAATATGCTAAATGTATTTCTTCTAACCTGAACTCAAACACTATTATTAGTAGGTACTTACTGGAACTTAAAAGATTGTTTTAGGACAAATAAAATACATTTCTACAGCAGTGTAACTTAAAAGACCACTTACTCTGTTAAGTCATAAGGCTGGATCTTTAAACAGAAATAGATAAACTCATGGTGATGGCTTCCTTAGCAGATAGTGACAGCATGCAGCTGAACCCTGAGCTCTTGAGTACAGCTTTTCCTTCCCACAAACTGAGATTTCAATAATTTAAAGTAATTTACATCCTCTGACTAATGCCATTATGTTTAAAGCGTAACACAGCTAGGAGACAGGTGCAGCAGAGTAATGGAAGGGTGGTATAAATCGAGGCCACGATGTCCATTTTTCATGCCTGGCAGAGTAATTGCAGTTGTGTGCAGTTCTCCAACTTCAACACCAGATGGTACCACTCACCAGCATTTGTCTGACCCTTCAGCCAGGGCCCTCGGTGTATGTTCAGGCAATAAAACAAAACCATGATAGTATCTCAGTAGAATCCAAAGGGAAAACTTGCTTTGCCATGAATGACATGGCATCCTCTGGTATACAAATGTTGAACTTTGTCATCCAGCACCTGTGTTCATTCTCATTCTCATTCTCTCTCTCATAGCTTGTATTCTCCGGGATATAGGGTCAAAATAGATGGAAATGTTCCTTTGTCTATAAATGGGTAAAACAGGTTTTAGTTTTTAAAACAAGTGCTTGTGGTGGGGTGTTCAAAAATATTTTTAATAATACTTGAGTCTTTGCATGTCTAGAAAACTCCTCGGGTAGTTAGTTGGTTATTGGGTAAAATTTACGTGCTGATTACTTAATTACAATCTGACACGAGCCAGATCCATGCAGCAAGACCTCAGGCCCCACCAACCAGTATAGGACGGGCCAGTGCTGGAGAATACAGAGAAGTGAAGTTGCCCTCCTACGGACCCTAGAGTCCAGTTGGGGTAAGAGTTAAACATATCAATACAAAGAGTAGGGAGCAGTCTGATCTGCATATGTTAGGGTGTTGAATTGAAGGTGTTCAAATGCCAGACACTTCTGTGATATAAAACCTAAGGGATTAATGGGAAACGGACTTTGGCCCAGTGGTTAGGGCGTCCGTCTACCATATGGGAGGTCCGCGGTTCAAACCCCGGGCCTCCTTGACCCGTGTGGAGCTGGCCGTGCGCAGTGCTGATGCGCGCAAGGAGTGCCCTGCCACGCAGGGGTGTCCCCCGCGTAGGGGAGCCCCACGCGCAAGGAGTGCGCCCGTGAGGAAAAGCCGCCCAGTGTGAAAAGAAAGAGCAGCCTGCCCAGGAATGGCGCCGCCCACACTTCCCGTGCCGCTGACGACAACAGAAGCGGACAAAGAAACAAGACGCAGCAAATAGACACCAAGAACAGACAACCAGGGGAGGGGGGGAAATTAAATAAAAAAAAACAACAAAAAACCTAAGGGATTAAGACTGATGAGGGTTACTGAGGAAGTGAAGGAGTTAAGTCTTGAACTTGGCCTTGAAGGACCTTTACATTTTAGGTAGAGGAAAGGACAAGGAAGTGTTTCCGGCAGAGCAACGTAAATATAGATAGAGGAAAACCAAGGAGGTTGGCAAGAGTGAACAGATGATGCTAATATTTTTAAAGTCCTTAATATGGGTCAGGTTTTGTTCTGATTGTTTTAACTTTTCATGAATTAATACATGTCATCCTCACAATAACCATAGGAAGTAGATGCTATTACTGTTGTTACCATTTACAGAAGAGGAGACTGCCACAGGGGCAGTCAGGTAAGATGGCTGATGTTTCAGGGCTGATCCAAGGCTGGGATTCAAAGCCAGGGGAGTGGTCCTGGAGCCTGAGCGGATCCCAGCCTGGCTGAAGGAAATGTGCTTGGCAGCATGGTCCTTGGTTGGATGGTTATAATACATTTAGTAAGAAGGGAGGCTTTGTCTTCTGGCGAAGAAGACAAGATTGAAGAGTTCCTCTAGCCGGTTTCTTCCTCACTGTTGTTTGTAACCGATGTTCCTGAAAAATAATTAATATGCTACAAAACTTAGGGCCTGCTGCCTCAGAGTGGACTCCACATTTGCTTTCTCTGTGGGAATATATTTCCACTGCCTTCTTTGTTGTTACTTAATAAGCATAACAATTTTTTTTGTTCTGAGAATTCTGTCCAGATTGATTCCAATTAACAATTGTGCGTAGGAGCAGTTAGCGCTGTGCCTTCTCCTAAGAGTCTTTATGACTTGGGTTTTAAAATAAATACTATTTATGAAAAGTTCTTTCAGTAAAGATTTCAAGTACTTGATACACTTTAAACAGCAGCATCAATTTGTTCTGGATTCATTTTGATAAGTGGCAGTACTCTCTAATAATGGCTAGTACTTTGAATGTATATGCAGGTCAAAGGATTTAAGAAATTTTATTGTACATGTTGAATATAATGGAAAATGGGGGGACCAGTAAATTTTTTAAAAGATCTATCTATCTATCTATCTATCTATCTATCTATCTATCTATCTATCTATCTATCTATCTATCTATCTGTCTATCTATCTGTCTATCTATCTATTTAATTTATCTCCCCTTCCCTCCCCCCGCCCGTTGTCTGCTCTCTGTGTCCATTCACTGTTGAGTTCTGTGTCCGCTTGTATTCTTGTCAGCGGCACCTGTGTGTGGAAATTGTAAACTTGTATAAGAGGTACTGGACCCATTTGTTTAGAAAAGAGAAGAAATAAAGAGTATCTATATTGACTTGAATATACATTTTTAAAAATCTCTGGAAAGGTAAACAAAAAGCAAATAAGAGTTATGACCTGTTAAGAGGGATGGGAACTGGGAAGACAGGGTATGGTGGAGGGCACTTTTCACTCATTTTTTATATATTTAAAAAAAATTTTTAAATTCATTCCTCCCGCCCCCGTTGTCTCCTCTCTATGTCCACTCGCTGTATTCTCATTAGGCGGCTCCGGGAACTGATCCTGGGACCTTTCGGGATGGGAGAGAGGTGATTACTCTCTCGCGCCACATCTGTTCCCTGTTCTGCTATGTCTTATTTTCTCTCCTCTGTGTCTTTTGTAGTGTTATCTTGCTGCGCCAGTTCTCCGCGTCAGCCGGCACTCATGCGCAGGGTGGCTTTCCTGCACTGGGCGGCATTCTCACACAGGCGGCACTCCTGCGCGGGGTGACATTCCCTGCAGGGGCCAGCACTCGTGTGGGCCGGCACTCCGCATGAGCCGGCACTCGTGTGGGCCAGCACTCTGCATGGGCCAGCCGGCCCTCACCAGGAGGCTCTGGGCATTGGACCCTGGGCCTCCCATATGGTAGACAGGAGCCCAATTGGTTGAGCCACATCCGTTTCCCATCATTTTTTATAGTTTGATTGAGCGTTTTACTGTCTTAGTTTGTCACAAAGTTCCTCAGACAGGTTGGCTTAGATAACAGCAATTTACCGCCTCAGTCTTCTGGAGGCTGGATGTGTGGACTTGAGGCGTCGGCTGGGCCGTGTTCCCTCTTACAGGGGAGCTTCTGCTGCACGCCCCTCCTGGCTTCTGCTGGGTGCCGCAGTCCACAGTGTGCCTGGCTGGTGGCCGCCTAACTCAGTGTCTGCCTGCGTCGTGTGGCCATCTCTCTGTCCGTGTCCACATTTCCTCTCCTTATAAGGACACCGGTCATTACAGGTGGGGGCCCCCTTAGCTAGTTTGGCCTCGTTTTAACTGATACCATCTCCAAAGACCCTTCTCACAAATAAGCATCGGCATGGGGGGTTAGCACTTGAACATGGCCGATGTAACCATTTGAACCAGTAAATAAAACCTGTAGTTTTAAAAGCTCTTGTTTAATTAAAAGCTTTCAAGGAATCCTTTTACATACCAAAAAAAATCGCTCAGTTCTGTCTCATTGAGCGTTACTTAATGATTATGTACGAAAGGTGAGGCGTAGTTGGTAATCAAGATCGCTGCCCTCTAGTTGCCAACAGGGATATACAAGTGTAATACACCTGAAAAATACCACAAATGTACAGAGGTGTACAGTGGATGAACGGGGAGGGTCTGGGCAAACCTAGCACAGGAGGCATGACTCAAGCTGGGTCTTGTGGACAGGTAGGACTTGGGGAGGTCCAGATGAAGGAGGTGGTGGGCAGGTAGTACAGGGACTGTTCACAGGCAGTGAAGTCTGTTGTCTGACCTTGTTTTGTTTTGTTTTTAATGGATGATTTCAATTATATACAAAAGTAGACAGGATATAATAATGCACCTCATCAACAATTAACAACTCATGGCGTAGGAAGATTGACTCATGGCTAAATCTTGTTTCTACTCTAACCCCACAACTCCTTGCCATGCGATTTTGAAGCAAAAGCCAGATAAAACATTTCATCTGTACCTATTTCAGTATGTAACTCTAAAAGATCTGAAGTCTTTTGTTTTTCTTAGCATAATCACCCTCCCAATGCCACTCCTAAGAGAAAGTAGTATTTCCTTCTTACCACAAAAAAATCCAGCTAGTAGACAACTTTCCATTGATTCTTAGTTTTTGTTTATTTAAATTATGATCCAGGTAATAAGATCTACCAATTCCAATTGACTATGTTGTTTGTCTCTCAAATTTCCCCTCCTTTTTTACCCCTCATTTATTTCTTGAAGGAACCAGGTGTTTGTCCTATAGCTTTTCACACTTTGAGATTTGGCTCATCATGTTCCCATGGCCTAGTTTTACATGTTCCTCTGTTGTTTGAATTTCCTGTAAATTGATAAACTGGATCTAGAGGTTTGACCAAATTCAGATTAGCTTTTTGTTTGTTTTGCTGTAGTTTGTGTGTGTGTGTTTTGTTTTGTTTCAGTGTTTTGCAGCATCTCTGTATGTACTATTGTGGTCTCCCATCAGGGAAACATTGTCTGGTTGTCTCTTAGTCTGATTTTGGCAGCCACTGAAGAATAACGCTTCCATTTTAGTCATGCCTTACAGAGTAAAAGGAATAAACCTGTGCATATCCTCTGGTTACCATGCCATCTATATTCTTTTACTTCTTAGTCCTTCTCAATGTCTTGTGCAGCAAATAATTTTTTTGGTTTTTACAAACATTCTCTCTTCCCCTCCTCTGATTCCCCAGTAACCTAATTTGCTATCTATCTCTGTGAATTTGCTACCTCTAGTCCCCTCTTCTATGTGATATACAATATGTGACCTTATGTGTCTTGCTTATTTCCCTGAGCATAATGCTTTCAAGTTTCTATCATGTTGCAGCATGTCTCATAACTTCATTCTTTTTTTTTTTTATTGTTTATTTCCCCTGCTCTTGTGGCTTGCTTGCTGTCTGCTCTCTGTGTCCATTCACTGCACGTTCTTCTATGTCTGCTTGTCTCCCTTTGTTGCGTCATCTTGCTGCGCTCGCCCTCCGCGGGTATGGACCATCAGCTCTCTGCAGGCACAGGCCATCAGCTTCCCGCAGGCATGGGAGAGCAGCCAGCTTGCCTTCACAAGGAGGCCCTGGGACGCGAACTCAGAGCCTCCCATATGGTAGGCGGGAGCCCAATTGATTGAGTCACAGCCACTTCCCAACTTCATTCTTTTTAATGCAAAATACTATTCCGTTTGTGTGTATGTCTCACATTTTGATTATCCATTTATTTGTTTGTTTTAAGATTTATTTATTTATTTAATTTCCCTCCTCCCCCAGTTGTCTGTTCTCTGTGTCTTTTTGCTGCATCTTGTTTCTTTGTCTGCTTCTGTTGTCATCAGCAGCACGGGAAGTGTGGGTGGCGCCATTCCTGGGCAGGCTGCACTCTCTTTCGCACTGGACAGCTCTCCTTACGGGTGCACTCCTTGTGCGTGGGGCTCCCCTACGCTGGGACACCCCTGCGTGGCATGGCACTCCTTGCGCGCATCAGCACTGCGCATGGGCCAGGTCCACATGGGTCAAGGAGGCCCGGGGTTTGAACCGCAGACCTCCCACGTGGTAGATGGATGCCCTAACCACTGGGCCAAGTCTGTTTCCCTCCATTTATTTGTTGATGGACACTTGGACTTTTTCCACCTTTATTATGAATAATGCTGCTATAAGCATTGGTGTACAAGTATCTGTTTGAGGCCTTGTCTTCAGTTTCTTTGGGCATATACCTAGAGGTGGAATTGCTGGGTCATGTGGTAATTTCAAGGAACAGCGATTCTGCTTTCCATAGTGGCTGTACCGTTTAATATTCCCACCAACAATGCAAGAGAGTTCCAATTTCTCTGCATTCTCTCTGTAGCAGTTTGATATGGTTATGAATTCCAAAAATAGATATTGGATTATGTTTGTAATCTGGTCTATTACTGGGCAAGATTAAGTTATGATTAGGGCTTTGATTGGGCCACATCATTAGGACATCAAGTCCCCATCCCTTTGTGGGTGGGGATCCACAGAGAAAAGGCATGGCCAAGGACAGAGTTGAAGCTTTTGATGCAAGGGTTTTTGATGTTGGAGTTTTGATTTTGGAGTTTGATACTGAAGCCTTAAGTTGGTGTCTGGGGAAGTGAGCTCATGGAGGAAACAGAAGCAGGAAGCCTGAACCCTTGCAGATGTCGGCAGCCATCTTGCTCCAACATGTGAAAATAGACTTTAGTGAGGGAAGGAACTTATGCTTATGGCCTGGTATCCATAAGCTCCTACCCCAAATAAATACCCTTTATATACACCAACCAATTTCTGGTATTTTGCATCAGCTCCCCTTTGGCTGACTAATACACTCTTCAACACTTGTTATATTCTGTTTTTATTAATAGCCATCTTTGGCATCACATCGTGGTTTTGATTTGCATTTCCCTAGTGACTAATGATGTTGAGCATCTTTTCATGTGCTTATTGTCCATTTGTACATCTTTGGAGAAATGTTTGTTCCAGTCCTTTGATTGTTTTTAATTGGATTGTTTGTATTTTTGATGTTGCATTGTAAAAGTTTTTCATATATTCTGCAACATTAAAACCTTTAAGCAAGGAATTTTTTCAAGTATATATTAGAATAGTTGGCTTCAAATAGCCTTCTAAACCCAGTGTCATCTAGTTGCAAACTATTTCCTTGGATTAAAAACAAATTTATCTCATTTTAATGGATTTTTGCAGCCTTGGTTATTTGTGTTTTATACTCTGTTAGATTGTTCTTCCGATGTATTAGAAGTAAAGCAGAGGGGAAGCACTGGTGTGGAAGTATTCCGTGGAAGGTAAGAATTATTCATCTATTTTCAAACTCGCTATGTTAAGACTGTTTAATCTGAAGCATAACCTGAAAAGACCTTGAAGTTCCAGTACAAACTGGCTGGTCTTCTACAAACTGTCTCTGAAAGACAGTTTTTTTTTAAAGCAAAGTAAATTCTGTTGGGACTTTTAATTGAGAGGACTATTCAGTTATCTTCAGGAATTAATCATTTGCTTTCTACTTCACTTGCTTAAATAAATATTTTGCAAAGTCTTAAATGCAGTCAGTAATCTCCCATTTAAGAAAAATTTAAGTGGACTTGCCCAACACCAGCATTTTCTTATGGACTAATACCTGCTCGATACTGGTACGCGTGAGTAAAAATGACGAGGTCCTGGTTAGAACCAGGAGAGGTCCCGTGGATGCCCAGCATGAGACTCGTCTCAGATGAGGACCTAGGCCTCGGGTGCCCTGCTAGGTGAAGTCTGCCCTCCCACTGCAAAACCTCCCTGAAGCCAGAATCAAGGCAGGATTGTTGAGGGCTAGGGAACAGTTCAATCTAGAGACACAGAAATTTTTCCTAAAAAATATGCATTGCAGCTATTGTGATTGTAAATGCAGTGGTCAATTATTTTGTATTTTAGGGCAGTGTTTTTCACCCTATCCCATCCATCCCAGGGGCTTTTGGCAATGTCTAGAGTCGTCTTTTGTGGTCACAGCGTGGAGAGTCAGAATGATACCGGTATCTAGGGGATAGAGGCTAGGGTGTTGCTAAAAAGCCTACAATACATAGGATTGTATACAGCTCACAATAGAAAGAGTCATCCAGCACAGAATATTAATGGTGCCAAAACTGAAAAGCCCTGAATTAGGACGTCAAGGGAAAGTACATCTTATCCAGCATTTTAATGACAACTCTAAAAACTTCTATTTTTTTGGAGGTATCCAGGATTGAACCCAGGACCTCATACATGGGAAGGAGGTGCTCAACCACAGAGCTACACCTGCTCCCCTAAAAGCTTTTCATCTTAATGCATCTTTATCTTTTTTCTTCTTTTCTTTTTGTTTTGGTCACTATGTTTCCTTGAGGCCTAGAAAAGCAGGTATCATTGACACAGAGGAACCAAGCATTGAAAGTATTATTAAGAAACTATTAGTTTGTGAGTTTGGCACATACAAATTATCCCAGTAATGCTCAGAAATATTGAGCTGCTTTTACTGTTTCAGTTTTTTCTGAGATTCTAGATATGAAGGTTGATTAATATTTTATATTAAGATTATTCTCTTTCTTCTTGAGGATCCCAATTCCAAAGAGCATTCTATAACCAGTAAATCCAAGGATGCATCTAAGCCATGTCATTATCCTTCTAACCATCAGAGAAACCCATTCAAGGTACTCGACAAGAACCAAGAACCATCTCTCTGGAAACAGTTCATCAGAGGTGAAGGTGAGGAAGAGATAGCTGATAAGAAGAAAAGGGAAAATCAACTCTTTGAACAAGAAAAGGAGCAGAAGGCTGAATCTGAATGCTGGGTGGAGAAAGATCTCCCATCTCACATGTTTAAAAAAAAGCAACCTGCAGTCCCAGAAAAGATGCACAGGGAGAGAACAGAGTTTCAGCGGGAAGCACAGGAGACCGAAGGCACACACAAAAGAAATCTTTCAGAAGTCAGACCAGAACAGTGCCACGGTAATGAGCTGAGAAAACCATCTGTGTCTCCTGAAGAGCAAGCAGCTGGTGAGGGTCAAGATACCCAAAAAGAATCAGCACTTCCGAGAGAAAAGGAGACCAAGTTTCTGCCGCTAAACGTTCACGCAGTAAGCAAGCCCCAGGAGGGCCGCCCCAGCAAGAAGCATCCCAAGACCCGGGAACCGAGAGGGTCAAGGGCAGAGGCTGGCTCAGGCACGCTGACCATCCCGGTAGGGCCGCATCCGCAGACTTCCCGGGCGTCATCAGAGGCTCCGAAAGGACCCGCCGCACGGTCTGCCCCGCCAGCAGCAGGGCCTTCCTGGGGAGAGGGGCGAGAAGCTGCCACAAGCAGTGAGGACAGTGAGGAGGAGCGTGCTGTTTTTGCTTCCTCTAAGCCGAAGGACCCGCCTCGCTTGGACTTGGCTCTGGAGTCACAGAAGGAGACCCTTCAAGTACCCGATCAGAGTGTGGAAAAAAGAACGTCTCCTGCCTCAGGTGTTTCCAAGGAGGTAGAACCTCCAGAGCCGGCAGCCCAGCGTGCATATCTTACAACCCAGCTGAGACAGAAAAAGGTAACTCGTGACTTGGGCTTTGTTTTTAAGGCCAGAGCTTCACTTGCTTTGGACAGATGTGGGACCCCACCGATGAGTCATTTATGTTAATATGGGAAAGGGTTTTTATAGGTGGATGTTTAGTTTCTGTCTTGCCTTATAGTTTGTATTTTCAGGATTGGTAAATCAGTTGGGGTCAAAAAAAAAAGTCCTTAAGTTTTCACTCACACAGTTGAAAGACCGTAATTTCAGAGTTTTAGCATTTTTGGATATTTTAATATGAAACTCTCCTTCTAATGACTTGCGAGGAGAGAGATGAGTTTTATGCAGTCTGTTTTTTCAGAGCACTCTGGCATCGGTGAACATCGAGGCTCTTCCAGATAAGGGTCAGAAGTTGCTCCAGCAAATTCAGGGCTTGGAGGATGCACTCAGTGCTCTCGCGCTCTGCCCAGAGCAAGGTAAAAAGGGTCATGCCCCAGGACGCGGCATTGGGGAGGCTGCTCTCATAAGGGGCATGTTCGCTCACTCACTTTTCCCTTGTTACCTGCTTCTGAGTTTTCTTTTAAATTGTACCTTCTGATTTCTGAACAGCTCTTCCTCCCATTCCATGCGGCCTCGGCCCTCTTCCCCGTTTTTAGACCGCTTCCTCGAGGAAGCCTCCCTCAGCTTGCTGGAATGGGGGCGATCTGCTCTCCCTAGACACACACAGTTCTGCTAGTTATTTTTCTGAACTTTAATCTGTACCCCCCCCTTTTTTTTTCAGTAGAACCTGATGTGAAGAATGGCACTCAAGCCCCTCAGCAGAGTCGCCCCATCAGAGCCACCACTGACCCTCCTCACTCAGGGCCGCCCCCAGCCCTGCAGGGTCAGGCTCTCTGGCCTCCAGCTGCCGGCCAGGTCCCTGCTGCGGCTTCCGCCCAGGGCCACGAAGGTAAGGTCCAAGGGTCTGAACAGCTACACCCAAAACCTCAGTGCGGCCCGTAGCTGGCTTTGTGCCACATGAAGGGAGAAGCCGTTCTTTAGTTGTAAGTTGCCCCTATACTAAAAAGACCGCGATGCTCAGTGGAGCTTTACGCAGTGTATTTAGTCACCTGCCTTGTCTGCCACCGGGTCCTGATGGTCAGCCCTGCGCCCGGCACACAGCAGTCATCCAGTAAACGTCGGGGATGAAATGTTGACTCACATGGTTGGGAGGCAGACAGAACAGCAGGTGTGTTATCATTTTTCCTGGGCACGTGTGTTAAGGCAGAGCAGTGGAGGGATAGACCCACTGCGAGCAGTGACATCCTCTTAGCTACGTGGTTCTGTGGTGGGCCTTCCAGAACAGCTCCGACTCCAGACCTGACTGCAGAGCGAAGATCCCCAGTGGAGCGTTAACTGTGTAATATGATCAGTTGGTTTGATGATCAGGAGAGGAGCTCAGGTTGACTGGCAGCAAGAGAAAAGCTAAAGCCCATTTCCTCCCAGTAGAAAGCTGCAGAGATCCAGAAAGGAAAAAGGAGAGAGTAAGAAACAGTGAGAAAAGGCACGTAGGGAAGAACGCTGAAGAACAGTGTTAACAAGGGGCCAAGAAAGACACGATGGTAGTTGAAGCGAAGATTGCGCTGAGGGGAGAGTAGCATAGCAGTGTTAGGCTGTCCAGGAGGCCTTTGGAGAACACTGATGTAATACAGCATCTTCCAGTAACCACCATGAAGACTGGCCACCTAAGGAAAAAAATTAAATTGTAGTTAGACTAAGGTAAGAAAGGATGTGATGTGTTTCAGAAAGAATTCCAGCAAAATGGTTATTCATTTAAATCATTTTGACGTTTTGATGGCTAATTTTTGTCTGGAAACCCCTTGTTTTGGAACACTTCATCACTAATATTGCCAACAATTGAGGTGCCTGTGTTTATTAACTAATTGCTGTAAAAATTCTCTGTGTAGAACAAGTGAGCACACAGTATTGAAGTATTTCCCAGTACGTTGTACTTTTCCTGCTGTCTGGCTATCTAAATTTCAGCAGATTACGTCTAGCCTGGCTTTTTCTATCACCGCCTTTCCTTCTTTGCATCCAACTCCAGTGATCTTTTTTTCCCGAAATACCTATAAAGTTACCCTTCTTCTCTGCCACCTCTTCAAAGCTAAAGGAAAAAAACTATTAAACGTATTTTGGATTATCTCAGTTTTCATTATACTTTTATCTCTTTGTCTTTTACAATAGTAATAACTGTTGGTGTGAAAAAAGAAAAATCAGTGAACAGGCTGCAGGACAGTGAGGCTAGGTGAATCTGGAGGCAAAAATTTTAGTCAATACATAGTTCATCATCTGGCAAGTAATTAATTGCCTTTTTGCAGCTCAGACACTTAGGTAACATCTCTTTGTATGCAGGCCATACAAACCACAATCACCTCCATGCAGTGTGGAAGGTCACAAGTGAGGCCATTGATGAGCTGCACCGATCACTTGAGTCATGTCCTGGTGAGACGGCGGTGGCAGAAGATCCCGCTGGGCTGACGGTAAGCCAGGGAGGACTGTTGGTGCAGAGCATGCTGGAGCAGCTGTCCCAGCACCTGCTACAAGACTGCATGACCAAGTGCCACTCTGAAAAAAATTTTTTCTAACCTTTACTTTTTCTCCTTTTGTGCTTAGCAGTGAAGAAAAAAAAAAAAAAATATATATATATATATATATATGTGTGTATATATACTTAAGTTGTAAAGTTACATTCTTCATTTATCGAGTTTTAGTAGGTGCCATAAGAATGCAAAGGAGTTGTTGCACTTAATGAACTAGGGGGGCTGAAAGTAAATAAAACACTTGGAAAATGACTCTAGGACAATAAAGGTAAAATGTACACTGTAATGTACATTATAGTGTATATAAGGTTCCTGTATATGAGGTATACAAGGGATTCAAAAAAAAGAGGAAAGATCACTCTAGGTCAGTAATTATTTTTTGCTCGCCTACCTTATGCTTGAAAGAAATTGCACACCTAAAGATAGTAGAAAAGATAGCAATAAAACCCTCCAATTAGAGGGAGTGGTAGTGAGAGAGAAGATAAAGAGATTGTTTAATAAGTGATGATCACTTGAGCTGGGGAGAAGCAGGGAGGTAAGTGAGTGGGCAGACTCACCTGCTGTGGAACCTGGCATTGATGAAGGAACTTAGATCAAAATAGCTCAAGAGATATTATGGAATCACTGTCGAGTTTTGAACAGGGATGTTTTATGAAGATTATTTTTGTCACAGACTACAAGATAAACAGGATTAAGAAAGGCCTAGAAGGGAAGCAGACTTGGCCCGGTGGATAGGGCGTCCGTCTACCACATGGGAGGTCCACGGTTCAAACCCCGGGCCTCCCTGACCCATGTGGAGCTGGCCCTCGCGCAGTGCTGATGCGCACAAGGAGTGCTGTGCCACGCAGGGGTGTCCCCCGCGTTGGGGAGCCCCACGCGCAAGGAGTGTGCCCCGTAAGGAGAGCCGCCCAGCGCGAAAGAAAGTGCACGCTGCCTGGGAATGGTGCCGCACACACAGAGAGCTGACACAACAAGATAACGCAACAAAAAGAAACACAGATTCCCGTGCCGCTGACAACAACGAAGCGGACAAAAACAAGAACACACAGCAAATGGACACAGAAAACAGACAATTGAGGGGGGGAGAGAAATAAGTAAAAATAAATCTTTAAAAAAAAAAAAAGGACTAGAAATGGAGACTTGAGCTGAAAGTCTATTAAAAATATGAGTAGCAATCATGGGGTGGGACATTTCCTATAGATAAGAGAGTCAAATTTAAGAGAAAATGAGGAAAATCCAATGGAATGGCTGGTGAAAGTAGGGGTCTCGTCTGAGGGCTTGGTCATAAGCAGTAGAAACTGACTATGGCTGATTAGGCAGGCAAACGAGCACTTGAGAATGGAAGAGGGTACTCTTCCTTATAATGCTGGACAGTAGACATAAACAAGGACCACCGCGGGCAGTCGTGTGGTTAAAGAGAGAAGAGCCAAGGGCTCCAAGGTGAAAAGAGCAACTAGTAGAATGACAACTAGAATATTTTTTTGGGGGGGGGAGGGCACGGCATATATAAAGAGAGATTAGAAAATAAAAGGGTAGAGTTTAGAGTCCCTACAGCCAGGATCCAGCATAGCCTCTCACTAGGCAATTCGTGTGACGTTTGGTTATTGCCTTCGTTAGGTCCCTTTGCTGCTGCACCAGAAGCAGGCATTAGCCTGGTTACTGTGGCGGGAAAGTCAGAAGCCACAAGGAGGAATTTTGGGTAAGTTTGGTATCCCAGTGAAGGTCAGCATTTATTGAAAGCTTAGGCACTATGCTACATGTTTTATTTGTATTGTTTTATTTGGTCCTTACAACATCCCTGTGGGGTTGGTGCTATAATCCCCATTTTGTAAATGAGGAAACAGGTGCAGGAAATTTTTAAGCAATTTCTGTAGAGCACTAAGTAGAGGAGGGGTTCTTAACCTTTTTTGTTCCACGGACCCCTTTGCCAGTCAGGTGAAAACCATGGACCCCTTACTAAGCCCACACTACACTGTGTATTATTTAATAAACAGATCACCCCCACACCAATTCATCCCCACAATAATAATGTTTTTTCAAAATTTCAATTCAAGCTGACGGACCCTTTGTTAAGAAGCCCTGCAGTAGAGGAACAACCAGAGGTCTTCACTGCGAGCAGTCGACCCTGACTCTGCCTGATTAAGCAGGCAAGGGGTGTTTTTTTGCAGTGGCCCACAGAATCTCTGGGAGATACAGAGAACCACACTGGAGGCCAGACTTCCAGGAGCAGAGGCCAGAGCCAAGTCTCGCACTGAGCCTGCTGTGGGAACTGGGCAGCTCCTTTATTCCACCACGCACTCGGGGAAGCCACTGCCACCCGCGAGCGAGAGGCTTCTGTTTCCACCTCTGCCGGTAGGAAGGATTCCACAGGGAGCCTCTTTTCTACATCTCAATTGAAGTCTTGTGTGAATACATGTGGTATGTAGAGCCAGGTCATGTTGACTGGACCTTAGATGCAAAGAAGGGTGGAAAGCAAGTTCTCCAGGCTCTACGTTGGGGACTCATCAAGTTAAAATTTTCCACGTTGCTCAACATCCAGAAAATGTGCTAGAAGTCCACTATGGCTAGTAAATGGCTGTGTCGGGGGGGTTCCTAGGACCACTCCCAGTTTTGAGGATTAATTAGGAGGACTCATCGCATGTAGGAACTCATGGCTATGGTTTATTATAGCCTAAAGGCTAAAGGGTACAAAACAAAATCAGCCAAGGGGAGAGGGACTTGGGGTAAAGTTTGGGGGATAACCAGGCACAAGCTTCCAGAGTCCTCTCCCAGTGCAGTCACACAGCACGTGCCTGATTCTGCCAGCAGAGAGTTGGGGCAGCGTGTGAAATGTGGCCCCGAGCTTCTCCTGGGGGCTGGTTGCGCAGGCAGCCTCAATGTGGCGTGCGCCCAAACCCCAGACTGCCAGAAGGAAGTCAATATGGCTTATGGTCAGCAGAAACCGTCCTGGCTGTAATCGCAGTTGAGGTACAGCGAGCCCCTCGCATCAGCTCTGGAAGTGGTAGGGGCCCTCCAGAATCCAAGTTGCCAGGCACCAGTCAAGGGCCAGCTTGAAAGCAGGGCTCTGAAAGGCTGGCCGCCAGGCCTGCCCTGTTAACTCGGTCGCACAGTGGCAGAGCCTGATTCGAGCTGTGGCCCTGCCCTGCCATTGTACATCTGCTCTGTCGGAGTGGTTATTGATGAATGTAGTGGCCTGATGCCTGAGCCTCAGTTTCTTAATTTGTTAAAATGGTGAAAAAAGCCTGAACAGTAAATGAGATGAGCTCAGTGGTTGGCACAGCGATTGTACCCAAGAAATGTTCATTTACGCTCTTCTTTGATGAATTGGTGTAAAGAGGGTAACTTAAGGGAGTGGAGGCCTGTTTGGAGTGACTTCGTTTCCAGAAATGTGGTAACACAGTAAAGTAGGTAGTAGATCTGTCTACTAGATCTTTTTGCTTTGAGGGAATAACAAATGAAAAGACGAGGCAACATCATCAAACTGAGACAGATGTAAAATGAATGCATTAAGTATATACATGGAGACTAGAGAAAGATCCAAATAATTCAAATTTATAGAGTCACAGTACATGTCTTAGACCTAGCTCTCAAAATAAATCGCTGTAGCTAAGTTTCATTTTAGCAAGAAACAGGTAAGGAGTGGTGACTGGTTGGCCCTGGCAGCAAGACAGCAAGGGTAAATATTCTGTCCAGTGGTTTTCTTCTCTGAAGATTCTTCATCCTAAGTAAATAAATTTCTGTTTTCCAGCGGATGATATGGGCCTAGGAAAAACCCTGACGATGATTGCTCTCATCCTGACCCAGAAGAATCAAGAGGAAAATAAAGAAAAGGTCAAGAACTCAGTTGCATGGCTTTCCAAAGATGGTATGAAAAGTGCCTTAATAGCCTACCATTTCCTAAGTCATTTGAGCCACCTGATGGGAGAATTTTGTAAGCTGGAGAAGGACATCTTGGGTCATAGTTAATTAATTTACCAGAAAACCAGTGTTCGGTTCCTTTCCTATGGTATCATTTCTCATGCTGAGTATGTTAATTAGAATAATTTTTTTCCCTTTTAAAATAAACTTAGCTTGACCTAAGACTAGAAAAAAATTTATGAAGAAAACTGAGCCTCTAGAAGTCTTAGTTTAAGGATAGTAATGATTATTTTTATTAATGTTGAGGATGTAACTGCAGGGTAGATCTAGATTACTTAATGTATTATTTTTAAAGAAGATCTCTCACAAGTTCAGATTTTAGCCACCATGACAAAGGTGGTTTTTCCATATCAGCTATGAAAAGAAAATTCCCACAAAGATTACAGACAATTTCTATCTTATCTCAGCCTCTGTTCTTAAAATGTAATAGTTGTATTAATACTTTATAAAGATCTTATTTCTCACATAGACAGAGCACATGTAAACAAGTACAGTTCTCTGTTAGATAGCTTTAAAAATCCATGGCCACGGGCTCGCAGGGCCTCTGGTGAGCACTGTCCTGTGTGACTTCTGGGTCCTGTGCGGAGTCACATTGCGTGTGGCTGCACACACACAAGCACACACAGACCCCCCCCCCAAGGACCCACCATCAGTTCTCCACTACGTGACTAGAGGAGCCAGGGTACAAGTAATCGGCTCTAAAAAATGCTTGCTTATCTTATAAAAGGGTTTTTGTACTTATGTTTTAGTGTGGATATAGATTAAGCTATGCTTTTCAGGGAAAAACGAAATTGTGCCTCCCTATATGAATCAGCTCAAAAAGAGTTAGTTCAGAAATGGTCCAGCTTCCGCCTCTGGCCACTCTGAAGGCGCATCGCTTCTTTTGGACTGAGATCAAGCTCCTAGCCACTTCCACCGCCCTCCTTGGCTTGTTGTCTCTCTGACACTTTCATGAGGGAAAATAGGGAAATAATTGTTTTGGTTTAAAACACTGTCCCTTCAAGTTCTATTCTGCTGTAGTCTATGCGTGGAAAATAAGAGCGGCAGTTGTTAAAAATATTGATTGAACAAATAATGAAGTCAGTCGAGAGAAAGAGTTAATGCCTTTAAAAAGCTAAAGGCTATTTAACGAATGTAATGAGGTCTTTTTTCCCCTCTCAAGACTCCTCTGACTTTACTTCCCATGGAACACTAATTATTTGCCCTGCTTCCTTAATCCATCATTGGAAGAAGGAGGTGGAGAAACGTGTGCGCAACAGCAAGCTAAGAGTTTATCTCTATCACGGGCCAAACCGGGATCAACATGCGAAAGTGTAAGTGCAGGAAACGGCAGTCCTGGACGGGCTCGGCAGCTTGGCGTGGAGGTGGGAGAGGAGACCACCCCGAACCTGCCTCCTCTCCCTGAACCTTCACTGGATCAGGGCTCCTGATCGCTGTGAGGGCCAAAGGCAGATTTCCATTATCAACACCAAAAACCTTCACTCTACTACGAGGTACATCTTGAGAGAGACCGGTGTTATCTTCATGTATCCTTGCCACTGTCCCCAACAAAAGCTGCCCTGTGCAGAGGCCTGAAATATCTGATTTGCCAGCTAGGTGGCAGCAGCATTCCCCTGGCGAAAGAGGCTGTGTCACAGTATTTCAAGGTGGCTGAATTTCTCATCCCAGCTTCACATTTTTCATCTGTTAGTATCAGTGGAACCACCTTACAAAGCATATTGATGATAATGCATTTATTAGATGATAATGACTCCATAAATTTTTATGGCTATATATTTCATATATGAACTATATAAGAAGTTTCAGACTCAAGAGTTTAGGATGACTAGATTTAAGTGTAAAATTCCTGGAGGGCATAGGAAAGAGGAAAGAAATATTCCCCCAGATGGTGATATCTTAGTGCTAGTCTTTTTTATCTTTTGGTTTTTAAGGGAATTGTCCTCTGTTTCTAACTGTGAAAAGAAGATCTAGGTTGAATACTTGCTGGTCTACTTAAGGATGAGAACAAAGTTGCATCTGCTTCTAAGTAATCTTTCCCCAACCTCCAGTATTGGATATTTTAATCTCCTAAAGTATGGGGCAGCAGTTTTTCTGGAGTGAATTGCCCAATTGGTGACCCTCACTCTTATAACACCAAATCTCATGGCTGGTATTCAGTTCACTGGGGGGAATATATCAGGGCAGCAGTGGCTGACCTGCATGTCTTCACTGGCATAGAATATTGTAAGTTGCTTGCCTTTATTCCAGATTGTTATTCAGAAATAAGTAAGAATAATTAAAAAAAACAAGTAAGTGGGGTGTCAGTTGATTTGCACCTTGATCACACCTGGTGTGGTATTCAGAATGTACCAATTTACCAATTGGAATCATTCTCAACTCTACATCTTTATATGATACTAAGGCAACATGTAGACATTGCTGTCTCTCTGAATTAGGCATAATATTTTTATCAAAAATATTTATTGATGTTCTTTCAGGTACACAATGTTAAGTTCCATAGGAAACTTAATATTTCATTAAGAATCTTTACGTGTAATGAGTGTAGACAAGATAAACTGAAAGCTTACAGCACGTCAGAGCTAACCTAGTGGATTTTGTCAAACACATTGTACAGTGGTGAGGAGAAAGCATCCTTGATGTAAGGCCAGCGGTGCTCTGAGGACTTCTTCCTTCCCTGGAACTTTAGCATCCTGCATCTCGCCTCGTGATTAAATGTTAATTCACAGCCCTACCCTACCGTCTGTCCTGGCCAGATCATACCAAGCTTAGTATGAATCCCGGCCAGAGATTTTCCTTTCTTTTTTTTTTTTTTTTTTTTTTTAAAGATTAATTTTAATTTATTTAATTCCCCTCCCCTCCACCGGAGGTCTGTTTTCTGTGTCTTTTTGCTAGTCTTGTTTCTTTGTCCGCTTCTGTTGTCGTCAGCGGCACGGGAAGTGTGGGCGGTGCCATTCCTGGGCAGGCTGCTCCCTCCTTCGTGCTGGGTGGCTCTCCTTATGGGTGCACTCCTTGTGCGTGGGGCTCCCCTACGCGGGGGACACCCCTGTGTGGCACGGCACTCCTTGCGCGCATCAGCACTGCGCATGGGCCAGCTCCACGCGGGTCAAGGAGGCCCGGGGCTTGAACCTCGGGCCTCCCGTGTGGTAGACGGACACCCTAACCACTGGGCCAAAGTCCGTTTCCCGATTTTCCTTTCTTAATCATCAGGTAGGAAGAGAGAAGCTAACGTAGCTGTAGCGAGCAGACTAAAAAATCAGCAAAGGCAAGAGAGAGGGAAGCTATGTGGATAAAATTTACCTCTCCAAGATTGGTGTAGACAAAGGACCTAAGTTAATGACATCTGTCTGTCCAGCCGTGGGCGTTTTTACACAGGGATCAGCTCTGCCTCTCTGCATTTTCCAAGTCCATAGAGGGATCTTTTACTGTTTGCTCTGTGTTGTGTTTATCAGCCTCTCTACCTATGACATCGTGATCACTACCTATAGGCTTCTGGCCATGGAGATCCCCACAGAGAAGGAAGAGGGAGTGATCCCGGGGACACACCTCAGTGTGCAGGTGAGGTTTGGGGGCTGCAGGGAAATAGAGGTGGATCTATTCATCACTTAATGGGTCATGGGAATGTTTTTTATTTATTTAATTTTTTTTATAAGGAGGTACCTGGGATTGAATCCGTGTCCTCATACATGGGAAGCAGGTGCTTAGCCACTTGAGCTATACCCACTTCCCAATGGGAATCTTTTTACAAGGTCAGAGATAACAAAAAGGTACCTTCCTGTCAGATCAGAAATATCCTAAATGTTCCACCTGTCAAAATGAATAGCTCTTTCCTTAATAGACATATACCATGTTGTAATTATCTTTATTCTTGTTTGTCTCCCCAACTAGATAATGAGCTCTCCTTTATTTCTGGCTTACTATCTTACATATAAAAGTTGACTTTTAATAATTTTTTTGTGGTTTTTAGTAAATTTAGTAAGTGTAGTAAAATCTTTAAATATTTTATTGAATGAGTGAATTTTCAAGCTTAACACCCAGACATTGCTCAAAAATATGTTAAAAGAATAAATGTAAACTCCAATTAGAAAACATTTTATTATTAGAACAGTGTTTTACTTTCCTAAAAGCTGCTGGGAACAATATACCCGAAATGGGTTGACTTTTACAATGGGGGATTTATTAGGTTAAAAGCTTATAGTTCTTGGGGAGAGGGTGGAGCTCAGTGGTTGAGCACCTACTTCCCATGTACAAGGTCCTGGGTTCAATCTCTGGTGCCTCTTTTAAATATATATGTATATTTTACATGCATATATATATAGAAGCTTCCAGTCTGAGGCCGTGAAGGTATCTACATCAAGGCAGCACCAGAGATGCCCCCTCTCCAGGCTGCGGCCGTGGCAGGCAGGCACAGGGCGGGCTCAGGGCAGCCTCTGCTCGCCCCTCCCCTCCTGCAGGCCTCACTGCCTTCAGCGTCGGGCTGATCTGTCTGGGGCTTTTCTCCCTCCTGAGCTGATTGATTTCAGCATCTGTGACTTTATTCCTCCATTTATAAAAGAATCCCATGAGAGGATTGAGCCCTACCCTGGGCAAGCTGACCACAGGCCTTTCACGGAAGTAATTTAATCAAAAGGTCCTGCCACCACTAGGTTCACATGCGCAGGAATGGATCCGCTCTAAGAATAGGATTTTCTGGGATCCACTTGGACCCTCAAGAGAATTGTTTATTTTTACTTGTGGAGTGTTTCTTAAACTTAATTCTTACTGCAGTGCACCTCCCTTATCTAAGCCCTCAAATCAAAAGGTAAGAGTGGGTTCTCAATACTTGTTTATTTCCCCTTGTCTCCTTGCGGACCTGTGTCTTTTCCTGTATGGTTGGATTTGACTTGTGCTTCTTCCAGAGCACTGCATCGCCTTTGCTTCGAGTAGTTTGGGCTCGACTCATATTGGATGAAGCTCACAGTATTAAGAATCCGCGAGTGCAGACGTCCATAGCCGTGTGTAAGCTGAAAGCCCAGGCGCGCTGGGCCGTCACAGGAACCCCCCTGCAGAACAACTTGCTGGACATGTACTCACTGCTGAAGTGAGTGTGCTCCTTGACCACGTAAATGTGGATCCTTTTGGGAACCCCTCATCACTTTTCACGTCTCATGGTAGAGCTTCAATGAGTGCCAGATTTTCTTGCATAGCAGATGACAGGCCTGTCAACCTGTAAAGAACGCAGGAATCAATATGTGTGAGGACATTTTTCTTGATCAGCTGACTGGTATAGAACTCTGATTACATCATCCTGTATATGTGTCAAAATACAGAGCAGGTAGAATTAAATGAACAACAAAAAAGGCACCTTTCTTCAGCATGGTCATGTTTTGGGCTACTTCTGCTTTATAACATATGACCTGGAGTCAGGACTAAAATGTATTTGAAGCAAACAGAAAAGAATGCTGATTTGAAAATACTTTTCATTCTAATCAGCCCATAGAGGGATCTGGGGTTGCTTTGCTAGCCTTTGATGCTTTAGGAATAAATTCTAGCTATTGGTTATATATCCCGTTCTGACGTATAATTTACATGTTGTCGACATTGTTAATGGAAGAATTCACGTTTTTATAATGTGGTTTTCGTTACTGACTTGGATCCTTTTGGTCTGTCCAGCAGAGCTTTACTATGAAGTTCACTTTTAAAAATGGTGGGATGACAGATGTAACAGATCTGATTTGTTTTTCACTTACGTCTTATTTGAACCTTTACTCCATACTCCCGTACCTCTCCTTCCCTACACTCTGCCTTTCTTTCCTGACAAAAAAAGATTTCTCCGTTGTTCTCCATTCGACGAGTTCAAGCTGTGGAAGAGTCAAGTCGACAATGGTTCAAAAAAAGGAGGAGAGCGGTTGAGCATTTTAACCAAGAGCCTTTTGCTGAGGAGGACAAAAGACCAGCTGGACCTTACTGGCAAGCCCTTGGTAATGCCCGTGATAACCCGTCCCTGGGGCCTGGGAGAGAGGACGACCATGTCCTCGTGCTGAGCTGCCCAAAGTGGCCCGTTTTCCTGGAGAGGAGCCCCGAGGGTTGGTGCCCTGCGTGTGTCACAGCAGACATATTTTTAAGGAAGGGTGGAAACCGTTAAGGGGTTGACTAGATTGCCATGTCAAATCTGGGGAGTTTGGGCTGTACTGTTCGGTTTTTTTGGATAGCTTCTTGCCAGCTTCTTCTGTCTTTCATTCTTCTAAGGTGACGCTGCCCCAGCGTAAGTTTCAGTTGCACCATTTAAAGCTTTCGGAAGATGAGGAGGCCGTTTATAATGTCTTCTTTGCCAGATCCAGGTACGGGCATTGAGTAAACATCCACTCACGTGCTGTTTCATCCTTGCCCTTGCTTGGGAGTGCGTCGAGGGTCGAGTTGCCTCTAACTGTATTTATGGTATTGGTTAGTTGGGTATCAGTATTCCCTTTTTATCTCCCTTCTCCATGTCCCCTTCCTATGCCCCCCTCCCCTCTATCTCATTGTTTTAGTCAGCCGAAGGGGTGCTGAGGCAAAGTACCAGAACGCTGTTGGCTTTTATAAAGGGTATTTATTTGGGGTAGAAGCTTAGAGTTACCAGGCCCTAAAGAGTCCCTCTCAGGGTACCATAAGAGGGACTTCCTCACCAGATGACTGTTGCCACGTGTTGGAGCAAGAGGCGATGTCTGCGAGGGCTCAGCCTTCCTCTTTCCTCTTAAGGCTCCGTGGTCCCCACTTCTTTTGATCTCAGCTATCGGCTGGCATAGGGCTTGGCTCTCTGACAGGGGCTCATTTCTTTCAGGCACAGCTGCTCTCTTCTCTTCACAAGGTTAGCTGTGAGCTATCAGGCAAGTGGCTCGCATCTCTTCCCAGGGCCTCTGATATGTCTGTGGAGCTGTCGCTCTTCCTTTGTGTTCTTCTCTGTGTACCTCCTTCCCTGTGAGAGTCTATTTTATCAGCGCACCAAGCGGGCAAGGACTCAACCCGGCACGCCCTAATAATGTGGTCAAATCAAAGCCCTAATCTTGATTTAATAAAGTAAAAGTGAGACCTCTGAATTGAATATGATCAAAGGGGTATCAAACCCAGAGGAACAGACCAGTTCACAAACATAATCAGTATCTCTTTCTGGAACTCATAAATAATATCAAACTGCCACACTCATATATACACTGACGGCTCCGGAACCGGGTCTCTCAGTGGCTTCTTTGCTTTGAAGTGCTAGGATGTGGTCACTGTACGTTGGATCTCTTTGGTCCTTTGTCGGGCTGTATTGGGAAATTCATCTTTGTCCTGCCACTCAATTTGTGTTCTTCAGGATCTTACTGGATCTTTAACAACAACAAAAAAGCTTCTGTAATCCTTCATGTCATCTGTTCTTTGCACTATCTCTAGGAATCCTGTCCTTGGCTGACCTGCAGATTTACTCCCCTGCTTGGTACTAGCATTGCTGAACAAGTCCACTTCTAAGCAGTCACCACTGTAAACGTGTTTGGTCTTAGAGACCCTTTTAAATGCAGTTTTTGTTTTTTGTCTGAGGCAGGTCGGCTCTGCAGTCCTATCTAAAAAGACATACAAGTGGATACAACCCATCTGGAAGAAGCCCTGATAATCCATTCAGTAGAGGTAAGCAGCGGGATACTTACAGACACACGTAACTAATGACAATGGGGATTCAGGTTCTGTAAAATACCAGAAGTGGGTGATAATTAAGCTTCTTGATGTCAGAGAATTGACCTTAGCTAGGCACCTCAAACCAAGGTAAAAAATACTGATTTGCCAGACCCCAGCCTTGGTGACCTAGATGCCTTTTTAATTGTTTTCTAAATCTGGTTTATTAAAATGCAGTTAGGTCTAAAAGAAAACCAGCCTTTCATTTGACTTAATTCTTGGTGGCTAAAGAAGCGAGTTCTACCTCTATCATTGAATCTCAGGCCAAACAGTGGGACAGGCTCAGGGAGTTCCTGCATCTCCCCTGCGTTTCTCTCTAAAATCCCGTACTATTTCCTGTGGTTCGTTCGTCCTCTGGAAGTAGCGCAGGAGTTTGGATCCAGCGGGCCAGGATGCCCAGTGGCCCCCGACTCCCAGAGATCCAGCACCGCCCACATCTTGTCCCAGTTGCTGAGGCTGCGCCAGTGCTGCTGTCACCTTTCCTTACTGAAGACGGTAAGAAACGCCCCGGGCCCTGGGTAAGAAACGCCCGGGCCAGGGCCGGCGCCCCCTCCTCCCCGCAGCCACCCTGCTCAGCCTTGCTCCCGCCTGGGGTTGTTTGGGGTTTTGGTGGGGAGGGGAGGAGAGGCGCTTGTTCAGTTTACTTTCTCTTACTTTGGTCCTGATATTCCCGTAGTGTCTGAGATAGTATTTTTTTGTTTCCTTGTTAAAAAGGAAGTCATCTACCAGTGCTTTGGTGTTTCAGAATGTCACAAAGCTGATTTAGTTACTGGTGTTTTCTGCTTTCAGACACTATTGAGGCTTTTAAATCTAGGTATGAAAACTCAGGCATTAATACAATTTGAAAATGCGCCTTTACATTGGAGAGAGGCACATCTTTAATGAAGAGACTGTGTTACTCTTTCAGGGAGCTTTATTTTGACTGTCAGTAATTTAACTAACTGCTGTTCTAGCTGGGGAAAATAGAACATGCAGTCTGGTAAATCTTTAAAAAGTTCCATTGTTTGATTTATCGTTAATCTGGTGGAAAAAACTAGCTAAGTTACACCTTAACCAGCATTTCTCTGCAGAGTGCTGAGTGATAAATTAGGAAATGCTTTTCTGTGTGACGTGTTAAGTGGTCAGCGCCTTACGGGCAGGTGAGGGGCAGGTGAGGTGGCCACCTCGGCTGCCCGTGATCGTCCCTGCTCCGCCCCGTCTTTGTTCTGTACAGGCCCTGGATCCCACAGAGCTGAAGAGTGAGGGCGTCGTCCTTTCCCTGGAGCAGCAGCTCGGTGCTCTGACCTTGTCTGAACTCCAGAGCTCAGAGCCCTCCTCCCCTGTTTCCCTTAATGGCACGTGCTTCAAGGGAGAGCTTTTCGAAGACACAAGGAAGAGCACAAAGGTATTTTTGTCTCCTCTCTTCTAGTGGAGAGACCCAGACTCCTCCCACATTTTCTGGTACAAGGGAGCCTCATGTGTGCACATTGGTAGAGCCACTTGATGCCAGAGCTGGAAGAACTATTCGATTTTATCCAGTCAGATTCTCCCTCCAATCTTAAGGCCTCATTGCATTTCACGAGTAATACTAGAGACCTCTTTTAAAAAAAGAAGAAAGAAAAGGCAAGGAGCAAGATCACTAGCTGCCGGCCTCTTCTGGGAGAAAGCATTGCCCTGGTGATGCCTTGACCTTGGATTTCAAGCCTCAAAACCATGAGCCAATCAATTGCTCTTGTTTAAGAAAGAAAACAAAGGCCAGAGACCTCACCTAGAGGGGCTTGGCACAGCCCGGCGTGGAGGCAGACTTTCTGTCATGGACTGCTTAAAGGCGCTTTCCAGGTTTAAGCCAGGGACAGGGCCCGAGTGTGTGAGCAATTTGCTTGGGGAAAGCTTAGAGGAAGACAAGGAAGGCAGGACCCTAGGGACTGGGTAACACGCCTGAGGGCCAGCGGCTTTAACTTGCTGAAAGCCTCCCCTCCCCAGGGAGCGCTGCTTACACAGCCTTCTGTCTTCATTAATCGCTCTGTTCTGATTTCACGCACGCTTCCTGAGGCTGAAGAGTTCTAATGGAGCAGGGGTTCCTAACGGACCTGTGATTTCAGGGGGTCTTCAAGCTTGAATTGAAAAAGCAAATCAACTTATCATCTTTAATCTCTCTGGCCTCTAACTGAAACCTAGCGTTTCCTTCACTCATGAATGTAGGTAATAAATTACAGTAGTGTTCATTTCATGCCATGTTACGGTTGTTGCATATCTTGAAAAATTGCTTACGCTCATCCATACTTGGAAATGACAGTAGTTGTTAGACCCTGACAGTAGCTGCGTGTCGTAAAACAATCTGCCACTACATTCTGAGAAGGGGTCCCAGGTTTTCACCTGACTGGCAAAGGGGTCCATGGAGCAAAAAAGGTTGAGAGCCCCTGGTCTAGAGACGGGGCATGAAGTTGATCCCTGCCTTCTGCTGCTGGCTTGGAACAAGCACTGTTATCTTGCTTACCCAAAAAGAGTGGCTTATGTCTCTCTCTGCTACTAACATAAGCTGCCATTCAAGCCTCAAGCACTCTCTTCTTTTAACAAGATTTGTAACTAGAGAGGAGGTCACTGCCGAGGGAATGCTGTTATTTAAGAAGGGAAATGAAAATTTTAACACATTTACCTAGATCTCTACCACCAAGAGCTGAGAGAAACATGAGGAGAATCATTGTGTGGCTAAATGTCAAGTTCCAGCTCCTTTAACGTTAGCCATTGGGTTAAAACTTCACATTCCTAATAACGTGTGATCCTTGTCTGTATTCAGGTACTGTCAGTTCCTGCAGCTTCTTAATGTAAGCCCATTAGTAGTAGTTCACACCACTTATAATTGTTTGATGTAGGGCAGGGAGTCTTCTTGGGAGCACAAAGGTCATTCATGGAGAATGAGGAGCATTCTGGGTTCAGCCCAGGTCCTGGTCATGAGTCCAAACCTCCCACCTTAGAGTTGTTTCTCAGAGTACCTGTTGCTGGGGTTTTCATGTGAGCGCTAGCTTTGAATCCATGCCCCTTCCACCTCCTAGACTTGTGACGATACCAGGCAAGTCAGTGTCTCCGTTCTCTTAGTAACCAAAAAACAAGTCTACCTGCTTTCTCCCTACCAATTCAAAGCAGTAGAGTCCTTTGGCTCCTTCTCCCCAGGCACAAAATGTGCATTATGACTGAAAGGCAGCTTGTGCGTGGGGGACGATCCCTGCAGATGACCGCGGTGCCAACAAAACTAGCAGTAGGAGCTGAGGGCGCCCCTCGAGTTCATCTGGCTTGAGCCTTCTCTTCACTGATGAGGACTCTGCGTTCTTAACTGGGATTTTGAGGTGGTATAGCCCTCTGCTGACAGAGCCAGAACCATCATCAGCCCTTTGGTTCCTCCTGCAGCCTTCTGGGGATGAGCTCTAGGGCCGTTACTGGCTGTTGCTAGTCTCTCGAGTAGTGAAAGCCAGAGGTGGTTGATAAGCAGCTGACACAGAGTGGTAGGGAGCAAAGGGAGCTAACGAAGCCCGCGGCAGCGGGCACCGCGCCCTCCTTTGGGGTTTGAGAAGTGGTGCTGAGCTGGCAGGTGAGGGCGTCCGAGCCAGGGCGTGGTGTGGACACAGATGAGGGGCGATTGTTGGAGGAAGACGTTTGGTGGGATTAGAGCATCCCCTTTGAGGAAGGCGTATGAGAGGAGTCCAGGGACGCGAGCAGAGGCCAGAGCAGCAGGGACCCCGTAGGCCATTCCAAGGACTTTGGACTTCCTCCTCAGTGGAAAGCCGTGGAAAGGGGGCCTCAGCCTGGAAAGGAAATGACAAGCTTGCAATTTAGAAGTGACCGTCTGGCTATATAGAGCAGAATGGAAACAGAGAGGGAAAAGATGAGACACAGAGAGACCCTATCCCGGAGGCTGCTACAGTATTTCAGGTGGGAGAAGAGGGAGAAAAATGAGTTGGCTTAAACCTCCCCATCTTAATGTACTATTTTTCCAGATATCATCTCTGTTGGCAGAACTGGAGGCAATTCAAAGAAATCCAGGCTCCCAAAAGAGGTAAATATGTTATATCGTTCTCTAAGCAATTGTTGTAATTTAAGCAAGAAAATTTGATATTGCTGATAATCATAAAACAAAATCTTAGACCCTAATTGAAGCCTACCAGGGAGAAATAGAGGCACCCTGGCAGCGTGGTGTTCAGGCTGGCAGAGGGAGGGTGGTCTGCATCCCTCTTCTCAAGACATCTCCGCATGAACACAGTCCCCAAAGCATAGAAGGCAGCAGTCCTTCCTGTAGCCCGGCCACTGCTTTCTTCTGACTTCCTTCAGCACAAGATAAGGTGGGGAGTGGATCTAGAAATCACTGGAAACACGATCATCTCATAGCATGGCTTTCCCTGAGGTTGTGGAGAGCCTTCCCTCTCCCACATTCGATGGCTGGATCCCTGCAGTGAGTTAGTCTGATCTGTTGTGGGGGTGTCTGGCTCTTCATCTGGCTCTTCCTTCCAGTGTCATTGTCTCTCAATGGACCTCCATGCTGAGAGTTGTGGCGCTGCACCTTAAGAGGCGTGGCCTGACTTACGCCACCATTGATGGCTCTGTCAACCCCAAAGAGAGGATGGACTTGGTCGAAGCATTCAACAACAAATCCAGGGGCCCTCAGGTATGAGCTGGGCACGTCAGCTACACAGCAAAACGCCAACTGTTCTCGGTTCTACGGAGAGAACTTGTTTTAAGTATATATAGCCTTGACCCCTCCAAGTGTTCAAAATTTATTAGACATTTATTGGAACACATATCAAAGTGTGCCACTACTCTGAAGAGAAAATAGGAGGGTTAAAAGGGGAGTAAGATCAGAACTGGGTAGGATCAGGGGATCTTTGTGGAGGACGCAGCATTTGAGATAAGCCTTGAAGGATAGGTGAGATTTTGATATTAATACATACGGAGGGAAATGGAAGAACAGGCCTGTGGTAATGAGAATTTGGAAAGCCTTAATAAATGATAGGCCGGAGGATCATGTGAGCAATGTGGGGTGGGGAGGGCTGATGGGATGGACATAATCTGGTTTGTGGAAAGCTTATCAAGCTAATTACCCATGGGGCTCTAAATTATAGTATTTGTGTATTTTGGCAGGCACACAATTTTTTGAGGTTGACTCACATGCACGAAAATGTGAAGTGAGAGTTTTCTCAAAGGGGAGGCATGTGTTTATAGCAGAAGGAATC